>NC_138230.1:37563845-38111345 GCF_964197995.2 Scardinius erythrophthalmus | reverse complement strand
TCGATGTGTTGGGTGATCCATCTTAATCCAATACCTGTGGATAAGAGGAGAACCTTGTGCGCTTACTTATATGACAGGGGTCCCAAAAGTGCACATACAGTATGTATGTAGTGTGTATGGGTGTATAAGTATGTGCATTTTATTGAAAAGTATTGGGGATGGTAAGATGTTTTTGAAAGTCTCTTATATACTCACCAAACTCACCTTTTAATATCCAAAAATATGTATTTCACAGTATTAACACAGTAATGATATTGTGAAATATTATTACAATTTAAAGTTTTCTATTTGAATATATTTTAAAATGTAATTTATTCCTGTGATAGCAAAGCTGAATTTTTAGCATCATTAATCCAATTTTCAATGTCATATGATCCTTCAGATATCATTCTGAAATGCTGATTTGATGCTCGAGAAACATTTTTTATATTATTCTATACTGTGTTGAAAACAGTTCAGGATTTAAGGATTCTTTGATGAAGTTCAAAAGAACATCATTTATTTGACATAGAAATAGAGAAAATACCCCCATCAGTGCTTGTTTCGGGTGTCTTCACTTCCTCTCCTGATGATAGGTTGGACGCCTCATGCGTTTTTAATTAGATGAGGTGATTAGGAAATTGGGGGAGAGGAAAATTAAAAATGGGATTAACACGGTTTTAGACTCTGGGAGACAGAATGGAATGAGAGAAACGCGGTATCTTCTGCACATCAGTCGCCTGATTTGGCCATTATTAGCTTGCTGGTCACAGTGAGTAGAACAGGATTACAACACAATGCTTGGCCATTGAGCTAGAGGTAAATATTGAGGCAACATGGATAGAGTCCAGCTCTGATATTGGCGTCACATGTAGATTAAATCGGCTCTGTCTAGTATCTGTATCAGGTTGTCTAATCCATATTATAGACATTGGAGTAGATATCCTCTGGCTGCCTGCTGCAGAACCACATGCAAATACTTTTTATTATTTAGCCACACTGGCAATAAAGATGCAGACATGTTGTTCACCTGATGTGTTAGGTCATGCGGTGAAAACAACATAAAAAGAGGTCCCTGACTCATATGATGTCATGTGAGTACATGATGGTGAACATACATCAATGTGTCACATCAATGCATGTCAAGTCTTCCTGAAGCATGCTGAACAATCGTGTGCTGCAGCACCAGTCGGCCTTTTTATTGCCTTATACCTTTCATTCTATCTCTTTATCAGTTTCATGAACATATTCAAACATGTGGTCTGCCTCCTTTGTGTTTTTCCCTCAGATAATTACAATGATATCTCCCTATATTGACATTCAGCTCACTGGCTCACTTCATTTTTCAGTTATTAATACCTTTTCTTTTCATTTTGGTTGGTTTCACAGACATGTTTGAAGATGGCATTAAATGTTTTCTGAAACTTGCTTTCATGGGGAACGGAAAACAAAGGGGAAAACTTTGAATAGTGGCCACTCTTTGTCGAAAACACTATATTTGTTATATCTGATTATTTATGTGTTGGCTTATCTCTTATTTGACTATATTTTAAAATGTAATTTATTCCTGTGATGCAAAGCTGAATTTTCAGCATTCCAGACTTCAGTGTCACATGATGCTTAGAAATAGAAAGTTCAAAAGGACAGCATTTATTGCCATAACTTTTGTTTGTCTACTTTGTCTACAACTTTGATCAATTTAATGCATCTGTGCTGACTGCTGAGTAAAAGTATGAATATGCATATCCAAATTAATTTTATGGAATGTCTTTCTCACTTTCATGGAGAACAGAAAGCACGGGGGAAAAAGTTTTAATAATGGCCACTCTGTGTCAAAAACAATACTAAAGCAACAATTTACGGATATTTGGGTTTTTGTCATTTCTGAACTAGTGCATGTGCTGAGTTTGCCCTATACTTTTTTTGTGTAAATTTGCGTTATCTCTGTTAGACCAGAATTTATTTTAGTTACATATTTTATTGGAGGTAATAAAAGTTGGGTTTTTCAGAGGCACACTATAAATAGCAAGTCTATAAATGCAGATGATAAATGGCTGCTGGTGCCGGAGTTTTATTCTGGCTCTTTTTCAGACTGATCGGATAGCCAGGCCCGAGGCCAGGAAAGGAGGTTGGGACCGGTGCCAAAGAGTCTTAAAGTATTCACCTCTCAGCCTTCAATATCTCTTCTTCTTTTTATGCTCATGCTTACTTGCCACCTCTGTCCTCCCAAAAATGTTTTGCTTTCGCCTCTTTGTCTTTTAAACTCCACATTGAAATACCGCATTGATCGTTTTAAACTTCAGAGTTGTCTCCTTTCCTACTCTCTCCACCCAGTTTATATGTATGAGACATTTGGTACTCTTTCACACTGGTATAGATAACAGAGGACTCCACGATGTCAAGCTGAAGCTTGTAAATGCTGAACTCTGTAATGGCAGCTCTTTTGCTAAAAAATTGGCCTTTTAAGTGGACTTGTCCTCACCTATCGTCCAAATCCTACCAACCCAACCCCTCCGCCCCTGCTGACTGCAGTGACCCATAAAGCCGATTAGACTGGCCCTTTACAGTGGGCTCCTACTTCAAAGGAATGAGAGAGTGGGGAAGTGAGAGATATGGCTGAGAACAGGAATATAGTTACAGGAATAGGTCTGCAGGCTTCCTCCCAGCTAAAACATTGCTAATAATGTGCTTTTTGATTAAACGTAACAGTAAAGACATTTATAATGGAACAAAAAGCAGCAATCGGCAGCAAATCAGTATATTAGAATGATTTCATCACGTGACACTAAAGACTGGAGTAATGGCTGCTGAAAATGCAGCTTTGACTTCATGGGAATAAATTACATTTTAAATAATATTCAAATAGAAAAACAAATTTAAATCGTGATAATATCTCACAATATTACTGTTTTACTGCATATTTGAACAAATTATTGTAGCCTTGTTGAGGCTGTATATTTATAGTGATTGTACATGTTTTTTTTTTTTTTTGTTTTTTTACATTATTTTTAAGAGGGGCAAACAGGAATGAAACAGCTCAACCCACAATAATTACAACCCACATGACAACCCAAGTCATGTGGACATTTTTTCATGGCTGGTGTAAATAGTCACATGAAATCAAACCGCCTGCACCTTATTCTTTTAGACCCTTTGAACATTACATTTTGGTAACAATTTGTATGCTGTGGATTTAAATGGTTCATTGGTCAACTTTTAAATATTTTAGCTTTTTAAGCAAACTAAAGACGCTTTTCCATTGTGGTGCCAAACCGTTCTCATTGGTGAACCGTACCATACAGATATGGTTTCATTTTCCACTGTGAGGCTGATAACAGAGTTCTTTGGAATGTAATACAAATGCATCAGTCATCGCCTTTATAACACAAGAGTTTACAGACGGTATTAGATGTAAATAGCAACCACGTTATGGATGATGATCAGATATTTATTTTAATTTTATTTTTAACTTGCGTTAACTTCAATCAAATAGCACACTTGGCCAGCTACAGAAAAACTTGCAGCCAGGCAAGTGACCATTCGTGAGTGACGATGTTACTACATGCATTCTACCAGCAAAGTTCAGAATTCCAGGCTGAGAACGGTTTGTAATAGTGCCGTGCCGAACCAAGCTCAAGTGGAAAAATAACTGTTATTGTTCTTTACCATTGTTAGAGCCGTTCGACACAATGGTGTAAAAGCCAAAGGGTTTCACCCTAGTTTTGTAACTTGTCAAAAGTGCACATTGTGGGAAATTATTTGGGTATCAAGTACAGAAAAAAAAAAGACAGTTTGGAAGTGATATTTTAACCCCAACCACCCATTTCTGTCCTGAGAACGGGGATCTGGAGCCATTTTGCAGCTCCTTTCTGAGAACCTTTGATCTCTAATCCACCCTTATCTAGGTGCTGAAATAAATGTGGTGGAGGGGAGGAAGACACTTATACAGGTCCACTGTATCGCCGGTTACCTTTTTAAAGCTTTATTTAAACTTTCTTTCCTCTCTTTGAAGTAGTAGGAATGTTAGAAAATTGAGCTTTCAGAACTGTTCCACCCTGGCAGGAGAACAAATGAAAAAAGTGACTATATCTCCATGTGCTGGAGCAACAGCTCTCCCCTCATCTTTCATGGGTGTTGGTTGCTGCCTTAAATGAAACAAACATGTTTGTTCGAGACTTCCATCAGCTGTGGCAAAAGTCAGATGCACCTACGGTAGCTGGCCCTTGAGGACGGCGTGTCACTCGTCATCTTGGCCTGAAGTGACAGCTGACACAATGTTTGTGTTGTCACTTCTATACTTACATAACTGATTAATACACACCTGACCCACTAGAAAACCCCTAAGGTCATGGTGTACTGAGGCAATCTGGAATGACATGTTAACCTGGAGCTTTAACAAAAAATTCTCATTTGTACATTATGCCCATTTCACTATTGCAGCCGTGACCCAAACTGTTTTTGTAGCGTCACAGACAGCCGATACCTTACCACGATTGTAAGAGGATTTTCTTTTAACTAAAAACATTAGTAAATATTAATTTGACTTCTAATCATATTTAAGTAATTCATTTTCATAAGTCATATAATATATTTTGTGTTTTGAAGCAAAACCTGTTGGGAACTGCTGTGCAATAATTTCTGTTTTTTGGTTTAGTATTGAATCTTTGTTATTTCAACTTTATTATTTTAGAATATTTGCTATATCACAATGATGACCCGTCTGAGGTACCTGGGTTTCAGTGCTTGCTTGAGTACAATGGTGATGGCTTATTACGGGCAGCGAACCAAAATCCTTCTGCGTTCCAGAAGAAAAAAAAAAAGTTTAAGTGAAAATCTAATTTTTAAATAAATGTATCTTGTTTTAAGGATTTGTTGACATATTTATTGAAAAACAATTCTAAAAAAAATAATGAAAGGGATACTTCACCTCTGGAAAGATGAATGTGTATTTAAAATAGATCATTTATGTAAAAGAAATGTGAAATTATTTTTGAATTTGGAGCTTTCTAGACTGAGAAAAGCCAGAAAATGTATTTTTGGCTCATGTGGATGAAAGACAACAACTCCCAGAATGCACTTGCTTCGCTGCCCTAGGAGGCCACTCCCAAGCCACGCCTACCGGTAAGAGAGCACAGTTGAAAACAAGGCTAGGCTGCTAGTGAGTCTCCGTGATGAGTTTGCCCGGGATTTCGAGATCGCCCAAAATGTCCGGGATTCGGCTTTTGCGTTCTACAGTCGCCATTCATTATGTTTACTGTGGCGAGCAGGACGAGGCTGAGGGCCGCGGGAGAACGGCGCGAGGCTGGTGGCGTGATTACTGAGATGCACCGGTCTCGTATCTCTCATGGAGAAGCGGGAATTTACTTAGCAATGTTAAAATGCACATCAACCGATCACTTGTTTAGCGTTCATGTAAACACTACATTCAGATTCACCAATCGGAATGAATTCAGTTAGATTGAAACTAAAGGTGTGCATGTAAACAATGAATGACGACTGCAGAAAGCAAAAGCTGAATCCCGGACATTTTGGACGATCTCGACGGCCGGACAAGTCCGGGAAAAAGAGGATGGTAACCTCTACTACTCAGCTTTCTCCTACTACTCAGCTTTCTCCACAGAACAAGAGCCTGTTAGCTTAGCTTCCAAAGAAAGACAGCTGACACTGTGTACATTCTGTGAGTGAGATCCCACCTCCTATGGGCGGGCTGAAAACATGCGGGACAGCTCCTCCTACTGGCTGTAGTCTTTAGCCTTTGACCAAAAAATCCTCAGATGACGCAAAATGACGATTTTTGCGTCATCGGAGGATTTTTTCCAGACAAAAAATACATAAATCTCTCATCTCAGGGAGATATGAGGGAGGAAAGCATGGTAATTTGAAAATACTACAGGTTTTCTACTTATACAAAGCTTAATGCTAAATCCTGAAGTATCCCTTTAAATTGCCCTTATTATTCTTTTTCAAATATTACCCTTCATGCAGTGTGTAATATAGTTGTTTGTGAGTGTGAAAGGTCTGCAAAGTTTTAAAGATCAAAGTGCACGCTAAATAAAGTTATTGTCAAATCATTTCTGAATAACAGTGTTTGAGGGCGGTCAAAGTAGCCGTTGTTCACAGACAGTCAATGAAGACCATAGGCTGGCATTATGCAAAAAAAAGATACATTGTTTCCTAGGAATGTAACAGGAAGTGAGACTGGAATTGCTGGAGACTTGTTTCAGTAGTTGTAGCTGAGGCCTGGTAGAGTTTGGTTCATGTTGTTGACATGTTTGAGTAGACTCTGTTTTTAGCGCTTCGAATCCACTTTGCATGCACTTCAACAGGATGAAGACTCAGGCTGGAATTAAAACTGTAAAACCGATGGCATCGTTACTGTTCATACCTCTGTGTATAAAAGTGCTAAAGAAGGATCCGGAGCTGAGATTCAGATATGGTAATGGACGTTTCACTTCTGACACGTGTTGTAAGCAGTCACCTTAATCACAACAGACCTGGTCATCTGACCAATCAGAACAGAGTAGGCCCTCAGAAAGGAGGTGTTTAGAGAGACTGGATCCTTTATTGAACCGTGCAGATACTGTGAGAAAAGAGGTGATGTGCAATGCAATGTGTATTATGAGAATATGTGGTTTTTGACCTTGAATGCATGTAAACCTATTGTAGGAGATCTCCAAAACAACATTAGGAACCATTTAAATAGCATAATAAGCGCACTTTAGACTTAGATTTTTGCGGTGTGAGAGTCAGTCTGTACACCATTTCGCACCAAAACATTTTCAGAATTGAACCCAGGGCCATGATGGTGAAAGCACCGAATCCCAACCACTAGACCAACAGGGGAAGTCAAGTGGAAGTGTTTTCACTACCCCCCCATCCAGTATTCATAAAGTTTCATGTCCTTGAATTTTGTGTTTAAATAAAGAGCTTAATAGTACAGTATATCTTTAACTGAGATCTTTTTCTCGACCTATTAATTCTTGCTCAGTGCCAAGCAATGTCAAATTCCAGGAAAAATCCATTCTTAATCCATTTAGGGACCCTCTCACTGACTGCACAGCAACCGTCTGGCTGGTTTGACCCAGACGGATCCATATTCATACGTTGCTCGCTAGTTTCACCTCTTCTGTTTCCTTTTGGTATTTGTGGTGTGACATCAAACCAGCTGCTTCTGTCTCCCTCTACCACATTGAGAGTTTAAGGATGGAGCTCGTTATATTGGTACCACTATAAGCATGAAGTCTGGAGGGGCTGGAGATATCCATCATTAACCGTGATGGGAGGATGTGGGAGTACAAACACTGAGCTGATGAGCTCCAGAGGGATGGCTTCTCTTAACCATTAGTCATGCATGGAGAACTCCATTGCTATTAGAGAAGCTTTTTATTTTTTTTGGCTCTAGCTGGTGTCTGATTAAAGACATGCGCCGTAGATCAGTGCACATTTTTGTGGAAGCACCCTCTCTCTCTCACTTATTTTTTTCATACACATGCAGGCCTTTTTGGAGATGTAATTATGCATTGCCAAAAGGATCTGTGCCAGCCATCCTTTTCTTTTTTTGGGTAGAACCCAGCTGTGCAATCCATGTCCTTTGTTAATGCTGTCAGCATGACTTCCAGTTGAAAAGTAGATCACAACAGGTTAAAACTTCAGCAAAAATACCAATTTTCGGGGCTGTTGGTTTGTCTGCTTCCACCTTCCACCATTGTAGTCTGCAGTTTTTCCAGAGGCTGTAGAATTAATGAGGGAACGTGAAAAACAGTGGTGCTGTTTTCTTAATCTTGGCCTAATTAACTGACATTCTTTAGTCAGATTGCAGCAGTTTCCACTGGAAACTACAGAGCTGAAGATTCAGCCTGTGAACCAACAAATAGGTCAGATGAGTGGGTGATTATTTGCTACTGTTTGCAGAGTGATTCAGCTTATACTGCGTCAGTACTAGTTTTGTACACTGAGGATCTAGGCTTTGAGATTTTTAACTCGCAAAAGAAGCATCGTCACTGCTGTTCGAGCCTGTTTCACCAAAGGTACCTAATGTAAGGTCAATGTATTTAGCAGATTGGAGGTTGCTTTGGAGGTTGCTGAGTGATTTTTTTTTTTTTTTGCTGCTGTTTGCTGAGTGATTCAGCTTAAGGCCCTTTCACACTGAGCACGATTAAACGGTGCAAATGTACGACGCGATGACGCTCTTGAATTTGAAACAATAGATCCCTATGGAGCTATTCACACCGGGCACGATCAATCGCAGCGTGACAAACAAGGTTTTTTTTTTTACCAGTGTGACGATTTTTTTCTGTCGAACCCACGATGAAACAATCCGTCCAATTACATTTAAGCTTACTCGAGCCGCTGCTGTTGCACAAAAGTGAAAACTTGTGTAAACACAAGACAAGTATTCCACAAGAGAGAAGATAATGTTGAGTTTTTGTTATGATTTATCATTATCATTATCGTTTCTATTCATTTTCCACTGAATTATGCAATCTGAAGAGCTTGTGTTCTTCCATGTGTGTCTGTTATGAGTAGGAGAGCTCATTCATTCTAGAGCTGTCAGTCATATTATGTGATCATATCTCCTGTCCGAGTTCTGCACGGTTTCACACATAAACAACTGAGAAAAACGTTTCTACAGATGAAACATGAATATATGATTATGACGATATATGTTCTGTATGTGTTTTTCATGCAGCTCTGGTTATTTTTATAACAATAAAGAATAAGAAATGCTTACATGAGAAATGCTAAGCAGGTAAAACAATTTTCGGTCAGCGCCACCTGTCGTGCAGACGTGAATCAGCTGAAGGCAATCAATCATTTCTCGCTCAGTGTGGAAGCTCCATTCATCTGTGATTCGCTTAGCTTCATTGCGTCGCGCTCAGTGTGAAAGTGCCTTTAGCCTGGCCTGTGTCAGAACTAGTTTTTTACCCTGAGCATCTAGGCTAGCGATTTGACATTAACAGATGCAAAACAAGTATTGTCAATGTGTTTGAGTCTGTTTCACCAAAGGTACCTAATGTAAGATCAATGCATTTAACAGATTCACACCTTTTTAAAGCACTTCAGAAGTTGCATGTCTACGAAAGCAACCCTTTAGTGGAAAGGAGCCTCAGTTAAATCAGGCATTTATTCAGCACCTGTAGCTGCCTCCCAGAAAATGCTTAGAATTTTTGAAGAAAAAAAAAAAATATATATATACAGATTTGCTCAGTACATAAATCTCTACTTTAAGATTTATGTCAGTGTAGGTATTATGTTATTTGTGCTAGATGGAACCTCTTTCATATGAAATAGTCTTGGAAAACATCTTAAATATAAGTGTTTTGTGAAGCTAGAAATTGTGTTTTAGTAAAATGGTAGTAGTCTAGTGGTGAAGGTAGCTGTTTGAAAGATAATGGCTGTGTTCAGAACTTGCTGCCTTTGCATATAGTAAATGGAAGAAGGAAAGCATCAAGGTTCATACATACTTGATGCCAGCATAGATATGTATTGGTAGAAAGAATAAAAATGGTGTCTAATAGAAATAGTAAGTAAGGATGAATCAGTATAATACAACATAATACAAGTAATAATTATAAAAATAATAATAAGAATAAGAATAATAATAATAATACAAAGTTTTTACTACTGTTCTGATACTAATAGATAGCTAAATATCTCCAGGTTTAAGGTTGTATCAGCGATTTCAGGCCCAAGCATAAATGATCACATTCATCTAATCTTTCCTAACAATCCGGTAGCTGCCCACCCCATAAGCAGGCCGTCAAAAAACGCATCTGTAGGCAGCCTAGGCTCTGAGATCTGCACACATAAACAATTGGTTTCACCACTACTCAAAACCAAAATAAATAGTGCTCCAACCAATCACCGACAGGGGAGGGTGTTGTGAGTTTGGGGCGGGCAGCTAGCGGATCGTTAGGAAAGATTCGATGAATGTGATCATTTATGTTTGGGCCTGAAATCGCCGATACAACCTTTAATGCTTGATATTACAATTGTATACAATTTTGTATAAATCAAACTTTTAACTCTAAAATCAACCATTTCAGATGTTCAAAGTAAATTTGATTAAATTAGTATTTTAAATTATAATTGTATCATCTTCAAGTGGCAGAGGTCATTTTAATAAAAAAAAATAAAAAAAAATATACAACACCAGGCCAATAACCGATATGCTACCGATTTGTCATCTGTACCTTCCCCTATTTCAATGATTAAGATTAAGGGCTTATTATTCAGTATGTGAATGACAGATGTTTAATGAATATTAAAACCCTTTAAGTGGGTTACATCTAAAGTTTTAAAAAGTTTTTTTTTTACATTATTAAAGGAAGCCAGTGGAGTTCAGTCAAACCTATCAAGAGCTTTACATAACTTTGCACTGTATGGGGTGGTATAACAGAGGATCAGAAAAGAGCTATGTAATTCATGCCTGGAGTTTGCCAAAAGCATAATAGTGACCCAATTTGCAATTTAGTAAGATGATTTTGTCAGAGATGTAAGTAACTTCAGTAAATGTTTGTGGTGGTACTTTGTATTTTTAGTACTTAAAGACCATATTTTATGTATGTATGTATGTATGTATGTATGTATGTATGTATGTATGTATTTATTATTATTTTATTTACTTTGTTTTATTTTTTCAGTAAGTGTGATAATGTGGAATGTTGTATTTTATTCTAGATTATCTTAACCAAAATCATTTGTGCACCTCTGTTACCCACCTTTTCCGTTTTCTTCTTCCTGTTTTGTGCTCTCGTGTGCACCTGCAGTGTGTCTCAGCTGGATGTAGATTGTATTTGATTTGTTGTAAGGGTCTTCAGTTTTAAATGGCACTTGTCCTGCTTTAAGCCTGCTCATTTTACGTCTGCTGATGCTTTCACTGGCGAACAGATCACTCACTCAGCTGACATAACTCAAGGGTCTTGAGTTTTCTTTCTTTCTGTCACTCTGTGCACTCTTTCTAGACTGCAATCTTTCATTTGTCTCATACGCAGACTCACACACAGCGGATCCATACGGTCTGGGTGATTGATCACTTTAATATGTATCACAGTTGATTCACTTCAGCTCGTTCTGACTTTCCTCAGAGTACGAGATGTAACATAAAAAATATAAATCAATGAAGCCGAACGAAGACAGAAAACACTGAGAAAGAGAAAGAAACCAATGATATATCATGCATGCGCACCAAAGAATAAGCTCTGGACAAAATCCAATCAAGAATAACTCTGAGGAGAGAGATTATGATCTCTTGTGTCTCTCCACGCTAATACCCACAGGGTATACCAGTCTATCTTCTATCCCCACAACTCAAGCATTCATTCTTCTGATGAAAGAGTAAAATAGATGATGACACAAGCCAAAGCACTTTTAGATTCAGCATTATTACCTTACAAACTCCTTCAAACATTTTCTCTAAGTAATACACTATAGGATACAAAGTATTTTATTTCTGTATTTTCTTTATCCTATGTCAGTTTAACAACTTTTTCACATCTGAAAATTGTGTAATTGAAAGACTCAATTTCTATGTCTGTTTTATCACAAGATTAGTGTAGTTTCTTTTCTTATTTTTCTCCATAGTCAGCACCATTTTATTTTTAAATATCTTTTGTGTTCCGCAGAAGAAAGAAAGTCATACGGGTTTGGGATGACACAAGAGTAGGTAAATGATAACAGAATTTTGATTTCGGATTTAAACTATCCCTTTAAATCACTGTAGTTACTGACTAGTTGTACTGACTAAATGTGTAGTTAAAGATGCACATTCTGAGTTTTGTCAGTAGTATTTTAGAAAAATAGATTAATTAAATATCTGAAATGAAACAAAGTCTCAGATTTCAAATTCTGGCAATTTTATTCAAACAATGCATACAGTTTTGGCACTCTTTAATATGGTGTGAATCACTGTAGCATCTATGCTAACTTATCAACTCTTCCGCTTTACTACTAGTTACAGCACACAATTAACATGAATTAACATCAGAAGGTATGTTAAAAGATAATGAAATTCCATTTACCTCAGAAAAGCCATTCAAAAGACGTCAGCCAGCTACAAAACTCAAAAGAGGAGCATTTTGCTGAATGTATGCACTATATTGCATATTACATTTTTACTCAACCTGTTCTTCAATATGTACATTTATTTTTGAATAAATCCATCATGTTATGACAGCCACCATTACAATGTTCATTTAAAAACAAAACAAGTAGAAACATCGAATTGAATCACAAGCTTGTGAATCGAAATCTAATTGAATCGTTAAGGCCACTTATTGGATTTGCATTAATCCCATCTCAAAAAGTACATTTTTAAAATGAACATTTAATTAAATTTCTCATCGCTTGCAATTTTTCTAAATATTTATGATATTAAATAATAATAATAATAATAATAATACACAAGTCTTATATAGCGTATAGCGCTTTTCAAGGAACGCAAAGACGCTTTACAAATGAAACAAACAAACAAAAACAAACAAAAATGAGAGAGTACTGTAGATTGTAGGCGAGCTGAAACAGGTGAGTTTTAAGCAGTTTTTTGTAGGTGGTCAGTGAGTCCGAGTTTCTGATGTGGATGGGGAGTGAGTTCCAAAGGGTGGGGGCAGCGATGGCAAAGGCTCAGTCTCCCAAAGTTCGGTGCTTTGATTTGGTGATGGGTTTGAGAAGGTTTAAGTCGGCAGAGCGGAGGCGTCGGGACGGGTTGTGGTGCTGCAAGAGGTCTGTGAGGTATGGAGAGGGCCAAGTTATTGAGGGCTTTGTAGGTGATGAGCAGAACTTTGTAATGGATGCGCTGTTGTACAGGGAGCCAGTCAAGCTGTTGAAGTAAAGTACTACAACTGTTCAGCAGCTGAAACTGTTAAATATATTTGGAACCAAGTCCAGAATAGTCAAATAAAATCTAACCACATGCGTGTTGTGTGTCGGAGGATGTGCTTACCATACTTACCAAACCCAGCTCTGCCAGAATGACCACAAAATGCTATGCTTTTTCTTGCAAACTAGCACAAATCAGCCTGGAAATTCATGTCAGGTATACATTTTAATTCCGTTCTGTGGCACTAATGCTGCATAAATTACACACTTCACCTTTAATCTCATGTAATGTAATGTGTTGTCATTTGGATGTTAAGGTTCTAGCATGATTTATGTGCGAGCATGCTAGCAAACCTTTGACTTGCTGAAAGCAATGAGGGCAGATGGTAATCAGTTCATATTTCTGTGCTGGATATATGCTAATATCCTAGATTCTCTCTCGAGGCATGATGGGTATGTAGATGGATGATAGAAGATCTAATAATCTGTTGTGATACTGATCATAACCACTGGGCTGGCACAGAGAAACTATCTTCACTACAGGCAATAATGAAACAGTAATTCCGAGGGGGCATGTTTCCGAATCCCTCAGTTATGCACCTTTGCCCTTTTTCCGTTTTTTGGTCTCCTGGGGTGGCGTCAAGCCGTTAGCTTGACATGTTGAGGATGTTGATGTATTGCTGCATGGTGCATTAGCATTGTCTGGACAAGCCCTTCTTCCTGTAAACAGCAGGTTAATGTCTCTCTACCCTCCTCTTTTTATTTGGCTAAGTCTGACAACTCCGTCTCGGGTTTACTGTTGACATTTGCGTGGCGGCTTCCTCGTTTATCATCGGGGGCCTGTGTGCCGAGAGCTTCTAGAAGGAGGGGGGTAAGCTCTCATAAAGCCGGTGCGTTCAGCTGCTCCTAAGCAGATAGCTCTATCAAACCTATCCCCCCTCCCCACCCACAATCCATCCGTTTGAATCCATCTTCATAAAGCTGCGACATCACAGTGAAGCGACAGAATGGAATCGCTAACTCTAATACGTAATGTGCTAAACATTGAAATTATGACTCATAAACACCATAAATGTCAATCTTCAGGTGGGGAGAAGACATCGTATAGTGTTTTCCCAAGCTCCGTGGAAGCGTCTTTGCTTATGCACGCAAACTCGTGTAAACAAACAAATACTCGCGCTCGGTTTGAGGCCGGACCGGAGGGATGCCGACACATACAGACGTCGTCTGTGTGTTTTCCTGGTTTGCTGTTTTCATGTTGTGCCATTTCTCTCACATCCCTCAAAATATAAAAAAAGGCCATGGGAGAGAGGCCCCTGCTGCATAGGTCTGAAAAAGCTCTAAAAGAGTAAATATCAAAAAACAATATCTGTAGTAGAGAATGCACACTGCACTGTCAGTGGCCACTTTATTATACACACAAACCCGGGTAGCAATAGGTAAATGGATGCCACTGTGTTTCAGAGAGGACTAAGCTAGTGTTTTCCACCCCACTGCTATTGCTGCCTTCATCTCTGAGACTATTTTTGGCAAAAGAGGTACATACTATTAAATCTACAGCCATTGTGCAGTTCAGTACACCTTCATGTTACAGAGCAAAAGTAGCTTATCTTTTTATATTTATTATACTTTTTTTTTTTTTTTTGCCCGAAAATTGCATTTTCAGTTTTTGTCGGAAAGAGAAATAAGGCCACAGATATATGCCACCCTGTCCCTCAGTGTTCAGCGGTCAGGTTTCACTCTCGCACAGCATTTTTTGTAACTTTGCGAGCGGCACCGCTTCCGAAGACGCACAACAAGCGACTCCAAGCCGAGCAAGTAAGTCTGTACCGGCACCCGGTTTTCTCTGCTCTATGCTCCGCTCTGTGTGTGCAGAAGCGGACACTTCATCCATGTACTGTTCACCATCACCATAAAAATATGCTCAAATAATGTGCTGGCATGACATTTCTCTGTAATATACTTGTTTCTGTTTGCAATAGCCATACTGTGATGTAACATGGAGTGGTATAGCTGTGCTGGGCAACGCTGGTAAAATTACGCTATCCTCTCGTTCACTGATCCGCTTCCCACAATCTGCTCACATGCTCTGATATAAATAGCTTTGTAGGACTATAGCCTACTTTTTTCTTTATTTTATAATCGGTCAAAAAAATCTGTTAAATCTGATTCTGTTGCATAGAACTGAATGTAATATAATATATTGATATTTAATAGTATTTTGATATATGTTCTGTCCAATGTTGGTGCGTTATTTTAAATACAAGTGGATATTTTAATTTATTGGCTTGTATTTTTTTATTTCAGATTCAACAAAATTACTAAATTTAAAAAAGTGTAATATTAATACAGTTATTCATAAATATGTAAAAATAAGAAATTAATATTTATATAAAAACAAAAATAATAATAATTTTCAGTTTTGGTTTTCGGCCAAGTGCATCCACAATTTTCGGTTTCGGCCCAGAATTTTCATTGCGGTACATCCCTAAATCTAGCCCATGTTCAAGAGTGTTATCCTACTGGAAGTAGCTATCAGAAGATGAGTACAGCAATAATACTCAGGTAGGCTGTGGCGTTTAGACGATGCTTACTTGGTCCTAAGGGGCCCAAAGTGTGCCAAGAAAATATGTGCCACACTATCACACCACCAGCAGCAGCCTGGACCATTGATACAAGGCAGGGTGGATCCATGTTTCAATGTTGTTTATGCCAAATTCTGAATGTTGCAGCAGAAATCAAGACTCATCAGACCAGGCAACATTTTTCCAATCTTGTGTTGTCCAATTTTGGTGAGCCTGTGTGAATTGTAGCCTCAGTTTGCTGTTGTTAGCTGACAGGAGTGGCACCTGGTGTGTATTCTGCTGCTGTTGCCCATTTGCTTCAAGGTTTGATGTGTTGCGTCTTCAGAGATGCTCTTCTGCAGACCTCGGTTGTAACGAGTGGTTATTTAAGTCACTGTTGCCTTTCTATCAGCTTGAATTATTCTTGCCATTCTTCTCTGGCATCAACAAGGCATTTTTACCCACATAACTGACGCTCACTGGATATTTTCTCTCTTTTGGACCATTCTCTGTAAACCCTGGAAATGGTTGTTTGTGAAAATCTCAGTAGATCAGCAGTTTCTGAAATACTCCAGCCCGTCTGGCACCAACAACCACGCCATATTTAAAGTCACTTAAATCACCTTTCTTCCCCATGCTGATGCTCAGTTTGAACTTCGGCATATCATCTGCTACATGCATTGAGTTGCTGCCATGTGATTGGCTGATTAGATATTTGCGTTTACGAACAGTTGAACAGGTTTACCTAATAAAGTGGCCGGTGAGTGTAAATATGGAATATTTCAGGGGAAAAGTATAATTGTATAATGAAATATTTTCTGTGAACTACATAATCAATAAAATAGCTTCGCTACTTGAAGTGGTGACACTACCACACTACTGAGATATGTCCAGCTATGGGGAAGGAAATAGGCTAATCACTCTTATTTGTGGTAGGGAGGAACCACAGATGGGTTTGCAGTCCGGTCTTTAGTGATAATCCAGAGTAAATGAGTGTTTCTGTCTGTTTGTGTGGGTGTTTATGTGAGAATGTGTTCAAGGGTGTTTACTGCCCTGGCAGATTGGATTTTACCATTAACATGTGCATGAAATATGAACAGCACTGTTACGTAACTGCATACAATCCATTTTTCTCAGCTTGCTATTTCTTATTCAGCCTTGAGTGACTGTGAGCTATTGACTGGAAGCTGTGTGCTGACATTGTCAAATGCTTTGCCATTGGCTTTACAAGTACAGTATGTTTGGAGATTTCAATATGAACATGGAGAATGTGTATCAGTGGTGTGGCCATTACTGGACAATGGTGTGGCCTTGAAAGAAAGGCTAATATCAGCCAAGATAAGCTACTGGCTAGAGTCTTCATTTGTTCAGATAATTCTCCATTCATCAGATGGCTTGATGGGTCTTGATGGCTTGATTACTGTGAATGTAGTTAAGACCCGTTTAAACAAAGGATGATAACTGTGACAATAATGGTAAAAAAAAAGAAACGTTGTTTTAAAAATTGTTCTAAATTTAAAATCATTGCAGAGTTCGAGCCACAACTATAACGATAACGACACAGAGGAACAATATTGTTGGAATCACTTTCAAGACATTATTTTCCAAATAATAAGAATCCATCCTGCTTTAAACAGAGCTTTTTAATATCATGATAGGTCTTTTCACAGTTATCGTTCTTGCTGTGTATGGGACTTAACACTTGGTTTCTTCATGTGCTATGATCAGTTTACTTTTATATAATAAGAAAATATAACATAAATAAATGTGTATCAGCAAAACATTATATACATCCAATTCTTTAAATCCATACTCTTCCAACGGTTCACTTCCATGATAATATTGGGCCGATTTGCTGCCCAAACATGTATGCTGATTTAATTCCATGTGGAATGAGTAACACTGTTAGAAATGCTCTCTCAAATGCATCTTGGAAGACATTTATGCTTGTTTTCATGATCTGATAACAATTGAATCGGTAAAAACGCATGTAAATGTAAATTCCTCTCTTTGTTTCCCGTCTTTACATAACACAACCATTCAGAGCTAGTGTTGAGAATATGTGTACTTTTTGTGAGAATTTTGAATTTAGATAAATTTGGCTTTAGGAAAATGTGTTGAGAGTCTTAAGGACAGGAAGATAAGCAATGTTTACTGGACTTAACCATAATCAAATCAAGTCAAAGTCAAATTTATTGTCATAAGTACAATGAAAATCTTGACTTCTTCTCCAGTACAGTAATTTTATTCTCTTCAGGGTGAAACGCTGTCAAAGTTTGTTTATATTTGCCTGCTTCTTAACCTCCAGATCTTGAGTCATTGCAGGCTCTTTCCCTATGAGGTCATTTGGTGATAAAGTGGTTCCTGAAGGCCTCAGTTGAGTCCTGAAACTTGTATTTTCTACTTATCCAGCTGCACAGGACGATGCATAGTGGCCCTGAATGTGAATGCTTTAATGCTGTGATCTGTTTAGCATTAAAAACAGTTGATGCCTGTGATCCATTCTGTCACTGCAAATAGAAAAAGGCTCAGTGGGAGAATTAGTTTCAGTCAAAAATAAACACGCAGCACACTCATTTCAAGATTATGAATGGCACAAGTGTCCACAGGCAAAACACTTGACGGTGAATAGAATAGCACATGATCATGCAAAATCAATATGTAAACAAAGAATAAAAACAGTGAACTGTGGGGTGTGCGATTTGAATCACGTCATCTGTCAGGTGTTTTTGTTTTGTTTGGTTTTGTTGGTTTCTTTTTTCTTTTCTTTTCTTTTTTTCTTTTTCTTTTTTTTTTGTGTGTAGAGCTGCACGATTCTGGATAAATTGAGAATCACATTTTTTTTTTTTAAGCGGAGATCATGATTCTCTCACGATTCAGAATAGACAACTATTTTTTAACGAATCTCTTAGGGCTGTAATCAACCAAAGAAAATCTTGGTCGACTGAAGTCCTGAAATTTTTGACTAAAAATCGACTAAAAATTACGTTAGGAAAAAAAACGTTAAATTAATTAGCTGTGCACTGTGCGCAGTACTTGGTAGCCTTGTTGTCCGCCTAAATGAATTATAAATAAACATAGAAAACTAGTAGGCTATTTTCAGTATATTAAATCGTTTTTGACCTAATTATTTTGCTTAGATGAGTCTGACACACGAGTCTGTCAGCTCTGACAGCGTTGCATCACGTGCGCCTGCGCAATATCATAGCCTATGATTTCCGAAAGTAGTACTATGTTATCAACTAGTGATATCATCACAAGAACTTTTGAGGAATATGCAACATAATTTAGACAATTGTTTTTGTCATATGTATTATAATAACTGACAGACACTATCATTTCATCCGCTCTGTGCAGCCGCTCTCTGGAGCTCAGCTTCGCAGCTGAGACACGAATAGACTATTAAAGGGCACCTATTATGACTCTTTTCACAAGATGTAAAATAAGTCTCTGATGTCCCCAGAGTATGTATGTGAAGTTTTAGCTCAAAATACCCAACAGATCATTTTTTACAGCATGTTTAAATGGTCATTTTTTGGGGCTCAGAAAAAAGCGCTGTTTTAGTGTGTATCCCTTTAAATGCAAATTAACTGCTGCTGCCTGCACAGGGGGCGGAGCCTCACGAACTCACGCTCAGAAGAACCAGAAGGACAATCTCAACAGAAACACTCAGTTACGGTGTTCATTTCGACTCGGAGTCTGATAATAATGCCCACAGAGACAGAGAATATATGCTGTATAGAGATAGAACAGGTATAGTTTAATTTTAATCATGGTTATAATTTATTTGTCATCTGCTTTTATCCACTATTAATAAAAGCCTGCTGTAGCAGACCTCGTCCGAATGATGACCAAAATATACTGATGAGTTCAGTGAAGTTTATTGTACATCACACAAAAGATGAGCGTTAGTTTTACTCCAGAAAATCACTGTAAGAGCTGAATAAACACTGTATAAGAAGTGAGCATTAAAGTCTTATCCATAAACTCTCTCTCTCTCTCCCTTTCATTATCATCTACATACACAGCGAAGTAAACAAAACACTTGTACAACAACTAACAGTAAACAAATATAAACACACCTTTTCAGTGGGTGCTTAATAAACTGGTAAACCTTATATCCGTAAAACGACTCGATGAGCTGTCATAAAGTGCACGCTCTCACTTTCATTTCTGCCGTGATCAGTAAAGTTAGTCCTGTCGCTCCGGAGCCTCTAAGCTGGATCACAAACAGTTGGTGAGATCCATCCTCGAGTAACAACGGGAGTAAATGAAGACTGCTATGTTCATTCTTACACCCAACAACAACACACCTTAATCGCTTAGGAGACATTCTTGTCTACAGCTGCTCAAGCGTCGAACAATGGTGGACTCAATGGTCCAGCTCACTCAGGGCGGGTCTATGCTCAAACTGAAGTGTCAATCAACAGTCGTGGGAGGGGCCTGTGCAATTCTACGTCCCATTGCACCGAATCTGAGAACAGCTCATTCTGAGACAGTGCTGATGTTTTATTGAGATTGTAAAAAAACCACTGGGTGGATTTTTATCATTCTAGGGTGGTTTTGCTCACACACTGCCAACACACATTTATGTAAAAGTGAATTTTGCATAATAGGTGCCCTTTAACTTTTAAAAAAATGCTGCCACACTGCCGATGTCTTTGTTGACATGGTAGAAGAGGACTGACTGACTATGAATTAAACGCTCTCACAATTAAATAAATAATATTCAGCAAACTTTCTAGTTGCCTACTTTCTTCTATCTGTCTCTCTTCTCCAGTGATCTTCTTTGGATCTTGGCTAATCCAAAAGAAGTGAAAACAAGGGGGGTGTTCTGAAGACAGACTGTTACCTGTGAAACAGGGGTGCTCTGAAAACACCCCCATTAGCAATTAGTGCTTTCCCCCTGATGAATTCATAAATTGATGAAAATTGATGAATTCCCCCTGAATGATTCATAAAACGTATAAATATCAGTTGAGCCTATGTTTATTTTCGTCACTGACACAGATGAAAATGAAAAGACTATCAGTCAAAGTTCAGCTTTAGGAGAGGTAGAAATAGGCCAGTATAAGAATACTGAGAGAATAAGAAATATGAAGATGAGGAGAGAGCAGGTATTGACAAATAATCTAATGACAAGGTTTCAAAGCTAGCCTATTTCTTATAATTTTTTGGCCTTCAAAAGTCCTAAATTGCACATATGTAGGTCAGAGAAATCCAAATTTTCTCGGGGGAGCATGCTCCCGAACCCCCCGACGGGGGGCCTTGAGTCTTGTTGCCCAGGGCACAGGAAATTGTTAATCCGGCCCTGCGTATTGTACATATATGAATAAGCTGTGTCATCAATTTTTTTGCAATTTCATATATGTATGTATAAAACAGATTAATATATCCTTAAGAACACCCACTTACCTACACACAAATGTCCGAACACACTGCCCTATCCAGCCCACACCAATGTGATTCTGTTATCTCTGGTAAAATAGCAATGGATCCTCTTTATGGCCCTCTTTTATGGATCCTCTGGGAAAGCTCAATTACACAGCTGCATCCACGAGTGACCTTGGAAGCTAATTTGTTTTTCTCCTGTTAACTACAAATCCAGGTGAATGGGCGATAACAGTGAGGTAGATAAAGAAA
The DNA here is from genome assembly GCF_964197995.2 of Scardinius erythrophthalmus. Taxonomy (NCBI): domain Eukaryota; kingdom Metazoa; phylum Chordata; class Actinopteri; order Cypriniformes; family Leuciscidae; genus Scardinius; species Scardinius erythrophthalmus. The sequence continues at coordinate 38,090,343 of NC_138230.1, read as the reverse complement.
TACTTGTTGTTATTTATTGTTTCTGTAATTTTTCATTATTATTATTATTTTAACTTGGCTTAACAAAGGCAAATGCAGGAAGGGAAGGTAATTGTAGCCATTACAATTGTGGAGGAAAAGGCTTATTTTAATAGTGATCTCAGTGAGGGTCTGCGACTCAATATGTCTGCCTCTTTCATGTTCATTTCATTTCCTGCTGATGTCAGGTTTATTTGTGTTAATTTTAGAAATACTGTGTTCTGTGGGTGTTGGGTGCTGCATGCGGTCTCATTTCATTTTCTTGAATGAGAGGAAATATGATTACATTTTAAGTAGTGCAACCATTGTGTTTGCTTTAATCACTATCTTTGATATGTTGTTTAGTTTGCCCAGGATTTGATGTTAACAAAAGCCGTGACCGAGCAATAGCAGAAGTGTGTTTCCGATTATCCTTCAAATATCTCTTAAAAGCAGAGGGCTAGATTACGTTTGTTAAATGCTTGCTCTTATAGAGCTTATTAATATATTGAGAGAATAGATGTCATAGTCATAAAGATGTAACAGGGTTGTTTTTGAAGTCAAACTGACTGCATAGTCAAATTTACACCCAAAAAGTGTAAATAATTTTTCAAACCCATATAACTTTGTTATGTGGAATGCAAATACTACAAACTGGAACTGAATATTTCAAGCTTCAAGATGCAAAGGCATCATAAGTGCTCCTTACAACTTGTGCATATGTTTCGGTTCTTCTGCAATAAAATTGTTTAAATTATTTAATTTAAGGTTATTATGCAGGTTCACGCGCTCAAGTGTTCTTTTGAGTCCGATCTTTTGAAGGAATCTTGATTCTTTTAGAAGCTTGTAAGATCCAGACATTGTAACTGCATGGAAAGAACATTTTCATTTTTAGTAGACAAAACCAAAAGTCCACATTATCCATTCATGAGGCAGTTGGTAGATGTTGGTACTGACAGAGAGAGCTAACATTTCTTTTAATCAGTCAAACAGACACTATTATAAGCCAGAAGTCTCAAAATGGCCCAATATTAGAAGATTAATCAACTTGGCCAATATATAATTGCATCACTTCTTACAGTGTCGCTCGCATGTGTGTATGTTTATACCTTTATGCACCATGTTTTAGAAAGAGAACAGGGACAGACAATAACCATAGGATGGAGAAATGATTGAGAAAAAAAAAAGAACAAAGATTGAGGCCAGGCCTTCTCCATCCAGAGGGCAATTTCTTTCAATCAGGGTCTATATTTTATTTTCTGTAAAAAGAAAGTGAGGTGAAAAAAGAAAGAAAATCCTCCTCAAGATTTAACAAGACTGTGCCGTGGAGCCAAAGGGCATCTCATGAATAATGGATGACGGCGCAATGGAAATCAGTTCCTCTCCAAACCTCTCAGACTCCTCCTCCTGCTGCTTTGGGGCCCTGGCCATGTTTCCTCCACCAAACACATGTGCTTTTTATTTTATTTTATTTTTTTTTTAGGTGTTGCCATGACAATGTTTGCACAACTATGTACATAGACATCATCTTACATCAATAACCATATCATTGCTTGCCCTGGAGCTTTCTTTCCTATATACATTTTTTCATATAATTTTTATTCATGGCTTTTTCATGCCTTCATACAATATGACAGTGAAGAGAGACGAGAGTAGTGGAAAAGAAAGGGGACTTGTGAATGTGAAAGGATACAGGTGGCATGACCAGCTTGAGAAGATGGCATACAATACCCTGCCTATAATGCATTTTGTATACTTTTTTGTTGTTGTTGATCTGGCTATGTGTTCTCTCATTCATCTGTCCTTTTATTTGTTTATTCATTCATTTACTTATTTTACTAATACTATGCCAATTACTCTTGTCAAAAATCGATATTTCTATTTCTATAGGCATCGATACTGAAATATCTGAAACGATTCCAATACTCATTTTCTGCAGTATCAATATACTGATTAAAGCTGAGTGTTCTTGCGCTCTCTTCTCTCTGATGGCAAATCGACACACACCCACATCCACTCATTCACTCGTTTTATTCGCTCCTGAATTTCGGCACCGGGTTGCTGGCATTGCACATAATTTGAGTCATTCCCGTAGGTTTCACACTCACACCAAAAGTGTGTACACCACTGATCTATATAAGTGGTGCGCTCATTAAGTTGACTCTCAAACAGCTCGCGAGTACCAAATTGAGTTATTTTAGGTGGCTTATTGCACTTTAACTGTCGAATACACACAAAATGATGAAATAATATCCATATTGGTGAATAGTTGACAAAGGAAACGCATGTTTTTATGTAACAGTATATTGGATCTGTTGCATTTTGTAAAAAAACTGGGTAAGAACTTGTTTGATTTTTAATACTTATTTAATACTACTACTACTACTACTACTACTACTACTACTACTACTACTACTACTACTACTACTACTACTACTACTACTACTACTACTAATAATAATAATAATAATAATAATATTTTTTGAAGATTTGCACAAACCGACACTAAACCATTGTGCTATTATTTTAATTATTTGAGGTTTTTGTATTTTATTTTATTTATTGATTTGAGATAAAACTTATGGAAGCTTGTTTCCGCCACTGAATAATAAATAAATAATAATAATTGCGACTTATCTCACAATTCTGACTTCTCAGAATTGCGATATATCAAGTCAGAATTTTGACTTTTTTTCTCAGAATTGCGAGATATGAAGTCAGAATTGTGAGAAATAAAGTGGCAATTCTGAGAAATAAAGTCAGAATTGTGAGAAATAAAGTGGCAATTCTGAGAAATAAAGTCACAACTGCGAGATATAAAGTCGCAATTGAGAGATATAAAGTCAGAATTGTGAGATAAACTATTCGGAGGTAAAAAAAAAAAAAAGTCTGTCTTTTTTTTCCTTAGAGTTGGACTTTATATCTCACAATTGTGAGTTTATATCTCACAATTCTGAGAAAAGATGTCAGAATTGCGAGAAAAAAAAAAGTATTTATAACACGCAATTGCGACTTTATATCTCGCAATTCTGACTTTATAACACGCAATTGCGACTTTATTTCACGCAATTCTGACTTTATATCTCGCAATTCTGAGAAATAAAGTCAGAATTGCAAGATGTAAACTCGCAATTGTGAGATAAAAAGTCGCAGTTATCTTTTAAAATGTTTTATTCTGTGGCGGAAACAAGCTTCCATAAAAACTGGCCCTAAATAACATATTAACAAACAAATTAAATGTGGTTGGTCGGTTTTGATGTCATTTAAACTAGGGCTGGATGATTAATCGAAAAGTAACCGAAACCGAAATTCAGAGCCTATAACCGACGTAATTTTACCAAGTCGGTTATTTCGTTTTTTTAATCCTATTAATATTTCCGCCCACTGTGTGTTAATGTACTTTCCCCTTAAAACATATTACCGCGTGTGTAGTCACGTGACTCCGCCGCGCCCAGTCTGCGACATTGAAGCAACATAACGTTAGTCAACTCAGCAACAGCCGGAGCCGCTTGTACCAAAGAAACACGCGGTGTCCGTCATTTGGACACATTTTGGCTTCAATAAAGACGACACCGAACAAACTCAAGTCAAATGCAAACACTGCAGAAAAACTGTTATAGCGACCAAAGGTAATACTACCAATCTGTTTCAACACTTGGAGCACAATCACATTACCGAATATGAACAGTGCATGGCTCAAAAAAAGAGAGAGACTTATAAATGCCCAGCAACAAGTGCCTCCACAAAGCAGGTGTCGATAAAACAAGCATTTACAAATGCTACACAATATGAAAAGGATTTTATAAGACGTTTTTATTTCAAGCATTGTATGCTTTGTTTGATTCTATTGTTTGAAATATTTAATAAGTGAGCATTAATAGCTATCTGTGTGTTTCCTTATTTTAGAATGCACTCTTTTATTAGAAAAAATAACCGTGGACATATTTACAGTATAAGCCTTGCCAGTGACCTATAAGAAAGAAAAAAAAAAGTACATTAAAAAAATCGTTCAATAATCGTAATCGAGGTAACTTGTTCGATTAATTGCGATTATGATTTTAGCCAAACTCGTCCAGCCCTAATTTAAACATTCTCTTCCTGTTTCTGTTGGTGATTTTTGCCAGATTAAGCTGCAAAGTGCCATTTTGAAATCCCTCAGAGATAACTTAAAAATACTTAGTTTTTTCTTCAGCTTTAATTTCTCCCCCTCTTCTTTTGACCTTTAATCATTCCTTAAGGGCCATAAATGTGATTTGGTGATTGGTAAACTCAACAGGAGAGGCATTGGAGACTCTAAGTACAGTCCACAGCCAGCAGGATTAAACCACATGAAGGTCAAAGCTTTTGCCCATGCCTTGGTCTCTTCTTTCCCAACCCCTAATTCCCAGCTCTGGACTCAGTGGTTGGGAGTCTGATTTGTTTTGTCACTTCAGAGGGAGAGCGCACTCTTTCCACACCCACCTCTCTCTCTCTCTCGCTCTCTTATGATTCACAGTCATTAAAATACTGGAACTTTGGAGCTTTAAAGTCACCCTGACCCATGCTCAGCCACCGGGCCTGAGCAGAATATAAAGCAGCGGAGTGATTGATCTGCTTAAGTATCTGCAATTAAGCCGCCACTGTGTGTGAGACAGGCGCTGTGCAACACCACAGATCCCAAAATCAACCTCTACCACAGAAGTCTGCAATCAAACATGAATGGCGAGCGGAGAGATCGAACATAAAAGAAGTTAATCACGTCTCACACCACATTTTTAACCCCTCTGTTTGACCAGCTAGAAGGGAATTACTGTTATTAGGCCATTTGGCTTGTCAAAATCCAATCTTTTTTTCTTTGGACTTGACTTAGTTTTCCAAACCTCTGACTTTGTTTAAGGAAGGTAAGCTCCTATTGTTTTTTTTGTTTTTTTTGTTACCATGTAACGGCATAGAGACTTGGACCAATTAACCTTTGTGGTGATCTTTATTTGGATAGTGATAAACTGAGTGCTGAATCCATATTGAGAATCTACGTGAGAAGCCCTTGCACTTGACTTCCCCGCTCCAATGTTATAGAAATTTTCGATTAATCTAGGAAGTTCATTGGATGGGGATCAAGAACTCATTTATAGCTGCACTCTTGTGGCACTTCCGATCAAAATCTAATACTAAGACGAGGGTGAAAGGGGGTATTGAACTTGCAATGATGCCCTTAAAGAATCTCAAATCAATCCGTGTTTGACTTTCAGACCTCTTTGCCAGGTGCAAATTGTTTCTCTTAAAAAGAAAGGAAATAAAAGAGTGGGACTGGGTGATGCAGGGGTTGCCAGGCTCTTTTCAGCTTGCCCTAATAGCATATTTATGAGTGCTCTAATCTATAATGACATTTTCGATACCACCCCTGCTCTGTTACTTACACGATCCTGATCCATTCCCTCGGATAATCACTATACGTTAATGGGGCTGACTTGAGCCTGAATTGCTTTTTAACTCAAATGGACATCTCAATTGCTGCATTGTGGGATACACATAAGAAAGAGAATGAGAGTGATTCTTTAAAAAGATTATGGGTGTAGGAAAACAATGGGGGAAGTGCTTTATATGCTTGACTGGCTCCATCATCTTCTTTTCTACTTATGTACTCATGTTCTGTTTATGTAGCTTCACTTCCGATCATTAACCCTCAAAGACCCAAATATAGAAAAAAAATGTTTCCACCTTTTACATGTTGTTGTAGGAGGTCTCAAATGATGAAATAAATGGGGTTTTAATTTTTTTTACATTTTAGTAAGTTTTTAGGGAAATTGTTGTAATGCAATGGCTTGTTGGGTTGCAGAATTTCAGTGATGTCACTCATTGTTTGTCTGAACAAATGTTGAGAACATCTAAGGGTTCATTTGCAGGGTGTGTACTGCTTATGTAGACCAATAACAGTAGCCTATATAATTACACAATATTAATAATTGGACAAGTCATATTTTTATGGATACCATTTTTTTATAAAAAATATGTTCAGATTGTATTTACAAAACCTGATGAACTAAATGAAAACTTTGGCAATTACATGATTTAGCTGTTCATAGCCATATTCATTTATGATAGTCCCTTAGGCAGTTCTTGTCCTCCGAGAAACTGAGGCGGACATTTCACTTGCTGCAAAGTGTGTTGATGTAGCTTTTACCACGGTGTCTGCAGCCTCCTCTATTTTGTTCATGTCTTCTGACACACATTTTTGGAAATAATCCTGGGGAGTTTGACGGGAGACGGCATCATTGGTGATATCTTGACCTGAAAAATCAGTGTTAGGACTGATAAAATCCTTTTTCATGACTTGATTGTGTTGGCGTGTGTTGGATTATGTCCACACAATCATCAGATGGGCCATCACTGGGTTTGTTTATTTTCCTTTTCCAGTTCACAGGCATCTTCACATTCTTCTTCATCACTTGCATCAGAATTCATTTAAAGATCACTGTTCCTGTTTTGTACGGCATCAATGACATTATTGTAGATAATAAGGTTTTCCTGGCTGGTGGCATTCTGAAATAAAAAAATAAAAATAAAAAAACCTGGATATTTTCCATATGCCAATAATACTTACACATTTGAAAGAATTCACACATTCCAAAGAATTCACACAATACTGTCTGGCTAGTTTATTATGTCCTCTACTTATCATGCTAATAGCATGTATACCCACCCTCCACACACACACACACACACACACACACACACACACACACACACACACACACACACACACACACACACACACACACACACATGTCTGGTTTACTATCTTTGTGGGGACTCTCCATAGACGTAATGGTTTTTATACTGTACACACTGTATATTCTGTCCCCTTACACTAACCCTACCCCTAAACCTACCCATCATAGAAAACTTTCTGCATTTTTACATTTCCAAAAAAACTAATTCTGCATGATTTATAAGCTTGTTTACCCATGGGGACCTCAATTTAGGTCCCCACTGTAACACGAGTCCCCATGAGTCTGTGTGCATTCAGGTTTAAGTCCCCACCGGGATAGAAAAACAGGTACACGCACGCACGCACGCACGCACGCACGCACGCACGCACGCACGCACGCACGCACGCACGCACGCACGCACGCACGCACGCACACACACACACACGCACACACACACACACACACACACCAGAACATTATCACCTGTCCCTCATGCAGCAAGCAGATATTTGGGCAAACAGGCAAAGCCCAGAAAAGAAAACAGGACCAGTTAAATATATGTAATAAATGATAAGATACATATATTGCTACACAAATACTTTCAAATTCTCAAATCCTTAATTCAACTTGAACTTTTCATTTAATAATAATACAATTTTGATTAAAACTCAGTTGTAACGTATATGATCAAAATAGATCGTAATGCGCAAGGTGCACACAGGCAAGTTTTGCTACCCCTTTCAACCAGTATTGTAAAATTACAACATTGACATTTCAAGCTCAAAATCTAATATAAATAAAGCATTCAACTGTATCTTAATATCTGCATGATCTAGACATATTACTAATCAGATAAAACATATTTTCATCATTTTGATGATTTCAAATCATTTTACCTACTTGAATGTTGATTTATCCAGTCCAGTAAAACATGATGATGTGTTTCAAGTCAAGTTCGCAGGTTGTGTGAGCTCATGGCCAGGTAAATAGGCCTATTCATAAAATCTTCCATCAAATAGCATTGCAAGGCTGAACAATATGACCTATTAGTTGTGTAAATGTGGTCTTAGAGAGAGAGAAAGTTACCAGACAGAAAAAAAAAAAAAAAAAAAAAACATCTGCAGGTTTATTTTAGTAGAGCTCAAATTGATGTAATATTCCAACAGTGGGCCTTACAGGGGTTAAGTATGTCTGGTAAACGCTATTATACACATAATCTCATTGTGCAGGTCTGGCTTTAAACTCATGTACATGAGTGCACTTTCAAGTTACTGCTATAGTACTTCCTGTCTGGTAACTATATAGTTCATCCATCATATTGATCTGGGAGATTTCCAGGTCTGTCTTGGAGTTTTTCAGCTCTAGTCAGGCACATGCAAGATCATTAAATCGGTGTGAATATGAAATGGGAATGGGATAAAGGTCACCATGTGCCTCATTTTCAAGAAATGTCCACTGTCAATCAAAAGCTTTAATGATTTATTGATGGTGAATGCTTACAGTACATGCTAATAAAGTGGTCTTATGACATTGTAAAAAAAATAAAAAATACTAATAATAATTTAATGAGTGTCAAAGACTTCAGACCGTCTGCATACTATTTTTTTGTCTTTAAATAATTCGTAGATGGAATAATCTGAGATCAAAAAATATAAAATCGTCTACCGACTATAAAAGCTTGAGCTATTTTCTCATAAGAACAGAATGATCTGCACGCCTTTTCTATATATGTCTTCAGATTCTTTAAGTGGACTCCATTTTTAATAACTTTGTGTAGGAGATTAAAATGATTCACAGAGGGCCGAAGACTGAAGAATGTCTTTTACAGTACAAGATTTAATCTTAGATAAAAACTAATAACAACAACAATGCTTTTAGTTTAAATTCCTTCCTTCCTTACTCCCTTATTAACAAACAAACAAACAGAAAACTTCATTTTGCAAATGTAATGCATATTAATGTAGCTTTTCTATAACAATACTAGTATTTTTAAGTTGAACCAATACTAAACTGCAAATAAATATTTATGTAATTGTCACATTTGCCCTATTATTATCTAATTATTTCCAATGGTGTGTGGATGATTTCATCACACTTAACTATGTCAAGATGAGTTTTCATTTACTTACAAGGATCAGTTAGTTGATTGTTGTGATTTTTAGATGTCAGCACTTGGCACATTGCTGTAATATTTCATTATAATAATTGTTTTTCACACCACACTTGCATTCTTTTTCTCGACATCTGCGGTAGAGCTTTACTTTGTGAGAATTGTGTTTGTTTTAGTATAATCTGGCAAGATTTAAACATTTTGACATGTTTTTTTCTCGGCTTTGGTTTAATTGGACATAATTATTAAAAATATCATTTTCCTGTGGTAGAGAAAACCCTCGGCTAAGAATCAGTCGACTGACTCATTTTAAAAGATGTTAATGAAGAGTGTATTCAATATTTGAACAAAGCTTTTACAGCTGTCTTACAAATGATAGTTTCATACAGCGAAAGTGTCAAAAAACTCTAAACAACTATTTTCGTTGTGGAAAATATCTTAAGATCTTGCTCTCAGAAAGTGAAGAGAGTAAATGAGAAAAGTAATGAATTCTAGATAAGTAATAGAAAGATGTGAATCCTTCCCAATGTGTGAAAACAGAAGCTCACTGTGACCCATGTCTTTCCACCTGTTCCAGTGCGAGAACTAAAGCTGGCAATAGAGCAATAAAAGATGCAATCTGCACCAAGACTTACTTAATATGTCCGGTGGTTGGCATCATAAATCAAGTCTAATGTCATGTGACAAGTAGTCAGAATTCAACGCCACTTCCATTATTCTGGCAGGCCTCAAAGGAAAAAGGGGCTAGAGAACGTGGGGATAGTAATAAATAAATAAATAATGTGCTTGAGAGGATGAAAACTAATTTCAGTAAAGGCGTACCTGTTGGTGATTGATTCTGTGGAAGGCATTAATCTTGTTCTCACAATCTCCATGCCCATCAGTTACTGTGAAGATGGTTTTACCATTACATGGGGTGTCACGGGTTAACCATGAACTGTTTTAGGGACACAAAGTTTAGTCAGGAATTGTGTTACTCCTTTCACCAGTATATGTTGTGGTTTAGATGTTTATTATTATTATTTGTAGATTTTGTATCACTTTAGGTCTTCATAAAAGGGGTCAAGATAACCTGTGTTAATTTACTTTGTAACTTTAACTCACTAAATTTAAATATAATATAATTAATGCGTTGTCAATTTTAGGTTTTGTACAAACCAGTACAAATAAGTAAATAAATAAAATAGATGGTTCTCATAATTCAAAAGAAAGCAATGTTTTGACTTTTGCCTGGTCATTTTTTTCCCTTAAAAGAAATAGTGTACAAACTTCCCAAAATCCATGGACAGAAAGGTAAAAAAAAAAAAAAAAAAAAGGGAAAAATCTGATATACGCTTGCATATACCCTTTGCATATATCCATGTTTGAAAGGATAATAAATAATCTGCAAACATTGGCAATAAATTCATTCATTCATTCATTCATTCTAATTGTGTAGTGTTGGCTATTCAAGAATAGTAATGATACCATGTCCTGCTCCTGAAGTTTCAGCATAGTTGAGCTGAACAGGCCTACAAGAGCGATTTCGCCAATCCCCAAGATGCCTAACGGAGATGTTCTGTCAGTCTTGTTCCTGCGTCCCATGAGATCACTGGGCCTGTTTCAGTTAATGAGCCCCAACTGCGCTAATGTGTGTTAAAATAGGACTATGTGATTCCCTGCTGTTTAAACATCACAGCATTATGACAGGCACCGGTGCATCAGTAGCGCTGTGGTACCCTTCATTCTCTATGATTACACCCTTGGGCTTCAAGCTTTGACACTACAACAGGTCCACATGCCTGACATTCGAAGGAATATACTCTGGCTACAACACTGTGAGAGAACTCATTCACTACGATTAGACTCACTGTGTTTCCTTGACCACTATTATTGTTGTGCGGAAGAATGAAAAACAGGCAAAGTACATACTTGGGCTGTCAGAAGGATGGCATTTACTAGTGAGATGTACTTGAAAAGAAACACAATGTGGCTCAATTTGGCTCATCAGTGATGAAAAAGCTCTTTTGGCTTTCAGCCTCTTTGCTATTGTGGGTAAATAAAGTGGTTTAGGGTGGAATTACTATAATTATAAAATGTGAATCAGTCAGCAAACTGCAAAGTTAAAACCTGATTTAAATATTGCAGGATACTGTGTACAAGTGCTCCAGACTATCCTTTGAGAGCAGTCGCACCAGCGCCACTAAGCTCTACAGATGGTGGCGCCAGCACCTGATTTTGGTAGCAATGGGTGGGTTTTAATCATAAAGTTAAATTAAATCATACAATTACTATTGTTTTGCATTAATAAGTGTAGTTACTAATAATATTACATGTTTGTTTATTGGAAATTTTACTTCTATAAAAAACTAATTTTTATAAGGAAAATGTAAATATTCTACTCTTATTAAATGTACCATTGTTCTTCTACTATAGTATCATACACATCTGACCGACAGCTTTGTTGATTAAAGGTGCGCACTTTACTTGCTTTCTGTGTAATTCAGTCACAATTTGAAGAAATGTTTTTGTTTTTCACAAGACCTCCTACTTTTTTCCATATATTAGGGAGTGGTAATGGCTGATAAGTCTGCCGCCAACTTCTGGTTGTTGTAGTTGCAATTTCCAAACACGTTCTGACTGGGTCTCCCAGCACTGTGTAGTAATGGTGTCGCGTGATCAACGATTGGCACGTGAGTAAACCTGTTATGAGCTTGCGCTGTGCTATCTATTATTGCTCCGGGCTGATAAAAGGTTTGCGCTGCGCAGTTTAGATGAGTAGCGAGGTTTCTTTCCTCTTTCTATGCAACAGAAATGTGTGCTCTTATCAGTTGGGCAACGTGGTGGTGGCACCAGTGTGACCTCTAAATAAATTTTGTCACACCGGTGGAAAAAAGGTCACAGTCTGGAGCCCTGTGTTCAGAATTGTAAGCTTTTTTAACATTTTGACCATGTTTTCTAGAGTAATTTTACTGAATGTTTAGCAAACTACTTTTATATATATATATATATATATATATATATATATATATACGTTAACCTGTTGTCGCAACTGACCCCCACTGGCATGCCCGTCGTCACTTTATTTACCTATGTTAATATTCACTATGTTATGAATGCTGACAAATGATGTGTCTTTTGAACTGTTTTTAACAATGAGAGCTCTCTGAACTGCAATGCATGAGTTACTCCGAGCAGTGGCTCCAGGAAGTCCAGTTAGCTTCACTAACAAGACTGGTCATGAAAAGGAACCCAAGTGACACATTAAGTGACTGTAATGTGCCACATATGTAACCATCACAAAATGACTTTTCTAGCATATGTTTTTATGACATTGAGCCATGATGTCTATTAGTTAATGTAGATAATTCAATGAAACTCTTTTACGTCTAATCACGATCTGCATGTTTCTTTTTGGGTCTCGTTTTCCTTGCCAACTTATACCAGATAATTGTTTTGTGTCTTTGATGGTTTGCAAGTAAAATATATTAAAAGCGAAGAAAATCACTTTTCATAGGCTCGTCCACAGAATGAGAAGTGACTTAAGCAACAGACGCACATATTGCATGCAGTCATTTAAATGTTAATGATTTCGTTTGCAAAAATAGTTAAAGTGTTAGTGACTCAGACCCATTTTTATCCCCTTCCCTCAGCGCTGGTGGCTGGTGGTTGGTCTGAGCAGGAGAAGAAGTTAAAAATACTTCATTGCATCAGATGTGCAATAAATAGGAAACGTGGACTAAGCTCTTGTAAACTATTCATACCTCCTCACTCGTCTGTTTCTTTCTCTCTTCCTCTCTAGGTCTGTCTTTCTTTGTGTTTGTAGGGCTTGTTGTGCCAAATCTGACATTTGGTAAATACTACAAGGATGAGCTTACGTTTCTCTGTCAGACAACTTTCTGTTTCCTTCTCAGCTTATGTGATTAACGCTCACTAAAATAAAGAAGCTGTCCGACTGTGCCTGTGTTATCTAAATAATTAACACTAATTCTGACAGTCCCAAGACCTGAGCACTGGTACATCTAAGCTTAGGGCAGACAGGATGTATGTATGTATATATGTATGTGTATTATTATCTATAACTATTATTATCATATAATACTTTTTTATTAGATCATGTGATTGTGAAGATGCTTGTACTTTAAATGTTCTTCAAATTAAAGCTAAATTGTTTCAGTGTTTCACAGAGAAAGTAAGTAGAAAGTTTTCTACACTCGATAAATCCCGTCTTCTCTTCATATTACAGGTTTACTGGTCCAAATCTGCCATCGCCCATCATCAGCAGCAAGAACTGGCTGAGACTCCACTTCACATCCGATGGAAACCACAAACTGAGAGGCTTCAGTGCTCAGTATCAAGGTAAGAGATGGGCTGTCGTGGGACTGGTGCCTTTACTGGTGTAAGTCTATGTAACAAGACAGAGAAACAGCTCAGGGGTCCTAGCTGTCAAAAACATCTGGAAAAAGAGAGAAACATACTAACAGAGGAGAGACAGAGAAAGCGAAAGGTTAGATATATGCAGGGCTGTTTTCACAACATATTCTACTCATTCTTCTCTTCACAAGTTTGTGTTTCCTCATTTTAATTTCAGATTAATAGAGTTTTGAATTAATGTACACATTTATTTATATAATATTATATAATTAAAAAACATAATACCTTTTTTTGATACCAATAGTTCTTTCAGCCTTGTTCCCTCATGTTCTGTCAAGGCCTTTTTTAAAAGCTTAAAAACATATATGGGCCGGTATATGCACTTTTCATTTAGTTTAATGAGACTTGAAGCGAAAATAAGAGGTTCTAATTTGTTTGAAAGACGTCTCTTATGCTCACCAAGGCTGCATTTATTTGCTCAAAAATACAAGAAAATTTTAAAATGTAATTTATTCCTGTAATGGTAAAGCAGAATTACTCCAGTCTTCAGTGTCAAATGATCCTTCATAAATCAATCTTATATGCTGATTTGCTGCTCAAAAAACATTTCTTATTATTTTCAATGTTGAAAACATTTTTGATACATTTATTTTCCAGGATTCTTTAATGAATGTTCGAAAGAACAACATTTATTTGAAATACATATATTTTGATATATTATAAATGTAATGCATCCTTGCTGATAAAAAGTATTAATTTCTTTAAAAAAAATGGTACAAACGGTAGTGTACTTTACAAAAATAATTTACATTAGAGCATGAGTGTTAATATATTTTACAAAAATAAAGAAGTGTGAAGTCCGCACACTGATGTTAACTGCTTCCAAATGGATTTTATTAGACAAGGCAACGTTTCGACCCTCAGGTCTTCATCAGGCACAATATTAATGTGAAGTAAAAACAACCTTAAATAGACAGGTGATCAGCCTAATTGGGCACACACACACAGAAACATGTAACAAGTACAGATCATGTGACAATCATGTGTTTTTTTTCCACAATTCCTTTAGTGATTAGACTTAATCACTTATTTATTTAATTTTTTGACACTATCCCTTTAGTGAATAGACTTAATCACTTAGGGTTTTTTTTTTTTTTTTTTTTTTTTTTTACTATTCCCTTTGTGAATAGATTTAATGATTTTATTTATTTATTTTTTGATACTATCCCTTTAGTGAATAGACTTAATCATTTATTATTATTATTATTATTATTATTATTATTATTATTATTATTTTTTTTTTTTTTATATGATTTGTATTTGTCACTTGATCTGTACTTGTCACATGATCTGTACTTGTCACATGATCTGTACTTGTTACATGTTTCTGTGTGTGTGTGCCCAATTAGGGTGATCACCTGTCTATTTAAGGTTGTTTTTACTTCACATTAATATTGTGCCTGATGAAGACCTGAGGGTCGAAACGTTGCCTTGTCTAATAAAATCCATTTGGAAGCAGTTAACATCAGTGTGCGGACTTCAGACTTCTTTATTTTTGTTTATATCACTTAGTTGTCCTGCACCTGAACCCTAATCTGGGTGTTTGGGATGTGCACACCAGCGTCGTGTTTTTGACTCCCCTGTTAATATATTTTACCATCCATTTCATCCATTACAATCCATTTCAAAGACCCCCCCCCCCCCAACCCCAACCGTTGCAGAAAACCTAAAAAGGTGTAGAGATTCACCATAGATTCACTGCAGCTGTTTGCTATCTGTAGTCATCATGTGCCCCGCAGAGTTTTCCCCTGTCTGCGGTTAGAATTAAATTAGTCATTTCAAAAATTTCAAAGTCAAATTATTTGAATCATCTTGGTTAAGTGTTATCAAGCCAGTTAAAGGTCATGAATACCCCCAACACCTGACACATAGACACACACACAGAGATACACACACACATCAGCTGTGCTACTGGCACACTCTCATCACACTCTCAAGTTCAAAGGTCACCACTCAAAGGAGATGAGCAGAGGAACGGGATTAGTCAGCTCAGCTACGGGAACCAAAGACGGAATCTGCAGGAATTTCACCTCCTCCATAAGCAGATCAGAGTGATGGGATGGGATTACAGGACTGGAGTTTGATAAATAAATACTTTTAGAGTATCAGGAAGAGAGAAAGAGAGCTAAGCTCTTAATTAGATTTTCCACTGACCTTTCTCTTTTTATTTTGCCTCCCTTCCTCTCTCCAACCTTTAGTGAAATGCTCTGCAATGAATAACATCCAATAAGGCACTCTGTACATAACAAGCTACTTAGCTTCATCACAATCATTTTCAGACTCTGTCAAAGATTAGGTGTGGAGAGACAGGTTAACATGATTTGAGAGAGAGAGAGAGAGAGAGAGAGATGCTCAAATAAAACATTTGATCTTATCTTTTATCGACATCTTTGTGTCCATCTATTTCATTTCTTACAATTTCTATCTTTTATACATTTTGTGAGATGCCGCATTCACATTACATAGGTCAGGTGACCCAATTCCAATTTTTTCCTCCCATGTGGCACAGATCAAATATGATCCGAGAACTATTCATTTTTGCCATTCTGTTTGAAAAAAAAAAAAAAAAAAAAAAAATGAAATGAGACACTTCACCTTTCAGGTAGTTGCAAATGTAATTGAATCAATATGCTCTATTTTAATAGATTTTTTTACTATTCGGTTTTGCTAAAACAGCTGATTGCTGATAGCTGATGAACTTCTCCATTACAAAATGCTTACCCAAATGCTGATTTTCTATCTAGAGCATTTAAATGCTGAATCTTTAAAACAATGTAACAGAAAACAATGACTGCATGTGGCTGTGCGTATGAATGCATGCTGGCATTATTTTGTCTCTTTTTCAACAAACATGCTGAGCTTTGTTCACACACAATAGGCTTTTTTGCACAAGTATGACAGTTTCTTTGAAAGACTGTAATTGTAATTACAATGCGGTTCATGATTTGTAATGCCTAGCAAGCATCTGGCCTATGATTAAAGTTTATTCCTCTTTTCCTTATCCTTCTTGCTCTCAAATAAAAATGTTATAATGCTTTTGACTTTCAGTGAAGAAGATGACAGAGCTGAAGTCCAGAGGGGTGAAGATGCTGCCAAGTAAAGACAACCACAGCAAGATATCAGTTTGTAAGTCAACCTATTCATGCACAAGAAGGACGTTTTCCTAAATCAATATTGCGTTTACATTTATGCACTTGGCTGATGCTTTTATCCAAAGCGACTTGCGTTTTGAACCTATGACCTTGGCATTGCAAATCTTGGCAAATCTCAATTTATGAATAATTGTATTCAGTTGTAACTATGTAGAACATTAATCTTAAAGTATATACTGTACATATTAAATTGATCAAAAGTGACAGTAAATACATTTATAATGATGCAAAAGATTTCTATTTGAAATAAATGCTCCAATGCACCAAATAAACATGTTAGAATAATTTTGTTACGCATCATGTGATACTGAAGACTAGAACTGAAAATTCAGTTTTGCTATCACAGGAATAAATGGCTTAATTTTAAACTTTAATAATATTTCAGAATAGTGTCATTTTTATATTGTATTTGTGATAAAAATGCAGCCTTGTTGAGCATGAGAGACTTTCATAAATATATAATTATATATTTCATAAGAATGTTGATTCAGAAATGTGTCCTGTTTACTCAATGTGTTTTATATGAAGCATGAATGAACGGAAAGGAAACACAAATCTGAATTCTGAAACCTTACAATATGTAATCATTTAAAGCCAAAGCTTTCTTAATTTTTCCAGATGAATTGTAAGGGTTTTTGTGTCAGTGTGCATGTGCTGATTCCGTTATCCATGGATTGATGAAAGCAGTACCACACTTGCAGCGTATCCTCGTGCTCGGCACGAACACACAACCTTGAACATTGACGTTATCTTTATTCTACGCTATGTCAATTGGAAACAAATGGAGATATTTTTCTCCCTTAGGCCAGAGGGGAGGGAAAATAAGTTGCCGTTTCCGTTGTTGGCAAACAAAGAAAGAAAAAGCTTATCAAGGGCTGGGGTAATTGCTATGTGTGCTGAGAGTCTTCTTCAGCCTGCTTTCTTCTGTTATGCCATCTTTATTTACATTTCTATTACCTCTGCATCATTGTGAGAAAATGTCAGCCAGCTCATGTGAGCATGTGCCCATTGAGGGTGTCATCTGGGATCTCAATACCGTCACCGTGGCCGGCAGTGTCTCAACGGCAGCGCTGACAAGCTTGGCCTTTTGTCCCACATCAATATGCATGAGGGCCGGCACCCAGGCGCACCTCGGCCAATCAACATGTGTCACTTCAGGTTTTCCCTCCACTGTCTTCTCCAGCCTCCTAGCCACCTATTACAGAAGCCGAGGCTACTGCCAACCTCTTTGACCCCGCGTGTCATTTCCACTTCCTGCAGGGCTGGATGACTTCAGCTTGTGTGATGCCAAGGAAAATTTTGTACTCACATAATGATGTCTGAAAATATCTTGGCATTCTTGGGAGGACTGATTTATTATTTTGTTCATTCAATAAACCTCCTGGGCAGGCTTTGTAGAATACATTTACAGATGGCCTTGCTCTCTTTACAAGGTAAATTCACGCTGATGTTCAGACCAACTGCACAATTGCAGGTGTGAGACTGCTTTTATGCAACAGTTTAGTAAACCAGATATTAATGTTGAGCACCTTACATTTTAAACAAAATTTGGCCAGTTATTTCTGTTCTTTTTTTCTCTGTACCGACAAAAATAGTAGGGTAAGATGGGAGAAAGGGACCCTTAAGAAAAGTGTGCATTTAAATAAAGCAAGTACAGGATGATGATGCTTCTTTCAGTATATTATAAAGAGACATAGATGGAAGAATTTGCTAATTTAGTTATTATTGCACAACATTGAAAATCGTGAAAGAGGGGCATTTTGCTCTGCTACTGGGGTTGGATGACACCCTACCTGGTTCAAGAAGCCTCTTGGAGTTTATGCTTTTTTATATGTTAATGTTGCAGTTTGAGCATGAAAAAAGGTCCGCAAAGCACAAAGTCACTCCAAAGGGAGTTATTCTCTATATCAGTGCGCACTGTTTCCGTTTTCTTCCGGGAACGTAGACTTCACAGTACTCCACATTTAAATAATTTCCACCAAGGCATATGCAAAATAAAGGGGTCGAGACCTGGTTGAGATGCGTTAGTAGTGTGTTGAAGCTCGCGGTTATGTTAAGAGGCGTGACATTTCTGAAACAAGCTAGAAGCAGTTGACCAATCACAACACACTGATCCAGCCGACCAATCAGTGCACGTTGCGCTTTTCAGAAGGAGGGGCTTCATAGAGACCATAACTAAACAGAGCGTCGCTGACAGACTGGGAAGAGAGGTGCTGCAACAATGTAAAATATGTTACAATATTATTATTATTATTATTATTATTATTATTATTATTATTATTATTATTATTATTATTATTATTATTATTATTATTATTATTATTATTATTATTACATTCAAGCATGAAAACCTATTCTAGTAGATCCTAAAAACAAAAACAAGACTTTGTTAAAGGGCTTAATAGGTCCTCTTTTAGAATACATAGAAAATCATTAGTATAAAAATAATCTTGTTTAATATTAGTTTTAATATTACTTTTAAAATGTTTAAAACAATGTCACAGCTATAAAACACTACAAAGATTTTATGTAAATGTATGGATATTTTAAGATTAGTTAAATAATGACAAATTAACTAACATTCAAATATCTTAAAATCTGAATTACACTTAATAATTATATGAGTTATGCATAGGCCTATATTTTAAATTGAAAAGGATGTTATAAAACCAATAAACTATGAATGCAGATTGAATAATTCTACTCAGTTTGCCTCAATTGTGTTATGATAAAAAATACAAATGTTTGAAATATGCATCTAATTCATAGAATAACTCCATGACTGAATTATAATACAATTACATATTAAAAATACCAGCAACATGTCACTGGGGGCAGTTTAACTTGAATCTTTCACTATAAAATGTAATCAGTACTTTACTGTACTAAAAAAAGAAATGATGAGTCAAAATTAATAAAAGAAGCATAATCATTCTATGCATGTCGATATTTGATGCCATACATGGTCATAAAGAGAATGAAAGGTGGTGGAGGTGGTGGGACATTGTACCTTATCCTTCCCTACTATTTAACCAACTTTTTTCCACTTTGTCTTTTGCAGTATCTCAGATGGGGGTGGCTCAAGGACACAACATGTGTCCAGATCCAGGAATCCCAGAGAGGGGCAAAAGAAAAGGCTCTGATTTCAGGTGAGAAATGAGTTTATGGATTACTTATTAAAATAGTCCACTGAGAGGACAGAGGAGAGAGGAAAGAGGTGTGCAGTTAATTTAGTGTTTGTAATGCCAGGATGATGAATAGCAAGAGATGCAGGAGGTGGGCGCCTGTTTAATTTCTCATTGGCCTTTTAATTCTCAGAGCTCAGGGAGGATATTTGATCAGCATAAACATGGGTTGTGGGTTCCCAAAGGTCACAGCAAGAGAGGAAGAGAGGGAGAGAGAGAAGAAAGAGTGAGAGATTGAGATGTAAAGAAAAATAGGAATGTTTTTCAGTACTTAATGCATTAAAACATTAATATGGCTATGTTGTATTTATATAAAATGTAATATCTATCTATCTATCTATCTATCTATCTATCTATCTATCTATCTATCTATCTATCTATCTATCTATCTATCTATCTATCTATCTATCTATCTATCTATCTATCTATCTATCTATCTATCTATCTATCTATCTATCTATCTATAAAATACAGAACGTTTAAAAAATAAAATAAAAACGTTTGCTAACATGTACTGATATTTGTGCAGTTGTTTTCCCACTAAAATAAAATTGTAACTTTCTTGAGGATGATGTCATTAACAATTTGGGTTTAGTTGAAGGGATATTGCAAAAAAATGTAAAGGAATAGTCCGTCCAAAAATGAAAATGTGATAATCATTTATTCACTGTCATGCTATTCCTAACCTGTATGACTGACTTTCTTCTGTGGAGCTTAAAGAAGATATGTTGGTAACCAAACAGCTTTGATTCCCATTCACTTCCATTGTATGGACAAAAAATACAGTGGAAGTCAATGGGAACCGAAACGGTTTGCTTACCAACATTTTTCAAAATATCTTCTTTTATGTTCCTCATAAGAAAGAAAGGCATGCAGGTTTGGAATGACATGAGGGTAAATAGATGGCATCATTTTAATTTTTGAATTGACTATCCCTTTTAACTAATCGATATGAGGTCAGAGGAAAAAAAATATATACATTAATTAAAACAATATTTCCAAGACAACATTTTAGAGATAAAGAAAAGCACCTGGAATATGTGAGGCGTCGGGAAATGGCAAAATGGCAACATTTGTCTTAACCAAAGTAGTACAATTATTTAAACTTTATTGACTTAATTGTGATTTTCTGATGACAGAAAACAAGCTATATGATGTCCATCTTTAAACATTGTGAGTTTGTTTCATTTAATATATTAAGACAGAAGGGGACTTGAAAACCGTAGGAATGACCTGAAAGAGTAACGAAGTGAAATGTGAACCATCGTTTATGATCGAAAAAGAGAACAGAGAGGCAATGAGATTGAAAATGAGACAGAGGTCCGGACCTATTTAATTGAGTGGGGACAGAGCTATAGTCGTGTCATTTCCAGGCACTGTGCTGCTACAGAGAGGCCTGCGGTGCAAGTTAGGCTGTCAGCGTCCCCCCGCAGGGTGAATGGCAGCGCCCTAGAGGATTCTAACACAGACAAATGGGGACAATCCGTTTTACACTCACTAGCTCTCAGGGCAATCGCAGCGGGGAAGTGAAAGACAATCGAAACTTTTTTACTGGAATGTTCTTAGCTCCGGCTACCTGAGAACCCGTTCATCAGCGGCTAGGTAATGGAAGTGGCACAGCGATGCATCTGGATGTGCACATCACAGTTTCCTAAAGGCTGTCCATTACCAAGATCAGACAGGACCACTGCTGCCAGGTGGAGAGAGGGGGTATTTATGCTGACATGCTATTTGATTTAGCCATGAACGGAGAACAGCTCACATGTGAGAGGTTGGGAGCTGCTGGGAAGGGCTCGAGTCATCTGACATCAGCACTTTGCACAGTTGGAAAAGAATCCAGGGAAACGATCAATGATATTGTTCTCCTCTCTTTCTTTGTCAAAGGTTAAGTTGTAGACTTACAAGGCTTATTAGACTTATTAGGGTTATATATGTAATAGGATTGCCTCCTAAGAGTAGAGTAAATGTTAGTCAACGAGAAGAGGATTAGTCGACCAAATTTTAATTAGTCGGTTAGTCGAAGAAGAAAAAAACCTCCACAGGAATTGGCGAAGTCATGCAGTCTGACGGACAGATCCTTAACACAGCTGGTTCACGTGGTAATTATGTCGGACAGGAAATCGGACAGGAAATCCAAATATTCGCCTTTGAATAGACATCAAACATGGCTTATCATTTAAAACATGTAAGTAATAGCTTAACGTTATCCACTTTACATGGCTGCTAGCTCTAACAATAATTTGAACCTAGATAAATGTGTGCTAATATTAGGCACATATCCAAGTGCTCTTGCTAAAGCTAAATTAGTACACCGACGTGTTCACCTTAACATGCATTTTCCACATCCTCTACTACACTGTGGAGATGAGACTCAGCATCGTCAACTTCAGCTTTACCGCCGACATTGACTAGTTTATTAATACATTATTAAAATATTCAGACAGTCTCCTTTCTGTTTTTTTTTTCCATCATGTTCATAATCATTACTTTTGCTAGGTTCGCTGTGGCAAATTTCATGCGTGTGCTTTAGCACTATATTTGTAAAGCTCATTAGTATGGCATGGTATTTCTCTGTAATTGTTGCAATGTTAGATCTAATATTTGTTCTCAGCCCTGAAACTCAAACCATTTTTGATGCCCCCCAGCATATTTTTAAGTGATTAAATTATTATCATAAACATATGATACTTATAATATATAATTGCTTAAATGAACGACTGCTAGTCGACTAGAAAAACCTTACTAGTTTGCACCATTCTGCAGCCAAAAAAACTGTACAATGACTGATAAACTGCTAAATTGATCTTTATCCCTGGCCACCAATCTCCTGTGCTAGTTTTATGTCTTTCGTAGGACTCTGCAGTCACTTTCTTTCTCACAAAATACAATAATTTCAGCTCATATCAATATTTCTGTCCATTTATTTATTTATTTATTTGCTTAGTAGCTGTGTAATACGTAGGATAATGTGTGGCGGCCAGTCATTATCACAAAATAAACATCCACATCAGGGGCGTGATTACCCTGTTGGAATTTATTTTGCCATAATGGCCGTCTGACTGTACAGAATGTCCATAATGTATCATTTATACATGTATGGGTTGTTATTCTTGCAAAATAATAATCAGTTTCTTCTTGCAGGCGGGGTGCTACTGTGCACTTTTCTTGTGATGAAGGATATGAGCTTCAGGGGTCTAAAAGCATCACCTGCCTGCGAGTGACGGACAGTTACGTTGGATGGAGTGATGACCGGCCCATCTGTAGAGGTATGCAGCTTTTTGAAAGCATCTGCTATTTTTTTTCCCCAAATATTACATAAGCCAAAATAGTTTGTTAACTATTAACATTATTTATTTATTTTATTTAAATTTATTTTCTCACAGTTTGATGTTTGCACTGATTTAGCTACCTTGTGCCAAGTGAAATTTTGCATTTACACACACATACTCACGCACACACTTTTTCTCCTTCCTTTTAAAAAGTTGTAAGCCTTTTTATTTTATTTTATTTTGTATAAAAACTGCATGCATGATTGTATGGTAAGATGTATTTTATTACTTACATTTAGCATTGCTGAATGACCACTACCATATCAGAACAAACTAGATTCTCTGTACTAAATGAACAAATGTAAATTGATCTTATCCATGTGTTCTAATAATGCCTCATGTCATACTAACACCAAACATATTTATCACAGCAGATTTAAGGCCATTTGTTTACTAAATAGTAAAATTCTTTGAAATCTCAGTGTATCTCTGCAGAGTTAAAGAGCCTTGATTAATGACCTGACAATGAAAGAGGACAATGAGGGAAAAAAGCGAGAGATGAGAGAGAGGAAATGGAGAGGATGACAACAGATCTCTAAAGCAGATTTCCTAAGGAGGAAGAGATGGTATCGCTCAGCCAGTAATCAGCTTATTTAGCCTCACCAGACTCCGATTAATTACTTTATTGAGCCTTACTTAATTTCTGACTTTGATTGGCTAGGACAGCCCCCAGGACTTGATTCCTGCTGCAGCTGTCACATCCCCAGAGAGATGCTGTCCACCATGCTGCCACCTTTGCCTTAGCCCGTAAATTGAAGTGCGAGTCTGCCATTTAGTTCTCTGGTACCAACCCCATGCATCTTAACTACATGCAGTTAAAGCCTGTCAGTGGTATGGTACCTTTAGACAATATAGTTCTTCAAATACACCTCTGGTGCAACTCAGACACATCATCAGTGATGTATCCTGGGTTCATTGGGTGTTTCGGGTCTCACAACATCATACACCCTCGCCCAGGCGAGAAAATATACAATGGGGTCCAAAACTCAACGGGGTCCAAAACTTATTCCAAAATATATATTTTATTATAATTTAATTAAAAATTATTATTATATTATTGATATACTACATAAACACACTTACAGCAATAACTGTTCAAATGTTTGGGGTCAGTCATTTTTTATTTTTTTATTTATATTTTAAAGAAAGGAATGCTTTTATTCACCAAGGATGCATTCAATTGATAAAATGTGACAGTAAAGACTTATATGCAGTAAAGTACCATGTCATCATATTAGAATAATTTATGAAGGAACATGTGATACCGAAGACTGGGGTAATGATGCTGAAAATTCAGCTTTGCCATCACAGGAATAAATAATTACAATAAAAAATAAAATAAAACAAAACATTGTAGTAATTAATAATAATAATAATAATAATAATAATAATAATTCATTACATTTATATAGCGCTTTTCTCGGCACGCAAAGCACTTTACATGGAAGGGGGAATATCCTCAACCACCACCATAATTGAAAGTATTTGTTAAAAAAAAAAAAAAAAACGTACATTCTTAAAATACGACACCAAACTTTTGAATAGTGGTGTGTGTGTACACTGATTTTTATTATAAATGTTATTTTTATTTTATTTTATATTATATTTAAATCTTTAAATTAACAAAAAGAGACTTTTGGACCCCACTACACAGTATGTAATGCATGTGTGTTTTGTTAGTATGCGCTAACGTATTACCAAAGGAAAAAATAAAAAAAAATAAAAAATAGAGGTATCTACTTTTATTAGGATAAAAAAATATTTAGTTGAGATGTAATCATTTAATATATTATTCAAAACATTCAGACTGTCCTTTAGGATGCTAGCACAGCTTATCTTACTGTAGCTCTACACCAACACACTCACACACATAAAGCTTTGGTTATACCTGCTCCCTTCTCCTTCATATCGATTAATTTCTATTGTGCTGCTCTGCCAGCTGTGGACTATTAGTCTTTCATTAGAGTTACATATCCCTTCTCCAACACCACCAATGGCCTTTGCCACAGTGGAGCCCTCAGGCTTGACAATCTTCGGGAGAAAGTTAGTTGGACAGCTTTGTGATGAATTGCACCAGTTGCCTTTGTTTTTGATTATTTAACGATCAGTTTTTGGCACATCACTGTGAGCTTGTGGCAAGAGGGGAAAATGGACCTGGAATTGGGAAACTGTCGGAATCACCAGATGGACCAAGTTCCCCTTATCAGCCCCATTACTCATGTGAAAAGGGTTGATATTTAGCTATTGCTCCCCGGAACCAGTTTTTTTTCATCACTTGCTCCTTTTCACAACTAATGTAGAGAATGATTATTTGTCTTGTTTCATTGATTTAACACTCTAAATGCCAGGCCATTATTCAAAAATGGCCCATTTTAATTGCATGCTTCAGGAAAATCTGAATCATAAGACTAATTAGTAATGGCGCCACAGAAAAAGCATTCATAAATCATTGTCGTTAAATACATAAATACAAGCATAAAACGCTCAATAATATTAGTGTGTCCTTGAGGTTTTCTCTCTCTCTGTATATGTAGAAAGGATTTTTTCATTATTTGCAGTATTTAAAAGGATCTAGGACTCACACAAGAGATCTATAAAATACAAATGTGACTTTTTTTTATTGAATATTAGGAAATAAAATCAAGCTTCAGACCTTAATAGAACCTGAAATACACCACATATCATGATAAATATGTTGCGTTTATGTTGTATTCAGTTGTGTTTTATTGGATATTTAGAAATAAAATCAAGCTTCAGACCTTAATAGAATCTGAAATATACCACATCATGACAAATGAGTTGTATTTGTAGAAAACTGAAGTCTTAGCAGCTGTTTAATGTTGATTGTAGTTTCAGTGGCTTAAAGTAACTCTTTGGAATGAATCCCTGCCATTTTCAGAAATCAAAGTAAACTCCCCTAAGTTTTATTCCCTCATATGGTCTGCCATAGGCTTTACATCTGCAACTCTTGAAATGTGCATTGAGAAAGAAACCCAGGGTTTTGGAACTGTTGGCCTGAATCTAATCTGATTGAATTCAGCCTGAACAAGGGGAACTTGAAATGATTATCTTTTTGCAATATTGCCCTTAAATGCATCTGGACTGTTTGACAGCTGAGCCCCTGCTAATAGATATCTTCTACTAATAGCATGATTAGTATGTTGGAGAATATGAGTTTGAGTTTCAATCCCTGCAAACGTAATACATTTCACTAACATTTAAGTTCCCTGAGACCATGTCCCAGAATTTCCATTGTAAGGTTTATTTTTATTGCCATAAACTAACATTTCCAGAACGTTTTTTTTTTTTTTTTTGCATGACAACCTACTAAGAACTTATAGAACTTTAACTAATGGTTATTTTTATTTTATTTTTTATAACCATTAACTAACCTTTCTTGAACTTTGCAGAAACTTTGTATGTGACAATCTAATAACAACTGAGAATTTAAAGTAATGGTCATTGATGTAATGGCTACTATTCAACATTCCCAGAATGTTGCAGGGAGTTTATGTAAAAACCTAAAACAAACATAAACAGGACATTTCTCTCTTTTTTCTTTTCTTTTTTTTCCAGTGTTACAGAGAGGAGAGAACCAAAATTGATGTTCTCTTTTTGAGAACTTATTATCCCTTAATAATTATGAATGACCAAAAAAATTATAAAAGAATGTGTTATTAGCAAACCCAAACTTTAAAGCAGAAACCTGCCGACAACACACATTATGTTGTGAAGGTGAAAATTGGGGTTGACCGGCCCTGATGTTAATTAACTTTCCAAAGACTTTTGTTCTTTAATGTCAGCCCACCTTAAAGTGTTTGAGGAAACTTGTGTGTGTGTATGTGTGTGTTAGGGGAGGCCCTGAGGAGCTCACCTCAGACATAGCTCATTAAAAGCTCCAGCTGGTCCCAGACCTCCAGAAACATTAATTTAGTGCAAACACACTGGCTGTGCCCTTCTTTCTCATTAGACATTGAGTGCCTTCATTCAAGGAGGCATTTAAAGTCCTCCTGGAGGCCACGAGAGTGTCACAAAAGACTTTTAACTCATAGACAAGTCACAAAGTTATTGGTAAGGTCACTGATCATTCAGTTCACATGCCAGTCCAATCAAAAGCAACAACCCAACATAGATTATTTCTGGTAACTTTAACAATAATCAAGTTCAAAATATTGACTGCAGCTGAGGGGTAAGCCTTCATACGTGTGCTTTTTTTATATATAATTTAAGGTTTTGTTACATTTCATCAGCCTGGAGGCCCACAAGCCAATCACAACCTTTGAAAGTGGGGTATAGTTTGAAAAGTGATTTCTTAGGAAAAAAAAAACAGTTTTTTGAGTACGTTCTGTTGTCTGAGTATTGAGTAAAGTGTCTGCTGTTGCTTTTCTTTTCAGGTTTACACTTCAGACTGATGTTGTGGAATTTAAACTTTTTTACTCATTATTGTTAACTAAAACTAATCCTATTAAAAACATTGAAATACAGCTGAAATAAAATATAAATATTAGTTGAAAAACTTAAACTAAACAAAATTAGAAATGTTACCTGTGCAATGAACTGAAATAATTTTAGGTTGAAACATTAAAATTATTAAAACTAAAAAAGAAATAAAATAAATAAATTAAACTTAAATAGCTTTGAAAATATTTATTAAACCAAAATTGACATGAAAACTAAAAATATAAAAATTCTAAATAATAAAACCTATAATGACAACTAAAATAACACTGATCATTAACTGCAGACAATACATGTGTGATTACATAGAAATTATTTTATAGAATTATTTACATAGAAATTATAGTTATTTTCAGTCTAAATTTTCTATCTGACGATAATGACATTTCATGAGATGGAGCTGAAAACCACCTTGAAGTTTAAATTATTATAAACATTTAACATTACAGTACATATTGTTTTTGTATCTGACCGAGAGGAACACATCTGTTCCAAAATATGTTACATCTTTGTATATTTAACAAATTAATCCCAAAAATAATTCTTCTGTAGATACTTTTCTTGTAGCTGGTTTTATACCATGTTAGAATAATCAGTGACTTTCAGTATAATGCAATAACATTCTTTCTATTCTATTGTTAAGAGAACTGTTTCTGTGATTGGTGCTGATACTGGCTCCTTTCTTTTCCCCTCAAAAGCCTAAAAATTTTCATAGATGAGATTTTCTTTCACTCTGTGTAGAGTCAAACTGCACGATTTGCTTCAACATGCTTTGTCTCTTTTCTTTCAGCTCCTATGTGTGGTGGTCAGCTCTGGGGCCCTAGTGGCATCATCACCTCCCCAAATTTCCCAGTACAATATGACAACAATGCCAACTGTACCTGGATCATCACAGCTTCTGACCCTTCCAAGGTGAATGCTTCGGAAAGTGTGTTCGTATGAACTCGCAGCACACTGCCCAAACATAGCTTCACGCTTGCAATATTAGAAAAGTTAATTTGCAATGAAATAATATGAATGCCCAGACAGAATCCACAGAGACTTTTGTGCACCTTTTCTGTGCTAATTTGGTGGGGAAATTATTTAAACTTGTGCTTTACCGTTTAAAAGTTTGGGGTCGGTATTTTTTTTATTTTATTTTTCTGAAAGAAGTCTCCTATGCAGTCCCAGGCCGCATTTATTTGATTAAAAATACAGTCAAAATATACTCTTTTAAATATAATTTAAAATAACTGTTTTCTATTTATTTGATATATTTTAATTAATTATTGTAATGGCAAAGCTGATTTTTTTTTGTACCCATTACTCCAGTCTTTAGTGTCACATGATCCTTTAGAAATAATTTTAATATGCTGATTTTGTGCTTAATAAACTATTATTATCAATGTTGAAAACAGTGGTGCTACCCAATATTTTTTTTTTCTGGAAAACGTAATTCATGTTTTTCAGGACTCTTTGCTGAATTTATTTGAAATTTTAATTCATTAAATAACATTATAAATGTTTTTACTGACACTTTTGAACAATTTAATATGTCTTTTTTTTTACTTTAGGTTGAATCTTACTTACCCCAAACTTTTAAACTGTAATGTATATGGAGCTACTCTTACTGGAATCTGAAAGCAATAGCATATTAACTGAAATATTCAATAAGCCAACACACAGTGGGACAGCTTTATTAATTTTAGGTAGCTTTCTGAGTGCATTGTTTCTGTGTGGGCCTGCTAATAACTCTAGGTTGCAAGGAAAAGGATACACATATTGAGAAATGATGTGCAATATCTAGATATCTAGACTCATAAAAAATGAAACATTGGCGATTATATTAAAGGAGAATGGAAGATAAAGAAAACTACATTGAGTGGCTACCACAGGAGAGACAAAACTGCGGCGCTCTGTGTCATGACTTTGGCGTCGAGTTCAAGGCCATTTTCTTACTCGCTTGCCAGATTTTCTTTATCTAGGTTCAAATAAATGGCTTAACAAATCTCTCCCCTCATCACCATAACTCAGTTGGGAGAGAAGGGGAGCAAGAGATGGAGGGCAAATGGAATGGGGTGGAGCGGCTCTATCAGTGCCCCCTGCTTTTTCTCCGCCGCCCAGTGCGCTATTTCATCCTGTGTGTAAAGGACAGTTCTGCTTCACACTGTCACGGCTGGAGAGCAGGGAACAGATGAAGATGGAACATTGCTGTTTTTTGCTCTTTACAACCGTAATGACATTCTATTTTCGTTCTGACACAATAGCACCCGGAGAAGACGTGAGGTTAGCTGTGAGATTGAGGCAGAACTGGGGCCGTATGAAATGTACCTGACAATGAGCTTTTGATTTCACTGCAGCTGGTTTGGTGCCCGAGCCAAAGACTCTCCCAGTGTGGACAGACCCCGGCAGCTGTTAAAGCCTTTAGCATCACAGTTAGCGAGAGTTTGACATCATTTAGCATTTGATGAGGCATAGCGAATATTTTAAAGTGAAGTGTATACAAATATATTGGTGTTAACATGCACCAGGTTTAATGTAAGGAGACAACTATACTGTATATGAATAAACCATTTGGAGGATGAGTGTAAACACAGTGGCTCTGTGGTGCTGTCTTAACATTGATTTGTTTGTTGAAGTGGTTAGACAATTAAACTTCTAGATCAGTCGATGAAGTGAGGTTGAGATGGTACCACATGCAATTAGCTGTTTGGCGAGGGATTTACCAGTGTGTCTGAACATCGGTAAATTCTTTAGAACACCCTTGCTGCATCCGAAATCGAATATTTCCCTACTTATATAGTATGTGAAAAACAGTATGCCAACAGAGCAGTGTGTCTGAATTCACAGTATTTGAAAAATAGTTGGCAAAAACTACCCTGATGACATACTAATTCCACCAAGATTCTGAAGTGTGCATTCGATGGACACTTTACTGGCCCACGAGTCCACAGGAGAGGAGTTGTGAATGGCGGTGAATCGACACAACTGATGCTGTAGGTCACATGACATTGATAACATGGCTACACACAATCATATTATATAGAACATACTTTTTTAATGGTTGCAAAGTAAGTTTCACACCAAGAATATTACCTACTATAGCCAACAGTTTGCAATTTCAGATGCAGCTACTATATTTCTGTCACCAATGGGACTTTAGGAGAACTTTTGGGATTCTTTAAAGATGCCAAACCTTTGCTAATGTTTAGCTTTTTGGGTATTAGCTTAATATTATTAAATATTTAAACTTTTTCTTCATTATATGAAATTAACATTTGATTTTATAGTTTATTTTTGACACATCTGACTGAACGTTATGATGTTATGTAATGTTTATTTAGGTTACATATCATGTAAACCATGCTATGCAAATACGTCTTAGAAAGACAACAGACCGTGTCATTTATTTCCAGACATGTTAACAATCAAATTTACAGCCTAAATGCAATTAAACACTATAAATGATATAAAGTGGACAAATTAAATAAGCTAGTGAGAGTGTTAGGATGTTGAAGAAACAAAGGGAAATGGGACCCCTATAATGACATTTGGTCAACAGTGTGATATGTCTAATCATCCGAAACAAAGTAACATCCTGAAGTTCAGGAGGAGCCGAGTCTTTAATGCCTCAGTACCGTATTCCCCGGAGCTACAGTTAAAGATCCTCTTGCTACTCAAAGATGTCCATTCTATTTATGTCAACCGTGGTGCCTAATGACGAGTGCTGGAAAATGAACTTGGAACTAAAGAATGAGGGAAAACAGATATAACTCTGCAGGGAAATGCAGCATGTGGAACCGCACCGGGCTGAATCCCCCGCTCACAGACAAACATTAGCTCAGAGTCTAGACACTGTGTTTCTGCCTCAGATGGAGGGATCCCCAGAAGGCATCATAATAGAGAATAAGTTGTTCATGAGAAGACATGGCTGATTGCTTTTGTTGTCCTCTTCATTTTTTAATTATCAGTCTTCCTTTTGTTCTGTGCGCTATCGTCATCCAGCGGGCTGGTATTATCAGCTACTCCACTTCTGCAGGGACTTCCTTTTTGACAAAAAGCTTCACTCCTCCAACAAATCCTGCTTGCTTCTATGTAGTCTTGAGCATTATCGCTCTCAGCTGCGAGACCATATTCACCATGCCCTTTGTCTGAAAGCCTCAGTGATTTATCCCTATTAATTTATTGACGGTTTTGTGCTTTTATTTGGATGGTTTAAGTTATCCTCTCTCTAACATTCAAAAAGTTTTTTTTTTTTTTTTTTTTTTTTACTATTTCAGATATGCTGTAAAGGAGCTGTACTATGGTACACGGATCAGCTCAGCTTTCTTTGGTCACTGGGTTATTGAGACTGTTAATATCAAGAAACTCTCTTGCACTCTTCTTACCCATCTACTGGAGAAAGTAGGGATGCAACGATACCATTTTTTCAGAATCGATCCGATACCAAAAATTCTGAGTATCGGCCGATACCGATCCATACCGATACCAGCGCAGTTTTTTTTTAATCAAGTAGAATTTCTATAACTCTGTGTTGAACTGATAATAAGAACTGAAAAAAAGAAAAACAACAAAAAAATATATGATCATAATCTGACAAATGCTTTTATAAACTAAGTTAGTGGATAATTCACCAGTAAAATTTAGTCTAGAAAAATCACGAGTGCACAATAATTGTATAAAATCTGAACATTTTGTGAAAAATGTTTAGTGGGGAACAAATTAGAGACAATAAGTGTAACACTAAATCTGGTAAAACTTTACACATTGCTCTTTGTTTTTTTGTAAAATACATTTATGAAAAACAAGATAAAAATCAAAAATAGCAATTACTTTATATATATATAGCCTACTATAAAATTGAGACATTTTTTAAATGTATAGCACAGCTGTTTAACGAGGTAGCAAAATATGATAGATAGGAATAGGACAGAACAAGAACGGCTATTAATAATATTTCATTTCGTCACTGTATTATGATATGAAAGGCTCCAATACAGGGCGGCACAAAGCGCTTATGCGCATCGCGAGCGCAGAATGACGCGCTTGAAGCAACATGAGTCACAGCGCGTCGAGTCCGCATTGAAAAGTTTAAAGCACAAAGAAAATACATATTGATGCGTAGTGTATTATACAGTATCTATCTATGCAATAGTCTATTCAGCATTTTCTTTTAACAGTTTTAAATTTCAGTAACTGTGCGCGTGAAGAACAAATAGTGCTCTGACTTTACTGCAGTGTTGTGATCTAACAGACACCCGGTACAAAGTAACATGATTAAGGTACAACAATAAAGTCCAGCAAGATAAAGTTGTTTTATGCGAAACCATAGACCTTTATCTACAGATCAAGTATAATAATAGTAACATTGAATCATCTTGGAGAGAGTTTCATCGTGTTAACTGTCGTAACCGAACGCGACGCGCTGTTTGAATGCTGAATGAAGAATGATTGACAGACGCAGCTGAGGGAAACGTTTACGTGATCTTGAATTTAACGACTTAAATATTAATTTATATCTCACATTATACTATATAATGGCTTCAGAACACTTACAGTATAATATTGTGCAAGCAAACTTATGGTGCTTTATAATGTTTGTGTGCCTTTTGTGGTGCTTAACAATAACACTGAATAGTATACGCACAATATCGGATTTGGATCGGCCTTGTCTGTCCGATACCCGATCCGCCAAAAATGGCAGTATCGGAGCCGATACCGATACTGAGTATCGGATCGTTGCATCCCTAGGAGAAAGTGGGATTAATTGTGACACATGACTTCTAAAAAAAGTGCTCCATTCAATCATTTGAGAATACATGAACAAACAAACATAAATAAATAAATGATAATAATAATCATAATAATTTTATTAGATTATTATTATTATTATTATTATTATTATTATTATTATATTGCAGTTATTACTATTATTATCATTTTTGTGAAGAAACGTATTTATTTATTTTTACATTTGGAGACAAAGAATGCTTCTTTTAATAATGCATGTGTTATTTTTAGCCAAATGATTTCAATTTGATACATATTTATTTAAATAACATGTATCTGTACACCTGGTTAAAATTATTTCCACATAAAATGTATGTCTACCTTTTATGTAGAAAATTATTTTTGATGCTATGCCTTATTTGTTCTCGAGAAGGTGTTAGTACTGTATGTAGTGATGGTCACGTTTGATTGGCTTGCTGGGAGCAGCATTTGCATCATGATCCCTCAATGAGTCAGCTGAGGATTGCCCTGCCCACAGCGCTGTCAGTCATGATCATACACACCGTTACCGTAATGCTACAGGACACGGTGGGATACAGGCGAGGTGGGCAGCACACCATCCGTTAAAGCGTGAATTGAGAAAAAGAAAGGTTCAGAGGAGGTAAAAGATGATGAGATGTTGTTCACTGGTGGTGTGACCTATCAGACTGCTGGCACTCCACCCATGGCACTCTTTGTTGCGGAGTTTGTTTACCATAGGACAGAATGCAATTTGCATTTTTATAAGCTTTTTCATTAAGAGTTATTCTCGGAGCACTCCAAAAACATTAGGCGGAATTTGGTGGAAATGTGGCAGCCAATATGAAATGGGAAGCTAGACAGCGAATTTTGTTTATTTTATTCATTTTTTTTTTGCAGTATTCCTTTTTCTGTGTATGAGTAATAAACCTTCATATTTAATTGCTCATCTTTCGATAACTCCTACTTTTCTCCTTTTGTATAAGAAATTCTGCAGTCTTGTTTTCATCTTGGAGAAGAATGAGAAATAGGCACATTTGACTTCATTTTCATAAATCATTTTAATAAATTCTTTCTTTGTTTTCTTCTACAACTGCTGAGAGAGTTTTTCTTTAGTGTGAGAATTATCTGAGAATTACTGATTTCAGAATTGCTATCTATCTATCTAGTTACACATCGATTTAAAAATGATTATTTGAAGTATACTGGAATAGTATTTTCTTGTAGATCTAGATCTAATATGCATACTATTTCTGATTGGAAAATGAGAGTTGTACTGCTTCACTACTGTTCTTACCAAGTTTAGAAATCTGACTCGGATTCTTCGCTGTGTGCAGGTGATCAAGCTGAATTTTGAGGAGTTTGACTTGGAGCGGGGCTACGACACTCTAACCGTGGGTGACGGCGCTGTAATCGGCGATCAGCGGACAGTCTTTCATGTGTGAGTACTTTTGTTCATCTTTTGCTTTCTTCTCCATCCTCTCTCAAACTCCTCCCAGGCTGTGTCTCCCACTCTTTAACTCTCCTCTTTGTGTGTATAAACCTCCTCCCCATCTTCTTTCATCTCTACTTGTCCTCTCTTCCTTCAACCCCTCCGTTCTCTCCTCCTCTGCCGTTTGTTTCTTTAGCCCCCCTCTATTTCATCTCGTTTCATCACCCCTCTGAGCAGAACTGTATAGCAAAAATACCCCGAGCTTTATTGTCAATCACTATGAGTCTCAATGTTAGAACAAGATCACTCCTGCTGCAAAAAGCGCATCACACGTCGATGCCCCATAATGCAGATTTGCACACCAGATGCTCCGGAAACGTTGCTGAGTGTGTTGTTATTAATTGTGCTGAAATTGATGGTCTTCATAAAGTTTTATCGATGCCGTTTTATGTACGCTCTCTGGCAGGGGTGTACAAGTGCTTGTGTGCCTTTTGAATGGCCCTGTGTCCCTGGACGCTTTCTTTTTGGTTACTCAGAGTCCCCTGATGGTCTAATGTGCTTAATAAACAGGTCTCATGAGCCCTTATGGACCCATTCCACAGATCCCTGAAGGATAGTGCCGGGGGAATCAGGGAACTCCCAATGTTCTCTGAGATGTGTCAAATTATACTGTACATATTGAAAGTGAAGAATCACTGTTTTATTATTATTATTATGTTTAATAATGTCTGTTTTTCTTATTTTGATTTGAAGGTTGTCTGGGACCACAACTCCAGATCTGGTGGTCAGTACCAGCCATCAGATGTGGCTCAATTTTAAAACGGATGACACGAGTGGCTCCCTGGGCTTTAAGGTTTCTTATGAAGGTAATTAGAGGAAACTCTATTCTCTAAACTATAATGTTAATCTAAGCTATAATTGTAATTATGTTATTGTTATTATTAATATTTTAATAATAATAATGATAATATTGATGCTATTGTTATTAGTATTTTTAGAATGAGTATCTTATTTTTTGTTCTTTATTATTATTTTAGTTTTAATTTTCATTTATTTTAATCATGATAGTAATATCTGTACTTATTATTTTATTACTTTTTTAACATGTTTAGTATTAGTAGTGTTAGTATTATCTTATTTATTAGTTTAATTCTTAATTATAATTTTTGTTTTGTATTTTATTTGTTTTAATAATAATAATAACTATTATTATTATTTAATGAATCACTCCTTGATTTGTACATATTCAGGACTTTATCACAACAAATATTAATAAATGTGATTTAATGTGATTGTATAGTATATAATATATGTATCACATTCTCATATTATTTATTATTACGCAATTGAGTCGATACAAATGTAACCGATTGACATCTCTGATTAAAACATCTGTAGATCACCTTAAAACATGTCAAATAGCTTTGGAGGGCTGCAATTGTACATTTGGTGATTATCAATAGAGTATGCTCAGTTGAAGCATCTTACCGTATTGTCACTACAGTGATGATCTTTCTATGTTATTAAAAATGCATTGGGTCTCATTCACTAATAATTGCGTGGATTGTTTTGTATTTGTAGAACTTCTCACGAAAAATCTCTGTTATTTCACAACACGTGCGTATGCAGCCTACACACATGAATTTGTTGTTAATCTCGTTCTGATGTTAGTGACTAGAGAGTATTCTAAATGAGCGGCTGCATGTACAAGGTTAGTCATTTGCATAAAATGGCCAAACCATCTCCATATAAGGGCTTTCCACACAACCTTTCCTTTACAGCCTTTCGTCACTCTCGTCAAACATGCTGCTCTCTGCAGACACGCTCTCGCCAGATCCTCTAGCAATCCCAAGTGTGTCATTCTCAAAACCGGTTCAAACACCTTTTATACAGACCCAGATTACAGACCTCTCATTAACCAGCTGTACATATGCGTATATCCGCACAGCTGAATCTATAACACAGCTTTTCCTACTCTTTCACTGTATATGAAGAAATACAAGATGAAATTAAATTATATTATTTATTTATAATATATAACATAATATAATTATAGTCGTGTTAAGATGAAATATAACCTCTTAATAGGATTATATGAGAACAGAGAAAGTGCTTTTTGTGTATTTGTGGTTTCAGTTGTTCCTAAATTTTTTCGTAAATTTAGAATACATTTTGGTACGAAAGTTTTGGTGGATTATGATTTGTTTGTGAAAACGCTCGTACGCAGATTTCACGGACAAATTCATTGTTCGAATGGGTCATTAGTTGTTTGTTTTTCTTCACCATAAGCAATTATGTCTCCTATGATCAGGTGGGTGGACATGCAAATCCTTTGAATACTTATTTGTTCTTACTTTGTTCATGATTGCATGTAATGTCCATGTTGAAGCAGACATCTTATAATGAGGTCATTGGAAGAAGTTCACATACAAATAGTCATATCTTGGACCATATGATTTCCTCATTTTCTCAATTTTCTTCTAGCTTTCTGCTACGTGACACTCTTGGGGTATGTGCTCAGAGTACTGGAACAGCGTGTTCTTTTTTAAAAGTTTCCTTTCACTTTCTATTTCTCGCTTCACCATTATACCTTCTGCACTTGTGGCGAGGGTCATCAAAGCAGACTGTGATCGTTTAACCTTGCTGGAATGAGGGCCATGGGACAGGAAGGATATCATGCAAGAGCGGCTACTAATTTTCAGTTCCAGAGTGTATGTCTGATTGAAAACGTGAACATCAGAGCTTTCATACTGGCCCTCTTTCAGAATTGCACCACACATGGGGGACTTTAGCACATTTTATAAATTACTAACCAATATTTGCTGTCAGATCCACAATAAGCCTCCAGGCTCCAGGTTTTTTATGCTTTTATCCACTGCAGAAGCATAAGACGAAAGTAAAGGAGTATTTACCCCCAACCCCAACCCCCAACCCAACATGATTAAAACTATAAGAGACATTTAATGAAGTTGAGGATTATTTTTTTTAACCTCTGCCTCCCCACCTGCACCCCTAAATTATTGCATCTAATATTTTACAATTTTCAAGCATAATTGTTCAGAAAGTCAATGCAGACAATGCTGTTTTTTAAGCTAGATCTTATGCATGCATGGTATAGTAATTAATTAATCAAATGAATCAAAACTAATTACATTTAAAAAATAATATTGTGAAAAATATGTTTACAATTTGAAAATATTGTTTTTTATTTTAATATATTGTATGTAGTTTCAGGGTTCCTACACAGTTTGGAAAAGTATGGAATCTGATTTGAGTAATTTTCAGGTCTGGAAAAGTATGTAAAAAACAAAGCAGAGAGTATTCCAGACTAGACCAACAGACTATTGCCCCTATTTAGTTTTCTATAATAGAAAATTAAGAATTTAATGAAAATAAATGTATCATACAAGAAGTGTGTTTTTTGAACTTGGCAAATAGGACATCAGCCCATTTTGTGTCACGGTTTCTCCGCCACCACAGAGGATGAGTTAAATTGGACATTAGGCCATGACATTAGAGGAACTACCCTAAGGAAAGACACATTTTGAGCAATTAGATCTCTGTTAATTCATGTGCATCCATGCTCTCGTTTTCTTCATAGTAAGATGGCAGTGACGTTCAAATGAAATAGGTTATAGTTTATGTAAAACTAGAAATTGTAATGCATATATGTGTATGTATATATATATGTATATATATATATATATATATATATATATATATATATATATATATATATATATATATATATATATATATATGCTAACACAAAATACATAGAAAAAATAGAACAGTTTATCTCACATATACATATCTATACATATACATTACAAATAATAACTATACACACGTACGTACGTACGTACGTACGTACATATATACACATACACACATACAGTATATACACATTACAATTATGATACACATATCCACATAC
Organism: Scardinius erythrophthalmus; assembly: GCF_964197995.2. Taxonomy (NCBI): domain Eukaryota; kingdom Metazoa; phylum Chordata; class Actinopteri; order Cypriniformes; family Leuciscidae; genus Scardinius; species Scardinius erythrophthalmus. The sequence goes on along the minus strand of NC_138230.1, from coordinate 38,051,914 downwards.
ATTATTTACTCGAAAGGGAGTGGAAAGAAGTAGAGCTTCCATCGTATCAGTGTGGTTCTGTCCTGTAAATGTTTCTGGAGTGCATTTTGAGGATTTGTATAGTTATACACACTGATATGTGGCTGAAAACTGATGGAGCATAGCCTATTTGATGACCCCAGGTGCATGCTGGGAAAAATGAATTCTTAACTTGTATGATGTGTAAAGATGGATGGATTTATTTGCACTCGTGCCTTCCTGCGTTATTAGTAATCCTTCATTAGGAAGTCAATGGCTTCCATCTGTGTTCTCAGAGTTTAAAAAAAAATCAAATTGACATGAATAAATCATAGGAAATTTGAGATGGGTAAATAACAAATGCCGCCCCTTATGAAAGTGCACATGTCAGCTCTCAGAGACAGTTTGTTTGTCACCAAGCAGAAGACAGCTGTAGCAAAGTGTTAGCTGGGACACTTAAGGAATCACGCATACAAACATTCCCTCAGGGATGACTTGCTGCGTAACATTTGTCTGCTCAGGAGACATTTTCTCACACAATCCTGTTGCCTTAACTAGTTTATATGGACAGAAGTAAACTCAGGGTGTAATTCCCAAGATACAGGATAGAGATTCAGGCCAGGTAGAGACCTGTCACATGTCTGAAATCTGAAAAATGCTGTTTTTTCAGACAGTATGTGGAGGTGAGAAGGTATCGAGGCACATCTGAATGTTTATACATTATCATCTCTGACCTACGAAAAAGGTTCATTGGGTTCTATATAGAATCCTAGGGTTCTTTACTCAATTCTAAAGAACACTTTCTGCTAAAAAGGTTCTATATAAGAATAAATGTCTTACATGATTGCGTAATACTTTCATGTTTAATGGGTTATTTAAATTTTGTCTTGTAATAAATTATGTTTGCGAGCTGCTTAATTCATAAAATGTAATTAAAATTAAAATTTAATTAAGACTAAATCCATAAAATGATCCCATGATATCTGAAGTGGCTTCCAAAATTCTTTATAGAACCTTTTATTCTAAGAGTGTATGAATCAGTCTCATGCTTTTTTAAAGCAAATATTTGCGTGTGTTATGCATTTTCATTCTTATTAAAGCATTATAGAGTTATAGCTTAGTAACATGCTAACGGCAAACTGTAAAGTGTATTTGAGATGTTTCCCATATTTAAATATTTGCTAATGGTTATTCTTTAAGCTATCAAAAAACTATAGTACTCTCAGATCCATTTAACATATACCATGTATGTCAAATCAGCAGAAAGCCACAATTTTCCATAATCAAAACCAAAATGTGGAAAAAAAGGTAGCCTATCTCACGACACAAGATCTCTTGTTCGCCTGTAGCACTCTCTCTGTCTCTCTCTCAGTAGTGCCATCTTTCTTTCGCTTTGGCCTTGTGATTCTAAATGAGCCCTGACATATTGAGACAGGTGAGGGTATAAGAGAACAGAGTGAAAAAAAGACAATTCATTAGGAGAGCAAGCCATTCGCAGATGCCATTGGGGCAACATTGAAGGTAGTTTGCATTAATATGCTTTGCTGTCAGATGGTATAGAAGTATAAGGCTTATATGCAGCATGTAAGTGTGTGTGTAATTTAATGTGTCCCTGCTGAATAACAATGATAATACTAATAATAAATGTTTATGGTAATTATGGAATCAGTAAGTTTTTTTCAAATAAATTAATACTTCAATTCAGCAAGGACACATTAAATGGATCAATGTAATTAAGATTTATTTTTTAAATACATTCTGTTCTTATGAACTTTCTATTCATTAAAGAATCCTGACAAATTCACTGTTCCCAATCACTGTTCCCACTATAAAAATATTAAGCAGCACACATTTGTTTGATAATTTTGATAACAATAATAAATGTTTCTTGGGCAACAACTCAAAATATAAAAAATATTTCCGAAGGATCATGCAACACTTAGGACTGGACTAATAATAATAAAAAAGTTTTGTCATCACAGGAATAAATTCTTAAAAAATATGTTGAATTGGAAAACAGTCATTTTAAAGTGCAATAATATTTTACAATATCACTGTTTTTATTGTATCTTTAATGACACATTCATTAAGTCAATTTTTATTTGGGTACGCTTATTAGAGCATTTTTTTAACTGTAGAGAGAGACGATTTACTGTAAAGAGAGATGAGAGAGTAATTTAATGAATAAATGACTAAATAATTTGTCAGTACAAGCCAAAAAAAAAGTCCTATAAATGGTCACCCTGGGATACAAAGACATTAACCTTACAAGTGACCTTACTTTCGCATTCCAAAACCTTGATGGAAACCTTATTAATTAATCCTGTCCCAATGTATAAGCTATGTCTTTTTTATTTTCTTTTTTTCTTCCAGAAATTGACCAGGGTGGGTGTGGAGACCCTGGAATCCCAGCCTATGGCAAGAGGGAAGGCACAGGCTTCCGACATGGAGACAAACTTTATTTTGAGTGCCTTCCAGCCTTTGAGCTGGTGGGAAAAAAGAACATTACCTGCCAGAAAAATAATCAGTGGTCAGCCAAGAAGCCAAGCTGTGTGTGTAAGTGACAACCCTTACCCCAAAAATACATTCCACATCCACATGATCACATTTGGGAGGTTGGTGCACCATTATTACTGTCTGAGCACGTTAGAAAGTGAATCTAATGGCGGTGTCTTTAGTAAAGTATGTCCCCACCGATGCTTCCTCTCAGCGGCTGAGTCAAGCCAATGTGACAGTTCATTTAATGCATTTAGTTGCTTTATTTAGTGTATCAGGGTCTTATAATGAAGTTAGCGGATTTAACCGAACTGAAGAAAGCTAATTTGAGAAGCAAAGTATTTGTAAGAATGCAAGCAGATGATGTACTTTGCTTGCTTCCGAAAGATAAAGTTGTTTGTGGCATTTAAATGCTTGAAATGAGTGTCACAGCATATAATGTTGTTTGGCAGTTAATGCTTGTCCAACTTGTTTTGATATTATTGTTCTTTCTCTATTATTTGGATTCATGTATACCGTCAATTTGCCTCAGACTGTAGTCGTTTGTCACTATAATGGCTACCATCTTATTACATCAATTTAAATGCAGTTGACTCACAACTTTGTTTTTTGCTATTTAATGACATTATTATTAGCTCAGACTGAGAAGTCATTCATATGAGGTTGAACCGTAACAATCCGTCTTCAGTCCACCACTGAGCTCATTTTCATTCTCCCCATGGCTATTTAGTGATGCTTATTGCCCTCTCAGGTTTGTCTCAAATCCTGAAAATGAGTTTATGTCCGCGAATAATCCCAGCAGATAAACCCTGTCTTTCCCTGCAACATCTTCAGCCATTATCTTCTGCAATATGCACAATCACAATAAACACATGAAGGCGTCATATACCTAATATATACTGTATATATTTTTTTTACTATTATTTTATCCCCTCACTTGGCGCACTTTGCAGGCTACATGAGTATGAAAAACACTGTAGTTCTTTATAAAGGTAGGCCCTGTTTATGTAAAGGGGGGAGGGGATTCGAGTTACTGTAAGTCTTCCATTGGTCTGACAAACAGAGTCCAACCCTAAACACACACCATTGGTTGAGCCAATGTTGCTGTGTCAGGTTGCTCGGGATGCTTTATCAGACAAGGTTTACATACAATTGACTGACTTAAGCCCCTTTTACACAGAGATTCCGGAAAATACACGGATAAAGTGACCCGGGATTTGACCCAGGTTCGTTTGATTTTGGTTAATTCACACTGCCAGTGATTTTCCGGAATCAGAGAATGCGTTCACACACAACCCGTAAAAATCCCATAAAGACACGTGACATCGATGTTATTGTAATGTCTCAGCAGTGTCTTTGGTTATGCGCTGCGATTTCTCTCTCGAGAAACCACACTTGTGCATTTTTTTTTTCTGATTCGATCGTAAACTTGCGCATTACGTACCGTTTCACTAGCTGGCGAACAATCCCGGCTTCAGCGTCATCACTACAACAGGGCATTATTACGGCTTTTGTTCACACAGCACGCGTTCCGGGACTGAACACAGCAATGTTACTAGGTCCCCAACCCGGCATCGATGCCGGCATCAATCCCGGGTCGTGTTTGCGTTCACACAAAAGGTGTTCTGGCAATTTTCCGGGATCATCACGCTGTGTGAAAGGGGCTTTATGGTTGTCTTGGCACATTAATCTGAAAGTATGTTTACATCAAATTGAGCAAATCACCTTTAGGACAAACTAGTAACAAAAAAACGAGAGTGAACATTTCATAATATGTCTTATCTCAAGGTCTTGAGGGGTCTTGTATCTAAAAGTTTTCTTTAAAGTTCCTGCTATTGCAACGTGCACATCCTCCAAGCTGTATTTTTTTCCTCTCCTGTCTCACTGCGTTGTTTAAAGCTATGGTCTACGATTTCAAAGATTGTTCATTATTAATAACCTCGTTTAGATGCTGGTTATGGTTCTACAGTACAATCCTAACAATATGAAGAGAAAAAAGAATGAAAAAAATTCATTCACTCTATTGGTTGTACAGCTGCAGAGAAGTTGACCAATGTAAGCTGTCCGGCCGGCTGCTCTCATCCAATCCCCCGCTCCTCTTGAAACTCCACGTGGTGTGTGTGTGGAGGGGCGGGATGAGTTTTTTAAAACTTCCCAATCGTCTCAGGCTTTCTCGACTGATTTTCAACATCGTAGACTACAGCTTTAAGCAACAACAAATGACCTCCCTATGCATTGTGAATTGATTTTAGCTTCAGTGGCGGTTTTAATTTCCAGTTTGCTTCGCAGCTCGATGTACGACACCTTCTGTGTTTAACAGTTGCTTGTTTTATGTGTTTGTCCCTTTCTCAGTTTCATGTTTCTTCAACTTCACAACTCCATCTGGGGTTTTGCTATCACCAAACTACCCTCAAGAGTACGGAAACAACATGCACTGTGTGTGGCTGATCATCGCCAAACCCGAGAGCCGCATCAACTTAGCCTTCAACGACCTGAGCATGGAGAAACAATTTGACTTTCTGTCCATTAAAGACGGCGGAAAGGCAGAGTCGCCAATTCTTGGCACCTTTTCTGGAGATGTGCTGCCGTCACCCATCACTACCAGTGGCCACGTGGCCCGACTGGAATTTCTGACTGATCATACCTATACAGACCGTGGCTTCAACATCACTTTCACCAGTACGTTTTAAAGACAGCTCTATATTCGTGACTTTTCTTTTTTGTTTTGTGATAAAAATAAATCATGTATTCAAGTTATTTTGGGCAAACCTGTTCATACTTGTTTATGTCTAACATCACATTGAAGTTGGAGACCAAAAAATCATTTTAAGATGTATAATAGATAATAGCGTTTAGATGTTTTGTCAGTGGTAGTATGCATTAAATTTGAAAAGTTTCTGAAAGTTAAAAGAGTTCAGGAGTTGTTTTGTTATATGAGAAGGATAAAGTTTTATTTTTCCCCTCTAGAGAGAATTGTCTGTATATTGCAACTGAATATCTGTCGTCCTTCAGTAATCACTATTCACGGGGCATAGCGTATGGCAGTGGAATTGATAGATGCTTGAGTATCCATGTGAGGAAGAACAACAAGAGCCACAGATTTAATTAAAATTTATTTCCAAATACATATATAATTAAATAAAGCCACAGTTAATTGAAGCTGTCGGGAGGTGATCCCACATGGTTTGACTCCCCATGTGCCGTGTTTTTGGGGGAGTGGGAGGGATGCTCCAATTATTCATGTTAATTAAGGAGATGACAAACTCCATCGAACGGCTTGTTGGCACATGATGGTGATGGATTACTCACACAATCTTGGTTTGAGATCTTCTTGAGTCAACAAGGAATTCATGCTCATTCCCTGACTGGAGAAACAATAAGAACAATAATAAGTTTTACAGTACATTGAGCATTAATGTCTATGACAGTGTCAGCCGATGACATTAGGATGCGTTTGGCATACGCTTTTATCCAAAAGGATACATTTTGTCTTTCTTCATGATCCCAGGAATCAAACCCTTGACCTTGGTGGTGTTAGAGCCACGCTATAGCAGGAATGAACAGATTTGCTGGAGAGATTTTGTCTGCTGATAATACATCTTATCTGAAGTCCTATCGATAAGTACTGAGTAGCTCCAAGCTTCCCACTGAAGCAAGAAACTTGGGGAGGCACATAAATCAATATTTTGTTCCAACTAAAATTAATTAGTGTAGTTATACAGCTGAAACGATGAGCCACAAAGTTTTCACTTCAATGGGCACATTGAGAACTCCCTCTTTAATTTATTTGAGGCCTTGTAAAAGTTGTCCATTTTATAACAAAATGTGGACAGTCATTGGACAGGGATATATATTTTTTATTTTTATCTCAAATGTTCGAGTTAAATACAAAAATGTAAGCTCTGTTGTTGCTCTGCCCAGTTTTTTGCCCTTTTAGGTCAAAGTTTGCATGCACTTCTCTTCCATATTTCATTGTTTTTCACCCCTCCCTGCAGCGTTTCGACACAACGAATGTCCCGACCCTGGCGTGCCAGTAAACGGAAAGCGATTTGGTGAGAGTCTACAGCTTGGCAGCTCCATCTCTTTCCTGTGTGAGGAGGGGTTCATGAAGACCCACGGATCTCAGACTATCTCCTGCATTCTCAAAGATGGAAATGTTGTGTGGGACAACGCTGTGCCACGTTGTGAAGGTGTGTCCTCTCTCTAATAAATATGCACATTTAATTATTCACAAGTTTGCTTGTAACAAAACCAAAATGTTACACTCCAAATCCATTTGCACTTTACTGAACCCTTCGGAAGTTTATTCAATTTGTTTTTTCATAAAGTACATGCAGAGATCAACTGTAATGTCAGTGGAACAAAAAATATATAATCTTTATTTTCTGTATGTACTCAAGAACTATCTGTCTTTCAAGAAAAAAAGATTCTTATAAGAAAAAAAAACATGCTCTCATTTAATGAAATGTGCTGCTGTATGCTACAAATCATTTTATGACATTTGTCAAGCAATGCTTTTAATAGATGTCCTTGAGTACACTGAGTTAAGCGATGAGATCATCCACTTCCCATCGAACACATTCTGCTTCCAGATGTAGCATTTTAGGAAAAACACTGACTTTTCTGTTTTATGTATTTGATTAACCAGACTTATCCACTATCACTAAGCCTAACATGTTTATTTGTCCTTTTGAATCATATGGGTTAAATAGATAGTATATTAGGGAAAGACAAAGAAATAGATGATGTTGTTGATAAAGATGTGGTTATGCAATACACCACAAAGAACAAGATGTGATGTCACTCTAGGTCTTCTGTTTTTAAATCAAAAATGAGAAATGATAGCACATTTAAATGTGGAATTGCATCATCAACTCCACTTTCCAACATTTTAAAGTTTCATAAGTTCATACGTTTCTAGCCAGACTGAAATAGTGGTCTCTCTGAAGAAACTGTTTTTGTGTGCGCAATCTTCCCCTCTCTTCCTTAGTTTTTACCTTTGTTTTGCCTTTTTTGCTTTTTATTGCTCTTTCCTTCTGGTTTCATTCCATCCTTTTGGATTTTGTTGGATCTACAGTTTATATTCAGCATGTGGAAATCAAAGGGGGAAAAAATCATTTGTCCTTAGTCAATATAACAATAAAATAACAATTCTGAATCTTTCTCTATGTGTCATCTTCTCCTGTTCTTTAGCTCCATGTGGTGGAAACCTAAAGGCTTCCAGCGGCATTATTCTGTCCCCGGGCTGGCCTGAGCTTTATAAAGAGGCCCTCAATTGTGAGTGGATCATCGAGGCCCTGCCAGGATATCCTATCAAGATCATCTTTGACAAGTACGTACAAGACTTCTCTTTCTCTTTTCTGAACTGCCATGTTGTTCTTAATAAGGCTCCCTGTTTCATTTCCCCTCCTATTTTTCATTCTATTGGTTATCATCATTTCATAAATAGGTCACTAGTGCACTGCAGATATACTGTACTATCTATCACTATAGACTTGGAATAAGAGGATCCGGCTATTCATTTTCCTGACTATCACAGGGATTCATTCAGAATCAATAGTATCATCTTTCACCTCTGCCTATATGAAATGACTTCATATAAGTGATTGTTGAACATTTAATTAAATAAAACATGGGCATCAAATGCTTCCCTTCACTGCTAGAACAGCCTCCATTTTGTTTTGTTTTTTTGTTTTGTTGTTTTCTTCAGTTTTCTTCATTTGTGTGTATGTGTTGTCCTGGTATTCCCTACGTTATGGGGACCAAATGTCCCCACAAGTATTGTAATATCAGTAAATGTTGTCCTTGTGGGGACTTTTGTGTTGGTCCCTGTGAGGAAACAAGCTTATACATCTTACAGAAGGATCTTTTTTGAAAATCTAAAATAGCAGAAAGTTTGGCAACACTTTATTTTTACAGTGTCATTGTTACACATTACTGTAGTTGCTAAACCAAACCCTCATCTTAACCCTATAGTAAGTACATGTAGTCAATTATTATTAGTGCATAATGTATAATTACACTGTAATATTGACACCTTAAAATTAAGTGTAACTGAATGTTTTGTGTGATGGGTAGGTTTAGGGAAAGGGTTAGTGTAGGGAGATAGAATATACTGTACAGTTTGTACAGTATAAAACCATGTTAATGGAATGTCCCCATAAAACATGGAAACCCAACGTGTGTGTGCAGTTTGAATGTTTGCATCTTCTATGAATTGTTGAGAAAATGTTTCAGAGGTGAGGCTAGCGGGAGAGCTGATGTTTTCCACAGTCTCTGACTGTGAGTACAGAAAGCAGCAGGGCCGCTGCTGCGGGAAACTCAAACAACACATGCCACTTTAGAGTGAGCTGGGTTTTCAGTTTGAATGATGTAGTGTCTCTATTCTAGCTATAATAGGTGGTATCTTGCTGGAACACAAACAAGTAGGACTGGGATGAATCCATGTAGCCTCACTTTTTGTGATGCTGCCATGCTTAAGTTATGCATTGCACTATTCTGATCAACAGATTCCGAACGGAGGTAAACTATGATGTTCTCGAGGTACGGGACGGACGCTATCCTTCTTCCCCTCTGATTGGTAGTTACCAGGGTACACAGGTCCCGCAGTTCCTCATCAGCACCTCGAACTTCATCTACCTGCTCTTCACCACCGACAAGAGCCACTCTGACATCGGCTTTCGCATCCGATATGAGAGTATGATGGTCTACTATTGTTATTATTACTGTTTTGAACTGAATAGGGCTATTGCATATATTTCAGGAATTTTGGTATCACTTTTGTAATTTAAAGTCTGTTCAAGTAATGTTTACCACCTTTGACCTTTAATCAAAACGGCTACAATTACAAAAACCCTTGGCTAAAAAAGTGATATTTCTTTTTCAGGTTTAAGGGCTACAAATTAAACCGCTTTGTTGTCAATAATTATGATACAATGTTATCCAGTAGTCTTTAACACACTTTGTTAAAAAATGCACATGGTAGACTATCACAAAACGATTAATTGCATTGTTCAAACTAAAACACGTGATAAGTGTAATTTGTGTTCAAACTGTCTTACAATGCTGAGAATTTAGTCAAAGCGTGCTAGTTAGATAAAGCTTGATATTATCTTCTCCTCAATGCATTTCATGGCCGCAATTAAAAGGATCTGATAGTACAGATACCTGTGAATACTGTCAGCTATGAAGGAATCATTATAAATAATAGCCACATGCTCTTTACTATGCAACGTTTTTAATCAAGTCCTGTAATTATGATATAATAGGATGGTAATTATCCTGTGAGATGATTTCAGTCATGCACAAACACGACACATGCAACATTAGACTGCACACGAGAACATACACACGAGACTGCAGAATTAGCTCCGTCACAGTGTTGTGAACTGAACGAATGGCTTTTAGGCTGGAATGACTCATGTTTATAACCTTTTCTTGTTGTTTCTCTATAAATCTCAGTTCATCTTAAATTATTGAGTACATCAACTCAAGCAGAAAGTGCTAAAGGATAATGCAACTTTTGAATGATCCGAATAAGCAGAACAATTCCATAAACTTTTTAGAGGCTTATAGTCTGGCCAGTATTGATAAGCTGATCATTATTTTATGTAGTGGCCGATAACAAATTAATCGATCATATCAAAAAGCTGTACCATTTTGTCTAAATAAATAAAAAATAAAATACAAAAAAATTAAATCAGTCATTTTATAAGTGAATTTTGGCATCACAACATTATAATGTACAACATGAAAAAATGGATTTTGAGATTTGGTAAGATTATATTTTAAACATAAAGTGCGCTTTAGATGACAGCAAAGGTAATCTAAATGTAAAATAAGAGAAATTATTGTCCAATAACTGTTATGGTACATTGGCATATTGGTCTGATAAATGGACATTATCACAATATAAATGCTAAATTCATTAATAGAAGTTAATACTGAATTACTTTTTAGAGATATTTTTTTTTATTGGCCGATTATTATTTCTATTTTGGTTCACCCACACAAATAGTCCCAGACAAGTCAAATAGTAACACTTTAATTTGTAAATTAGTAGTAGTTCATAATGCATTTAGGATACATTTTCTGGCATGAAAATACACCTGGGTGAATCATCATACGTAGTTTTCCACATAAATTTTTGTCTATGCCCCTCTCAAGCCTTGCAACTCCAGTCGGACCATTGCGTTGATCCTGGAATCCCAGTCAATGGTCAGCGCCATGGCAATGATTTTTACGTTGGAGCTTTGGTGACGTTTAGTTGCGAAGCAGGATACACCCTCAGTGACCACGAGCCCCTCGAGTGTGAACCCAACTTCCAGTGGAGTCGGCCCCTGCCCAGCTGTGATGGTACGGTGCACTCTTTACTAAAGGACACATTAAGGTACAGGTCATTTATTCAAGCACGATTTCGCTCCCAGACTGGAAGGGCCTTTACGGTTTGAAGCTACCCTTTCCGCTCCCTTCTCCTATTCCACTAGGCTTTGAATATTTAAGGACATTATTGATTTTTCCCCTTGGGTGATGATAGGAATAATTCGCCTCCATATATTGATGTCCTTCGGAAGGGCACTTCCTATAACGTTTGTTTTGGCAGGGTTAAGCTCAGCGTTTTGACAAATATTCTTTATCCTTTTCTCTTTCCTCTAGCACTATGTGGAGGGTTTATTCAGGGTAACAGCGGCACTATTCTGTCCCCTGGGTTTCCTGACTTCTACCCCCATAACCTCAACTGTACCTGGATGATTGAGACTTCACATGGTAAAGGTGAGATCGCTTTTTGGTGATGGTTCTTTCTATCACAGCAATAGACAAACAGTTTTATTAAATGGCCCACAAGCACTAATATGTTTCCATGTCTTTACTGAACACACATCGTAAACTGTACGATATTTATTAACTGTTTCACCCTCTTTTGGAAGCTGCAACCTCCTCCAAATATTTTGTGTAATTGTAAAATCAGACCTGAACAACAGAATTGGCACCATTTGTCTTTACAAAACTGGTTCAGTTCAGTTATGTTCTTCTGATGTCTATGGCATGAATCACTCTCTCATTGGGTCATGCCAAATTGTTTCATTCCATTTGAGGCATTCCAGAAAGTGCATTTTCTACATTCATTTTTCCATCAATGATAACAAGTGGAACTATTTTTTGATCTGTCCTCTGTGAAACATCCACATGCTCTTGTGGACTTCAAACAAGTGGCATTGTTTCTTCTTCCACTGTTTTCTGTATCATAATCACCTTGACTGAAATGTTAGCATGTTCCAGATATATCTGTAAGTCTTTAGCTTACACTCTAGTATTCTTCTTGCAAGAACGCCCACTCCAAGGAAGAGAAGCTATGCCTGTCTTACCATCAACTGATAAACATCAAGGCTTTTAGAGATATTTTTCAAGCCTTTTCTAGCTTTATGCATGTCAACAATCCTTCCTCTTTGCTGTTCAGAGACCTCTTTTGTTCGAGATGCAGTTAACATAAGGGCAATGCTTCTTTTGAATAGCAAACTCCAAAATTGAGCATTTCTTCTTCTTTTTTTCTTTCTTTTTTTTGTACAGAGAGGTTCTGCCTAACACCTCCAATCTCATCTCATTGACTGAACAGGTTAGCTGATGCCAACTTTTGGAGAAATCATTAGCCTAGGGTTTGACATGCTTTGTGTGTTCAGTACTGAGTTGAAAATGCATCATTGCTTGTGCAATTTGTCTATTGTAATTTATTTCTAGGACTAGAAATCAAGGTAAATTCAAAGGTTTGACATATGTTTTCCTGCAACTGTATGCCTTTGAAGCCTTCATGAACTCTTACACTGCCAGCGACAAAGCGACATGATCCCATTCATTTTCAATGGAGGGCTGGCATCTTCCGGCAACATGAGCGACAGTGACCGTTGGCGACAGAATGTAGGCGTGTCAAGCTACATTAGACGTGACAAAATTTCAGAAATTTCAACTTTATGCAAATGAGCAGCAAATTTTGTGAGTGACAACCAATGGGAGTGAAGACTGTCAGTGCCAGTGGAGCTCACATCACCATCTCGAGTGCAGGCAAGACAGGACAAAGTTCTGAAGCGATTTCAACATTTTATACTATTTGACTGTAGCCACATACATGGAAATAATAAAATGAAACTGTCGGCAGTCTTAGTGAGTTTGATTCATACATTGATAGTTCATGTTGTTTATTATATGATGCAATGAGCAGTTACGCTCTGCTGCAGTTCATTTTACAGTTTCCCCTGCATTATGTTGCTTATTAGGGACAAGAAAAGTTTAACTTTTAAGTGTAATTCCTATTCAAATTAGAATGATATCTTAGTTTTATATATTATTTGTGATATGGCCAGACATGCGGTCAACCAATAACATTTGAGCGACAGCACTGGGAACGCCCACAAGCGTCTTCACAGTACAAAGGCTAGCGACATACGGTCTGAATGGGGCTTAAAACAGTTGATGTATTTATTGTGTTTTTCTCCTCTCAATCTCTGCAGGTGTTCAGTTTACCTTCCACACCTTTCACCTGGAGAGTCCACATGACCACCTTTTAGTGACGGAGAATGGTAGCTTCTCTCAACCTCTGTGGAGATTGACCGGGTCTACGCTGCCACCCCCTCTCAGCGCTGGACTCTTCGGCAACTACACCGCTCAGATCCGTTTCCTCTCAGACTTCTCTGTGTCCTATGAGGGCTTCAACATCACTTTCTCAGGTAGAGAGCTTTGTGCAGTCGCTTAAACAACATGACATTTATTACAAAAGAAGCTACAAAATATCAATCCTTTCCTGTTGCTTTCAGAATACGATCTTGAGCCTTGCGAAGATCCCGGCGTCCCCCCCTTCAGCACTCGTAAAGGGCTGCAGTTCGGGGTGGGGGATGCGTTCATCTTCTCCTGTTTTCCGGGGTACCGTCTCGAGGGGCCTGCGAAGGTGGTGTGTCTAGGGGGGCGTCGGCGGGTGTGGAGTTCCCCTCTGCCAAGGTGTGTTGGTAGGTGGTCACATGCTTTTCATTTTGCTTTGTTTGCAAATTATACAATATATTTCCTCTCGTGCTCAGAGACACACGCTTATGCACATCTACACATTTCAGAGTTCTCTAAAACTTCATATCTCAAAGTAAATGGCCAAAGCAGCCCCATTTCAGAGTTCTGCCGATTACCAGATTCACAGACTCAAGGTTATGACTCACTATCTGACTATGGTGGATATCAGCATATAAGTATATTGGAGGCCAGGCTTCTTCAATTATTATTATTATTATTATTTTATTTTATTTTTATTTATTTTTTTGCTGGAATAGCTTAGATGCTAAATTTAGAATGTAATTTGTTAACATTATGATTTTGATGTTCCAGTTGAAGTAAGTAATTAGGTATTATGTAATTTCTGCTGTAATATCTGGCTTATCCTTGATTAATATTTGTTTACGACTCGTGGAACTAGGTCATGATATTTAATAGTACATGCCCATTCCTCTTTTTTTACATTTAGATTACTTTTGCGATCATCTAATGCTCACATAAAATTAATCTTTTAAAACACTAATTCAATAACACTCTTTAATGTAATCTTTAGCAAATCTCAAAATAAAATCTATTTTTCATATTGTAATGTTGTGATGACTAAATGACTTGTAGTATTTAAACACTTAATTTATAGGTCATCGTCCATAATATCATGATACAGTAAATATTGACTAAGAAAGGTATGTGTATAACCTTGCATCCCAATTCAGTTGTATTTAATTATTTTTATCCACATCTTATCGGAACAGACCTGCAAACCTGGCAGCATTGTCATTGTCAAAAAGTTCAAATTTGATTGAACTTTCATTTTTGTAGTTTAATATCCTAGCAGAATTAGGTCCATAAATTGATTTGCACTTATTCACAAATACACAATAGCCCCTGTTTGCCAGCATGAGTGTATAATGTGTGTTTGTGTTTATAGTGAGATCATGGGTGATTTGTCAGAGGTCATTTGACTTCTTACCTCCCTTTCTGCAGCTGAATGCGGATCGTCTGTAACCGGGAAACAAGGAGTTTTACTCTCTCCCAACTACCCTGGATATTACGGTAACAATCATGAGTGCATCTACTCCATTCAAACCCAACCCGGTAAAGGCATCCAGCTCCGAGCACGGGATTTCCGCCTGGAGGAGGATGACATTCTTAAGGTGTTTGTTACCTAGTGTTCATTTGTGCTTGTGTGTAATGTTTGTTTGTACATTCTGCAATGACTCTATGTGTCTTTTTTATGTGTCTTTCAGGTGTATGACGGTAGCAGTAGCAGTTCCCGACTGCTGGGCACCTTCACAGGCACAGAGCTGATGGATGTCACTTTAAACAGCACGTCCAGCACCATGTGGCTCGAGTTCATTAGTAATAGCGACAATACCAGCAAAGGTTTTGAGCTGCACTTCACCAGTGAGTAGCACACTGACATCTTGCAGCCCTCACACAGCAGTACAGAGATAGATAGATAGATAGATAGATAGATAGATAGATAGATAGATAGATAGATAGATAGATAGATAGATAGATAGATAGATAGATAGATAGATAGATAGATAGATAGATAGATAGATAGATAGATAGATAGATAGATAGATAGATAGATAGATAGATAGATAGATAGAATCAGACAAACCATGGTATATATACACATTTCTTAAGACTTCTATGTGAATTTCCTTTTAAGGATTTGTAAAGGAATTATATATACAGTACATACACCAGAGGAGAGGTTTTCAAGGACACACTTTTTTTTTTTTTTTTTTTGCAGGTTTTGAGTTGGTGAAGTGTGAAGACCCAGGTGTGCCTCAGTTTGGCTTTAAACGGGAGGACAAAGGTCACTTTGCAGGCAGCACGGTGTCATATAGCTGTGATCCTGGCTACAGTTTAAAGGGCCCGGAGGTTTTGACGTGTCTCAGAGGGGAGAGGAGAGCATGGGACAGCCCCCTCCCACTGTGTGTGGGTAAGACAACTACTGAATGCTCACACTCATTCACAATACCTTCCCCTGGGAAGCCAATTATTGTGTGGATGGTTCTGACCCATAAGTGGACCATATCAGATGTTAGGCTCTTTAATTGATAAACACACTACCTGTCAACAATAATTATTGACTTAATGTAGCCAATAATATTTAAAGCCTTTCAATCTTTATATGTAAATATGTAAATATTTTTTATTAAATTATTTATGTTGTACTATATTATTACTGGTGCGCTTTTGCGTGCTTTCAGTTTACTTACCATCGTCTGGTTGCAGGTGGTAACTATGTACCTTGTCTGTATCACTTCTTTTCATAAACTATGGGCCCCCAACTATAAGCTTTTTTAAGCTTCTTTGGGGACCCATTCACTATACCAAATTCTGATTCTGTACCTCCGCTGTATTATAGAATTTGCTGGTATTTGTCAAGTCAAGTCAAGTATATTTGTATAGCGCTTTTCACAATACAGATTGTATCAAAGCAGCTTCACAGTATTAAATTAAAATAATACAACAAGGTTTGTTTCTAGTGGAATTTATTGATTGATAAAATAAAATTAAATATCCCCAAAATATCCCCAACTGAGCAAGCCAAAGGCAACAGTGGCAAGGAACCGAAAAACTCCATCAAGTGACCTAATGGTGTCCTAAAACTCCATCAGGTGACCTAATGGAGAGAAAAAAAAAAAAAAAACCTTGGGAGAACCCAGGCTCAGTCGGGGGCCAGTTCTCCTCTGGCATAATATATTTGTGAATAAACCCAAACTCAAACTCAAAAATTATTAATATAACTGTATTATATTGAATTATAAAGATACTTTTATAATCAAATCTAAATGAATATATAATAATTTGTATTTAATTAAATGAATGGTTGTATATTAAATTGTTAATATATAATTGTTATACACTTATTTGTTTATTTATTTTTCTGTAGAAGAAGTTAACGTTCTTGGTAGGAGAAGAAAAAGTTTGGGAATTTTAAGCGATCAGCTTCCAAGTATTTCTCATCACTTCCTCTAGCTGTATTAGTATTTCATCACAAACTTTAAATCTGCCACATGGCCTTCTATGATACACTCTGAGAAATTGCTTCATGAATATGAACCCCCAAAGCGGAGAGAGTTTGATTAATTTGAGCGCTCTTTTTTTTTTTTTTTTTTTTTTTTTTTCATGTGTGTGCATCTTCTACCACCCACCCTTAAACTCAGCCTGGGTTCTGCTCAATGTGAGTTTATCACAGACCCGCTTCTGCAGTGCTGTTGAATTTTGAATTATAGTGCATTCCACCTGAGCCTATGGAGACCTTTAGGCAAAATTGAAATGCCCATATAGAGAGGGGAGAAATGGAACGAGGTATGAGCAAATATTTTTCATCCGCCACAACAGGAAACTAACTAGTACTGTAGAAAACAGAGGGTGGACAGTGAGAAATGAGAAGTTGGTGAGAGTAAGAGAAAGAGGGAGAGAATGAGAGAGCGAGAAATTTAGTTTTATGACTTACGAAGCAGGTCATCCCAGGAGTTGAAGAAGATGGGTTTGTTTCATTGTGATTTATGGCTCTGCTGTCCACTATGGGAACATTTGTCAGAAATTCATATGAGATAAAAAAAAAAACCTGCTGGAACAAGAACAAGAGAGACAGATGATAGTTAAAAAAAAAAAAAAAAAAAAAAACCTAATATAAAAATCTCAACAATAAGATATACAAATAAAACAATCTTGTGCAAACCCTCTTTTGCCCTTGTAAAACTACTGTGAGGATTTACTAAAGACACGCAGTGAAAGATCAGCACTGAAAAGGTTTGGACAGATTTATTTTTGCGGCTGACCTTATTGCATATGCATTTGTAGGAGTTTCCCTTTCAGAAGCAAAATTAAAAGTATTTAAATGAATCATGCAAGGTGATTTAATTAGGTTTGCGTTCGTCAATTTACTCGTATTTGCGGCAAAAAAAAATTCTTAAACCAGACGCTAATTTGCGCTGCTCTTGGTAGATTGCGTTGGTCATGATGGAAATGATATGGCTGCGTTTATGTTCTTTGATTTGCGCTTTGTCAGTAGATCACATGCAGAACTTTCCACTCACATCTGCACTTTTTTTTTGGAATAGTGCTCTCACGCTAATTCACTTTAGTAAATCTGACCCTAAATATAGTAAGATTTGAGTTTAATGCAGAAAAACAAACATTAGCTGTGGGCTAAGAAAGTAAACCTAATTCTATAATATTCTTTTTAAACCTAATATCTTATAATACCTAATACCTATACTGTATATACCTATATACTATTTTGCTTACAATTTTGTATGTAAAATATATCTTGTTTTTAAGAAATTTCAGATGTTTGTTGGGGAAAAGACTAAAAATCTCTTCAACTTTTGCATTCAACATTTGGGGCCCTATCTTGCACCCAGCGCAATTGACTTTGTACACCGACGCATGTATAATTCCTATTTTGCACCCGCGCAAAGCGCGCTTTTCCCTCCACAGAAGCACGTAGGTTAACTAAGAAATACACTTGCGCTCCCCGGGGCGGTTCAGCGCAAAGAGGAGGCGTGTTCCAGCGCAAACGTTCCTTCATGCTATTTTGCAGGTTAAGAAAACAATTGCGCTACTAACCAGGAAAAAATTGTTTAAAGTCAGTAGCGCGTTGCGCATGTTATTCATATGCTATTTTAAGGGCGCATGCTTGTTTTCTCTCATTGTTTTTTTCTCTCATCAAAACGATTGTTCAGCAGTGGTTGTATATCAAGCAGGGACACGCAAACGTTTGCATTATGTTTTGTGATATTAAACAGAATGAATAGAGAGTATACGCAACGGATTGAAGCGCGCGTCGAGTGAAGACAATGGGGTGTGTGCGCAAGCCACACGAGAAAACACTGCATCTGCGCCACTGATCGCCGCGGCAACGAGCACTTTGATCACTTGATTTAAAAAAACACATTTCAGCTAGTATCTTATTTAAAAAACGAACGAAATGAATGCTATAGCCTACTAATAGCCTACTCATACTATATATATACATATCACATAGCACATCCTGTTTTTGATTTGAACATTGTCTAGAGTTTATCTTATTTTTTATTTAGTGTACACAAGAGTTGCCTATACAGTTTTATCGGTATATGCTAAGAGACATTTATTTATATATTACCTGCAAACTTTATTTTTTATTTTTTATTTGATGGCACATTTTCCTGGCCTTTCTGCTCCCCCCGTGCTAACAGTTTTACAGGGGGGGTATGGCTTATCTAAATGAGATGTAAATGAGCCCTATTGTCACTCCCAGCAGGATAAAGGTGAGAATCTTCAGACGCTGTTTTCTCCCCTTTGTGCGTTTTTGAGTGCCTACATTTAGATGGCCATAACTTCTCCAGATATTATCAAGAATTCCTTGTGTTACACATCGTTGGAAAGCTTGGAGACTACACTTTCAGAATATGTGAATAACTCAAAATGCCCCAGAACCGACATGTGTCCTTACTTTCCGTGACTGGTCACAGATTTGGTCCGGGTCTTTTGGTTTGGTATGCATACGAATAAAGTTTTTTAACTACTGCACATGTAGAACATCTCTGTGTGCGGAATGCAATTTCTAACTCCCAAATTTCCCCCCAGGATAAGACAATATCGTTTTGATATCTGGAAAATAATGAATGACAGAGTGAGCTGTTGCCGAATAAGTGCACGACCCAAGTTGTCTTGAACATGAGACGTTCTTTATATATTAGCGCTTCAAACTAAATCATAAACCTACAAGGCTTTGCCCTTCTGTCAGATGCATTTGTTGTTTAATGCATTTGAGACTTGTATTATTCAGCGCACAATGTACATTTATGGTTGTACACTTGCCTGTAAATGTTATTACAAATTTACGCAGGTATATCCATTTCGCATACAGACTTATCCTGAAAGCAAGCGAGTCCACAGTATATTTAACTTCAAAGACTTAAAGAATGAGTGCTGGTGTGCATGCACTTCAAATAGAAAGAGTATATTAGAATGAGAGCACAATAATTCTAACCTTATTTTGAAGTATTTTGCTAACTTATTTTGCATCCAAAAGTGTTAGCACTTCAAATGTCTTCCCAGTTACAACAGCACCATTCACTGCAGTGTGTTGCTGCCAGTTACAGCAAAATTGACCGATGTAGTTTGTTCAGTAAACCACCATTTAATAATGAACGTTTTTTGTTTTGTTTTTCAGTGCTTTACCCAATTCTTTATCCTTTACACCCCTATGTATCTATACATAGATACAAAGGGGTACCTGGTCTATCGGCAACTTATCTTAAAAAAAAATATTAAGATTTACTCTGTATCCTGTCCTGTCCCTGTCCATAGGGTGTATACTGTATGTGTATGTGCGAGTGTATACTGTGTAAGGGCACACACATTTGACCTCTTGAAATGATGATGACGATGGCAGGAGTTGAAAATAAGACTCTCACAACTTCCTGATCCGTGAAACTGGAACTGTCACACGTACTGGGCTCAACCTCCTGACAAACAAGTGATTTGTTTCCCCATTGCCTGCTACCACCAGCACCACCATTGCCCCAGTGTAAGATGGATAGTCATATCTGGTGCAGGACATATTACCAACACTATCAGTGATATTAGCCAAAGGAAATATGCCCTCCCCAGGGAAGGCTCAATCCTGGAAGTGATATACGGCAACATTATTCACATTATTCAGCTCCGCTCAGTGCTGAATGTATTCTTTTAAAGTGGAAAGTTATACGTGCCCCTCCACCTGATAATGCATTGCTCTACAGCACACTGTGTTCCATCCTTGCTCGAGGGATTTAGGCTATGTCTACATTAATCCGAATACATTTGAAAACTGTGTTTTTGTTTCCAAACGCTTCTCGTCCACACTGGCGTTTTTTTTAAAGTTGCAATGTCTGAAAATGCTTAAATCACCTTATGTATGCGTAAAATATCATAAAATCTCACATGATGATACCAAAAGAGCAGACACAATTTTTTTACGTTATTCTTCTGGCACCATTTTATTAGCAAAATATCCCACCACTCAATGTTGCGTTCAGGTTGCGCTCAAAATGGTATGGGCTGCGTTCTCCGAAACTACCTTAACGCTACGTCGTTCTTAAGTTGTACATTAAGAAGTAACTTTTCGTTAATACGTGGTTTCCGAAACCTTCTTAGTTAAGTATACCTTCTGTAAGTCATACGTTCGTAAGGTTGGTCTGGACCACTCTTAGCTTTACCTTATCACTGTTGCAGGTCTATATGAATATAATTCAGAAGTTTTAATACACCCAGACAGTGTTCAGTTAGGCTAATTCAATTGTTTTCATGCAAAGAATAAAATTGTCATTACAATGATTGTTGTTAGAATTTTAATTATATTATTATATAATACAATTTTATACATTTATTTTAATTAAAGAGCACTTTTAAAGGCCAGTGAAAGCATAGGCTACTGTTAAGTCCTATTCGGACGCTTTCTCATGGGCTCGTCCGGTATTTTAAACATTTACATGGTCGGTTATTTTAGTGCCGTCCGAATCCATAATATCAGTGTTTTTTCTCACCCAACCTGTGTAAAAATCCCTGTCCAAATTAGTACCTACTGTTTTTTGACAAACAGGTCGTGTGGTAATTTAGTTGCCATCTGAATCCACATCTCTGAGTTTACAAAAAGAGATTCAAAATCTACTGTTTAAATCCTTTTTGATCACTGCCGAGCACCGTACGTGACGTACACTTTTATTTACTGAAATGCTGGAAAGTATTTACAAGAACAATATTTCATCGCTGCTCCACCTCAGCGAACAAAAATGGGAAAGATAAGAAAGCACATAAAAAATTAAAATGGTTATTATGGAAGCAATATATGATAGCCTATAATTTTAAAATATGTAGGCAAGTATAGGCTAGTATAGTTTGGATTATTTTTTTAAATATCCCATGAGTCCTAATAAATGCAATTTAAACTATTTCTGAAGTGATTATTTTATAAAGAACACCACTTTCTAGCTTAACGCAGTGAAACAGCCCCTGCACGAGAGAATAATTGATTCTCGAGCCATCGATTTCAACCAATTCAGCACCATCGCCACGGACAGCGCCGGGTAACGTCGCACGTAAGAAGGTATATCTTAAGCAGCTTCCTAAGGTATGGTTCAGGGAACACACCTAGAAATGGTATACCTTCAGTTAAGTTATACCTTAAGAGTCTTCGTAGCGCGCTAAGAGACAACGTTATCGGAGAACGCACCCCTGGTCTGAAATGCAATTATCAGCATGTGTTGAGGCAGGACAGCAATTGCGAGTACATTGTCTGTCATCTTTGCAGGAATGCAATATGAAGATTCTACAAAGGAACATTTCTCTTTAGCAACAGTATGAAAGTAAATAGCAGAAACGACAATGCCGGTATAACCATAGATATCTATGGGTAAAATATGCATCACGTGACTAAGCATGCGTCATCGTTTTCAAATACCTCCATTTTCACAGCCCACACTACAATGTAAAATTGATCCATTTGGTAGGATGTTTTCAAAAAGCGCCATCTTTTTTGACAAAAACGCCATCTCAGTGTGGACAGAAGAAGAAGAAAAAAGTGTATTCAAACTAGAGCAAATCAGTGTCGACAAGGCCTCTCCCTTAAAGGCTTTTCCCCCCACTTGTTTTTAAAGTGAGATTGCTTTAGTTGGTTTTAACTGAGAGAACATTTACAGTACACCAAAAACCTGAATTTTTCAGTTATTGACATTCAGTCATTTATAGTCCACACTGAAAATGTATCTAATTCAAACCTGAGAATCAATGTTATAATGTAAAATTAACAGGTATTTATATTATATCATATTTAAAACATAAATGGAATAAATAATTAAGAGAAATGATAAACATATTCGCTACTGCTTTCAGAGAAATGTTTATTTTATTTTTTTATTTAGTCAAATATGTACTGTTTTGGTGCTTCAGAGCTGTGAGCTGTCATTGAAGGATGGTGCTTTTGTTTATCTCTTTCTTCACCCAGCCGAGTGTGGAGGAACGATTAAAGATGAGCCCATGGGCCGGATTCTGTCTCCTGGTTACCCAGCGCCTTATGAGCACAACTTGCACTGTGTCTGGACTATTGAGGCGGCACTTGGAAGCACCATCGGGTGGGTATCTACTCTTCCATTACCCCCCTCCTCACCATCTGTCCCTTCATCACACTGTTTCTCTTTTGATATGTTTATCTGCCTCGAAATGTAACTTCCAATCATATCTTCCGTCCAATATCTTTGACCTTGAATTTCAAACCATTAACCCATGCTGACAATCCTAAGCTCTGGGAACTTCCTTAATTGAGTCATTCCATGAAAGGAGTCTCATTGTTCACCATATCTGATGCACACACATTTACTTAAGCCCTATTCGGACGGGGCTAGTTTAACATGGAGAGGTGGGGTAAAGTAATAATTACCAGAGCTTCTCTGTGATTTTAGTTCAGTCTGAATGTGCCATCTCAGTAATGATTACGGACAATGTCAGTAAAGATTACGGCGACTTTTACCTTCAGTAAAAAGGTCCGGAAAAATTACCTCAGGTAATACTAATCCCATGCGAATAGCCCCGTTGAAATATGTACGTAAATATTTCGTCATTTCCTGTTTAAAAGTAGTTTTTCAAGTATGGAGATGCTTGAAACATTATTCAGTTGCGTGCTAGACTCTGGGACAAGTCTGTGGCAAAACTCAAGTGTTTTCCGCATACCATTCAGATCAGAAAGAAGATCGAAAGCACTTGTTAGAGGCATGAAACATCTTTTAGCGCTAGGTAAGTGCCTTTTACCAACACAATCCAATCTGAAGTTATTTAATACATCGTTCGACCGGATATAACTGTTTTATATAATATAGGTTATATGTGTTTGCGCACGTGATATCAGGAAGCAACATAATACGCACATGACGACAGGAGGGTGACGGCGAGGCGCAAATTGAGTTATCCCTCCCACTTCTGCTAGTTTACTGAGATATCTTATCCCATGCAAATTGGCCATTAATATTACAGACATCCTGTGGTAAAATTACATTACTCCATCTACCCTTGTAAAGTTAATCCCGTCCGAATAGGGCTTTTGTTGTCTAAATGGGGACATTCCATATACTTCTATTGTTTTTATATACACCTAGCTATAGAGCTAGTTATAAATATTATATACCTAACCCACACACAAACCCTGACTGAAAACTTTCTGGATTTTTTACAATTAAAACTTTTTATGTTTTATTTTTACAAAACGAGGATGTCCCCAAATTGAGGTTTTGTCAGATTTAGCTCACTTCTGGATACAACTTTTTCACAAAATTTGGTTTAGTATATTAATGTATGTTTATTAACCATATTTTAGTGATACCCAGAGGTATGTACTGTATATGCATATAATCCAAAATGAAAAACACACTCATTTCATCGAATGACTCAATATGTCCATCCTTCTATCCTACCACACTTGCCATACTGTGTCTAATTGGTTTGATGGTGATATTTGTCAGCTCTCGCCTTAGCCTCAAGCACCGAGGCTCAGGCTGAGCACTGGCTCTGCGCATGCCAGTATTGTTCATCGTGCTGTCACAGTCAGCAGGACTCAGAGAAGCTAGGAGGACATTAGCACTTTGGCAGCCCTACAGGCTGACCTCTTCCCTTCCCCAGCAAATCGCCCCCCTTTCGCACTAATGAATGAACATGCCCCCTTGTTAATTGCCAGTCGTTTCGCCAGCGTAATTTTGCATGAAATCTCGCTGCTGAGCTCTGCCTAATTTGTCCGGGGCTTTAATTGTGCTGTTTATCAGATACTTTCCCCGCCCTTCATCTAGATAGTTTAAGAGCTCCCAGACACTGTTTTCTTGCTGTGTTAAAGTGGTTCAAAATTGACATTTGATTTGGTGTTGCTGGCTAAAGGCTTTGTAAGGTGCCTTGAAGATGTGGAAAGCTCAATCAAATTCTCCTTCTATCCTATATCCTTTGTGTTCATAAATAGTTGGAAATGAGCAATGAGCCGAGTGTAATTATATCATAAGGGTTATTGAGTATCAAACGCTGTTACACCCCTCCAGACGCTCAAGTGAGACGAGCAAGCCACATTTAATAATTCAGGTCACCACCTGTCCTTTTTTGTATAACCAAGTAATTTAATACTGTCTGATACTCAGATGTTGCCTGCTTAAAGCCTGTGCTTAGTCAGTGTCATGCAATAATTGCCACAAAAAAACAATTTTCTTATAGTGTTCTTAAGGACAATGTGAAGTGGAGTGCCTGAAGCCCTTTTAACCCCTAAATTGCTGCAACAAGTGGCCTCTTGTGGATTATATTATTTATGTTTCCCCAGTCATCTCAATGGCAAAAGTGTCCCAAAGGGTGTTTTTTTTTTTTTTTGGAAAAGTTCCTTATGCTAACCAAGGCTGCATTAATTTGATCAAAACTACAGTAAAACAGTTATTTTATTATATTTAAAATGTAATTTATTCACATGATGGCATGTTCAGTGTCAGATGATCCTTCAGAAATCATTCATGCTGATTTGGTGCTCTAGAAACATTTCTTATTATTATCAATGTTGAAAACTTCTTAATATTTTTGTTGATTTTTGAAGAATAGAAAGTTCAGAAGAGCACCATTTATTTGAAATTAAAAATTAGTAATAAATGTAAGTCTTTACTGTCTCTTTTGATAAATGTAATGCATTCTTGCTGAATAAAAAAAAAAAAAAAAAAAAAAAATACTGACCACAAACATTTTCATTTATTTTAAATATATCTTTTTCTTTTGTTATGGTCATGTCCCTTGGGAACCAAGTGAGTCACAACTGCCACTGGGTATTAAGGGTGCTCCAATCAATCGGGTGTAGATCATTATCACCTGATAATCGTTTTATATAGTTTCAGCCGATCGGAAAACTTGCGAGACAATTTTTCTATGCCCAGCTAAAATTGCTTCACTACATTCACCGGTCTGGCAGTTCTACCAGATGTAAAAAAAAAAAAAAAAAAAAAAAAATATATATATATATATATATATATATATATATATATATATATATATATATATATATATATATATATATATATATATATATATATACAGTATATAAATAAATAAATTTGCTATGTCATTGTGGAGAGATTTCAATGACAGCAACCTTACAACAATGGCAGTAAGAAACTAGGGCTGGGCGATATAAGTGTTGTTGGTTTTTTTTACCTTACTGGGATTAAATTAACCTTCAAAAAAAGGTGCATAACACCCCATGTACAGTCAGGTTAGCCTTTATTGGCTAGCAACCACATCTAGTATATATGAAGACATCAGAAGTGTTTACCACCAAAACGTGTTTGCTAAGTAAACATATCTGAGCTTGAGCATGTAAAGGAGTGTGTGAGTTATTTAAAATAGTATTAGTTGGAAATCATGTTCCAATAGCTTGTTTGTCAACAGTAAACAGCTGTTACAGTGTGCATTTATGTGTGATGTGATGTTCATTTAAGTATATCTAGTACAACTACAGTATATGATCACATATGAGTATCGCAGGTGTTAGAATGTGTGTGTTTTCCTCTTCCTGTATGTCTGTGCAAGTGTTATTAAGAGATCCCCTTCCACAGGCACAGGATAATTAATAGATCAGGTCCCTTCCAGTCTCAGACCTAGTTCCCCAGTGTAAAGTATGCACATACTTTTCTTTGATCTCATCTTGAGCAATCAATTATTCAAGATCATTTGCAATGCAATAAGTTTCAGAATATGTCCTTTGGCATATGACCAAAATCAGTATATAACTCTTATATAACAGTAATTTTACCTCATGGAATAAATCTAGAAATTGTATTATTATATTAAATATAAATACAATTATAATTAAATATAAGTTATATATAAATACTCATAAACAACTAATACAAACGTTGAGGTTGGTTTTTCATGTTCTTGAAAGAAGAATCTTATGCTAACCAAAGGTGAATTTATTTGATCAAAAACACTTAAAAATGTTGTGTGATATAGGCCTACTTTAGTTACTTGGAAATATATGCTATAATGTTTCAGTTTCTTGATATTTTACTGATAAATCACAGATCAGCTACTGAACTTCTGTGTGTGTGTGTGTGCGTTACATTGCAGCAGCACATTAGTTTAGATCTGCAATTAACTTACGTGTACAATAAACATGCATTCACCCAATCAATTTTGAGCATCTAGATGGTATAGTCTTACATTTCTTGTGGAGTGCTCTCAGAGTTTGCATGTATTTGTCATTTTAATTGTTTGGAATGAAGTGTAAGTGGGCCCCCAACACACTTTGGAGTGTGAGCTATATTTTTCAGCTTGACGGTTTTTGTTTTAATTGAATATACCTCAGTATAAGTGCTATATATTTCTATAATGGGTGATACATTTGTACTGTCACGGGGTGTATACTGTGATACCACCTAGCTTCAGCTGTCCTGTCCTTGTGGACTTCCTTATCCAAAGGGGCTGATGGAAAAGTCTGAGTGTAGAGACATAAAAGGATGTGCAAGGGTGGATTGGGATGGTTGTATGATGTGGCAGGACGCTGACGGGGAGGGACACACCTTGGGGTTTCATGACACATGGGGTGCAGGCGATATTTCAATGTTCTTTCATCACAGACACATCTCCACCTCTGAGATGCCTTTGTTTGGCAAAGGTGATAATTACTTTCAGCAGCCTCTTCACACACACACACACACACACACACACACACACACACACACACACACACACACACACACACACACAGAGAGAGAGAAAGATATACCGCCTAGCCCCAAATGTCCTCATCCATGTGGGATTAGACATCGGTTAAGCCTGCTGTTCCAGAGCTGGTTTGGAACATTCGAGTCGCAGCTCAAAGGATCGTACTGTCACGCTCAAGGCTCATCTGCAGTCACGAAAGAAATCTGAGGAATTAACGGAAGCTGGGGTCCCTCTTCCCTATTCTGCTGTTTTATCAACCTCTTTTTCTCTTCCTCTAAAGCCTTCAAGTCATAAATTAGCCCTGTTCTCTTCTTGTTTCCATCCCATCTTGTCAAAGTATCTTCTCTTCTCTTCTCTTCTCTTCTCTTCTCTTCTCTTCTCTTCTCTTCTCTTCTCTTCTCTTCTCTTCTCTTCTCTTCTCTTCTCTTCTCTTCTCTTCTCTTCTCTTCTCTTCTCTTCTCTTCTCTTCTCTTGGTTTTCATTTTCATTCTTAATAAAGGCAGGGCATAAAGTTTTTTAAAGTTATGATATATCATGGATCAAACTAAAATGAATTGTTGACCATTTAAATTAATTATTAGTCTGTACATAAAAGAATGGCCACCTCCTCACCCCTACTTCTCACTGATACTCGCAGGTCTCACTTTTAGAATGAATATTTCTCACACAGCAACAATAATGTTAGATATGAAATGAATATCTCAGTGGGAAAGTTGTTGGTTTGTCAGTAGGGTATTCTGCTTTTAATTAATGTAAGTTAGTAACAAACTTAGTTTTAGGAGCTTAGGGTACAAATATTGTTGATTGCTTGGCTTGCGGGATGCTTAACATCATATTTAAGGCCATGGTTGCAGTCATGCACCTCATGACGCATAACTTTAAACACAACCACAAAACCAGTGCAAATAATACAGAACAGCAGTTTTTTTTGCATTATTTATTCATGCTGTGGTGTATGCTGGGAATAATAGTCCTGTCTCCAGCACCACTGGCATCACTGTGTGCTTTTTTAGTAGCTTAATCAGCAACATCGACCAGCTTGACCAGCCAAGATGCTAATGAACATCATCATTACGTTGTTCCATCAGCTAGACCAGCACCAGACCAACGTAAACCAGCATGGACAAGCATTTTTGGAGTATAGACAGGGCCAGATTTACCTCATATTGTGACATAGGCAAAACAAATTTCTCTCCTCCCCCCAATATGGACAGTATTGGCTATGACTCGACGGCAAATGCTAGACAAAGACACTCTTCTCTGCTCCTCAAATACATCAGATATTATCCTTATATATAGTAAAGTAAATGCTGTACTTGTTCAAAGAACCAGTTCTTTATTTACCCTTGCAAACATGCAGAGACGGTCCAAACCAGGCCAATTGTTTATCTAAACTCGGCAACCACGGCAAAAAACAAAACAACAACAAAAATGTGGCAACAGTGTAAATGTAGCCCAATTGACTTGGCAACACTGGTCCAAACTGCGTATGGCACTTAATTCACAATAGAGGCAGGGTGGGCAGTTTGAGGATCCAGTGGATTTACAAGGTTTAGTCACAAGCCCTTTTCAATACTTGTCATTGGTTATAAGTATTGCAAAACCTACAGACAGATGTAAAGAGTGACCAATAGTAATGGTTTATGGGGAAAAAAAAGATAAAAATGACAAAATGTGGAGAGACAAGCTTCTGCCTGACAGCAACAATATTATACATTGTATTAATTTATAAAGTAACTGTCTTACAGAGTTTTAGCAGGAATTTTAGAGTGAAATAATAATAATTATTATTATAAATAAAAATATGATAAATAATAAAAAAATTATCCACATTGTAATTGCCCCCCCTCAATGATCTGATCTGTTGCTTTTTTTTTTTTTTATCAGCAGGTTGTACAGGCACAGGGGAGAGAAAGACCCCCGAAGAGTCTAGAGTTGATCAATCAATTAATGAGGCTAATTTTTAATGAGCTGTGAAATTGTGCCGTCTCACTTGCAATGTCTGCTTGGTCATTACTCTCAATATACAAACTGTCAAAGTTTGAAACTCACAATTTTTCTAAAAGGTTAATGTACCCCAAAATCCAATACTTTGCTAAATGGAGGAAATGTGCTCACGCGCACCGAGAATAATCTGATGATAAACACCCGGATGGTTCTTCTGCCGGTGTTCTCATGGGAGCACTTTGCAGTGGGGATGGCTGACAGCGGTAAAGGGAGGAGACCGTGCATTGTGGGTAGAAAGTGCTGTGCATTTGTTTTTAAGGTGGCCTCACATTTGCTGAATCAGACTGAGAACTGCTTCTTACACACCTATCCAGTCTGCCGACACTGCAGATAGAGATAACTAATCATTAATGCATCAGCCACTTCCGCCCTCCATATTCGACTCTAAATGAAGGGGTTTTATTTTATTTTATTTTTTGGTGTATTTTTAAATGAATTGTTCGTGTTACGTAATGAATTACATTCTGTGTTTATTTATTTGTTTATTACCAGACAAACAAATGCAGACTAAGAATGTCTACGCTGTTTTGTGCTGTTTTTTTGTTGGTTTGGTGCTGATCTAGCAGGTCTAGCATAGCCATACTATTCATCAGCAGAAGTTAACTGGTGAAGCTAGCCAATAAGCATGGCCTCTCTGATGATTTTATTTTATTTTTATTTTTTTGTCCAAGAATGTATTTCTGGTTTTGAAGATAGAGTTGAATCATTATGGGGACGCTAGCAGAGTTTGAGTCTTGATCTTGTGGCCTTGACTTTGAGACCTTTTGAAACCGTCTTCTCCCAGACGTTCATTGCTCTGGAAAACTGCTTTGAGCAACATGAATGATGCAATAAATGAATCACTTTCTCTATTTCAGTTCATTAAAATGGCCAGCCTGGCTCTTAGACAAACAGGTCATGGTTTGGGATTGAATCTGCCATTTCCCCCCTTTCTTCAAATTCAAATAATAGTATTTTAGTTGTTGTTGTTTGTTTTTTTAACCACAATCAAAACTCGTCCTCTCCTTCAATCAAATAGCTTCCATCCAAATTGCAGCCATACCCATCTGGGATAATGGAGATGTCCTGCACAGATATGTGCATAAAGGTGCCCTTGAGCGGGCTTGATGTTCTATACTCTGCTGCAATGAGAGTTGAGCACCATCATTGTAGTGATTGCAACGCAGCATTGTATTGATATTCTGACATCATTTTGTTTTCTTCTTCAGAATCTCCTGTTGACTTACAATGATCTAACCGCAAGGAATAGCATCATTTGTAATAGAGGGCAACAATCCGGTTCTGGAAGTAAAAATTCCATATCTAACAGCATAGCATAGCATAACATAACATAGGGAAATTGATTGATTTGATTTATTTTTTATTAACTTGTAACCCGTTCAAAACAGTCCTACTGTGAGGTAATCAATGCTTTAATTGAAGCCATCATTCTACATTATTTAACTTATTTTTAAAATAATTGTGTTTAACAGTGTAATTTCTAGTGGAAAAAACGAAATTATCTATGATTATGCAAACAATTCACACATTTATGCAAAAATTATATATATGTTTCTTCAGGATGCAAATGCAAATTCAATGCAAATCTGTCCACCTTAGACAGGACATCTTTGTACCCAATATTTACTCCATCTCTAAACACAACTGTTCACACATTATTTACAAAAATGCTACATACCAGATCCTTCACCGGTTGCTTAATAATCAAAAAGTGACTGGAAGACGTTTCATGAAAGTAGCTCCCAGCTTTCAAGTATAATGGACATTTTCACAAACACATGCAAATGCTTCTCACGTTCTTACCAATCATTAGATATTCATCTCATGCTTTCACAGATTACTGTCTTATTTATGTTAATATCTTTTTTTTCTTTTTTAATGTTGTGTATGTTTTCAAATTCTCTTTTCATTATTTTATTATTTATTCGCTTTCCATGTTCCATGTAGATTTTGTTCTCAAGTGACTTGCCTGGTTAAGTGAATAAACAAATAAATGCGTCCACAGACATGCATTCACAAAGCACACGTCGCTCTCTGTCTGCCAAGTCATTGCAGCAGGAACGCGGCGAGACTCCCGGGGTAGCGGCGCTGTTTGGTATTCATATGACACAGCTCTTCTCTCCATTCACCTTTCTTCCTCTCCTCTCTTTGGCACTTCCTTTGAAATCGAATTGAAGCACTTTGTTTCTTAAAGATGCGTGCAACACTTTGCTTACCTCTTGTTATCCACTTCAAAATGGTGGTTTTAGTTGTTTAATTTAGAAGGACAGGAGTCCTGGCTCAGTCTTGTGCTAGTTTTTAAGTAAGTAGATGCTTTTGGAAAAGAATAGAGTGGGTAAATCAGGTTTTGGATGACCTCTGTTGAGATCAAAAGTATTTTTCCATCTCTTGAGATGCAGATGACCTCTACATTTTGCGTGGTTTTAGGGGAACAAATCAAACCTTGTTGGGTTTAGTCTTTCATCTCCCTCCACTTCTCCTTTGTGTTTAGCATGCAAATCTGACAGACTGTAACCACCCACTCTCCTGCCAACGCTCCCCACAACCCTACCAACCGCCATCCCATCAGCGAGGATTACATGAAAGAGTTGTAGAGCAATAGAGAGAGAAACAGGAAAGGATAGACAAAAGAGTAAAACGCATTTCAATAAATAAAAAAGGAACATGAGGATTAGTTAACAATAGCTGCGTATGGAATAGCTGTACCAGTATGATGTTTGTTCAGGCAAGTTCCCTGAACAAGATCCTCGTTCTCCTCTCAATATCGGTGCCTGGAACTGAGGTTAATTAGCCTTGCATCACGACCAGAGCTTAGTTCAAAGAAACCCCTTAAGTTAAGACAAACTGTATTTTACTTTCTTAACTTAAAGGGATAGTTTATCCCAATATGGAAATTCGGTCATAATTTCCGCACCATCATGTCATTTCAAAACCTGTATGACGTTCTTTTTTGCTGTTGAATGCAAAAACAAGTATTTTGGAAAATGTCTCAAAAATGTCCATACAATGAAAGTATTCAATGTGTTAACAAAAACAGTTCAAACATTAAAACAGTAAAAGTTTATTGCAACTGTTTTCAGATTGTTTAACTTGGCTCTGAAAAGCCTCTAAACAGATCAATTTTGACCAGTATCAATTTTCATACTGGTTCAGTCTGGTTTAACCATCGTAAAGTGAAAATGTGAAAATTAAAGATGATGAAAAAGTATGTGAAGAAATCATTCTGAAGAGCAAAAGAGCAAAGTTCAAACTGCACTGATCTTCCATTCTTAGCTAATCAACTTCATGACCATCAAAAACGAACCATCAAAACATTTTATCAGCATGAAAATTTAATCAAGTTGGTCTTTTTAGAGCAGGATAGAGTACTAATATAGTATTTATTAATATTAATAAGAGTTTTTATTCGTATATTTTCATGTATATTTATTTTGTATATTCGTTTTTGTAATTGTGCTATTGTAATGTTCATATATATATATTTTTTTTATATATACCGGTATTTATATTTAGCTCCATTTTTTATTTCAGTTTTTATTTTAGTACTTCAAATGTATTTCCATAGTTCCAACAATTTAATATTTATGTTCAGTTGCGCGATGCGCCAAAAGACAATAGAACCCTTTATAATCAGTGATGTTGTGCAACACAACAAATCCCTGACAGTAAACTGATGCCTCGTTCTATTTATGACGCACTCCATGCACTTGCTATACTTCTCATAGGAAAGACAAATGGATTTGCAACGGTCGGTTTGTCGCGTTCAGTGTAGACAGCTTCTAGCTGTTGCAGCTCGGTGTGATGCACTGCATCAACGGTTGCGTCCGGTGTGGACACAGTGTGCCCATCACATCAACAGTGTTTTTTTTTTGAGAATATAAAAAGGTGACAATGAAACTATAACAAAAAATATTTTGAAAGATGTGACACTTCATGCTGGTTTATGTTGGTTAGTTTTGATTTGGTGCTAGATTAGCTCATTATCATAGGAACTCCTGGTGAAGCTTGTTGGCGACACCAGAATACCAGCATCTAAAATACAGCTGGTTCCATCAACTGCACATAACACCAACTGTAGCATCTTGCAGGCAAAGAGGAAGTTGGCTGTCAGTAACAGAATAGGTGCATCATTGTGCAGCTGCTTCCCCTTGAGAAACCAGCCGCCACTCGCATAGATTAGCGCTTTAGCATGACACAGATCTGTCCTTTCGGCAGTGATGCGATGGATGTTGGAGTCCGAGGGGGTTTCTGAAGTGCTCGTTTCCTCACAGAAAGCAACAATGTGTGTGTGGTAAACCTTGGGGTTGCCAAATGGGTGGAGGGGGATGGAATAATTTGGTTCTTTATCAGATTTGTAAAAGCACTCTGGCTGTAGGCTGATTAATCTCATTTAGAACTTCTAGATTGAATAATGTTTTGCTTTCTTTATCTGTCTGCCTGTCTCGCTGCTGTCTCCTCCTGTCTTTCTCTCTCTTAACTCTGACTGTGATGTTATCGCTGGAGGTCACAACATGTCTGTACTTGTTGGTCACTAGTTTAACAATGAATACAATGAATGGATGTGTGTGTATTGAATTCTGGTTGATTGGGACACTTTTTGCCATTGAGTTGACTGGGGAAAAGTTTCCCAATCGATCTGAATTCACCCTATAGATTCTAATTTGCATAGACTTTACTCAGACAAACTTTACCACATTGTCTCATCACTGAATCCTGCCGCTCTTGTCAGTGGAAATTACTGACTCGTTGAAAATGAATGAGTTGCCGCTGCTTTGTTGGTGTAAGTGTGAACGGGGCTTTACACTTAGATGCAGGGCCTTTCTTTATTGTATACACAGCTATAAATAACTGTTGATCTCTTTCATTTCACACCCAGACTGTGTGCAGAGTGAAATACCTGTAGTTCGCACAGTTGCTGTATATTGTGTGTTAATGTGTGTCTTTCATACTGAATAGACGGATTTGTTGAATTCTAAAACCCACACAATATTAAATTGAAACTGGGATTTAGGAATACTTCCCACTCACATCTTTATGGGTGGAGAAACGCACATACATAGAAAGGTGGAAACCTGGGGAAGCTCTGCTAATTCACTTTCTTGAATTACAGTAAGCCAAAGCGTTTTTGCTACTGGTATGTATGTGCTGTCATGGCAATAATTTAGTGGAAATACTACACATCATGTATGGCCTACAACGCTCTATTGAAATCGTTACATCACCACAGCAGTCGTTTGTAAAGAGGAGGATTGTATATTCAATAAAACCCCTTTTGTTTTCAGTAAGCAGACAGTCTTTTGGTTTCTAATGCAGATGGACGTAACTGAAGTCATGGGGTGCATGTTTGTTTTCTAGAAATAAGTATCTAGCTTGGCTTTTGAGACATCAATACTTTTTATGCCACCCCTGAAGTCATCCATGTGTAAAAGGCCTGTGAACCATGACTGATAAGGTCGGCTTTTACACATGATCTCTTTTTCTTACTCACTAAGCACTGCAGTAATCGCTCTACTCAACCCAATGTCTCTTCTTGTTTTTGTTGTTGTTGTTTTTTTCTGTTAATGCAGCATGGTCTGTGTTAATGAGCTTTTGTGTATGTGTGACAAAGTTCTCCGCCGCCTCCTTGGTTTTTACTTGAGTTTCTTAAAAGCAGGCTCCTGATATAATTTACATAATTTCCCTTCAAATTGCTAACTGTTGATGATTTAACTCTTACAAATCGTTCCAGTTACACTGTGATTAGTTTATGTGAACTTATTTATCTAAAGTTTTGTTTTAAATGCCTGTATTGTTCTACAATATGTGATTTTTTTTCTTAAACCTGGATGTTTTTTTTGTTTTGTTTTTTGAACTTTTACCTTGATAGTCTTCTTTAAAGCATACTTAAGGTCGATACTGTATATTCATATTATATTATTGTATGTCTTCCCATTTCTTTGTCAAGGTGGTTTTAATAATGTGGTAAAAAAAACTATTTTGAGCTCTACTCAACTCATAATTTAAAAGGACATTTATGCCTAGAATGTATCACAGGACAAGGAAGGTTCAGTTACACTTTATTTCTATAGTCCACTTTAGACATTCTACTAACTACAAGTAACTTTGCAACTGCATGTCAACTGTCTCTCATTAGGGTATTAGTAGACTGTTTGGTTAGGGTTATAGAATAAGGGTTTAGGGATAGTAAAATAAGTTGACATGTAGTTGCAAAGTTACAGTCAATGTCTGTTGAGGGAGTATCAAAACAAAGTGTTAGCAGATATTAAGCAGACAATCTACTAATACTCTAATGAGAGTTAGTTGACATGTTGTTGCAAAGTTACTTGTTGTTACTAGAATGTTTAAAGTGGACTATTGAAAAAAAAAAAAGTGTTACCAAAGGTTCCCCAGCTTGCTCTGCACACAAATGTACTGCATTTCCATTTTTAAAGATCATGTGAGAAAAGTGACCTCTGAAACGTTGGGTTTTAGAAGAGCCAGCTTTAATTTAATTCAATAAGGTCCAAAAACATTAGGTTTTTGTATTTTAAAAAAAAAAAATCTAAATTTTCTTTAGAAATTCTGTCCATTTTAATTTTTGAAGATGTTTATTCGATTTTGTTCAGCATTTTTGCAGTGTATTGTACTTTTTTGATTATGTGCTTTTTGTCCCTTTTACCATTTTGTCATTTGGATTTTTGCTTTTGGTTTTCACATTTCTCTAGCAGTGTTGATCAATTTGTCCTTAGTGTATATCATAATGCAGTAGACTGTTCTCAAGAGGCGTTTTCCTAATGTCACCTTATTACAGTACCTGCAGCAACAACGTACAGAGCCATTTCTGTAGAGACAATCTGTTATAATTATCTGTACAGAACACTTTGTTAGTTATGTATTCAGTACCTCATGCATTAGTAAAGTAATCTGGTTCTGGCATTTAGGTTGCAGAAAACAAGTACATTTTCCCTCGGATTGGAAGTGGCATGTCTCATTCATGAATCACTTTGAAAGTCCTTATTTAATTGTTGTTTCTTAAAGGTTAATGACTTAAATTTCTGCATGTTCTACATTATAGTAAATATATATATATATTTTTTATATATATATATGAATTCTTTTTATGAATTGCCCATTAATGAAATTTTGCAGGTGTCAGTTGACTAATTTTCACTTATTTTTGAGTCTTATTTTTCTCTTTATCTTCTCTCTGTCTCTCTCCCTTTTATATCCTTTTAATATTAAGTACTATCCAAGTGCTAATTTCCTGTCTGGCAACTTGAAATTACCCATATCTCTCTTAGACCAAATTATTATTCTATAACTAGTGAAAACTTGTGAAAATGTACAAATTAACGATGTGATTCCAATTACTTCTCTTTCCGCTTGGCACCGTATAGATATGATTGCTCTCCTTTTTTCCCTCCCTTCCGACTCCCTTCCAGAATGACTGTCTAATGTTATGTTTGTATTTGTAACTCCACAGGCTGCATTTCCTGGTCTTCCACACTGAAGAGGTGCATGATGTTTTGCGCATCTGGGATGGGCCTCAGGACGGAGGTGTTCTCCTTAGAGAGCTGAGTGGCTCTACACTTCCTCCAGACCTCCATAGCACATTTAACTCTGTCAGTCTGCAGTTTACAACAGACTTCTTCACCAGCAAGCAAGGTTTCGCTCTGCAGTTCTCAGGTATGTGTTTTACTCAGACTCCATTCACTCTCATTCCACTTCACAGCTCCACATATTCACCAGCGATCAGCGTGGAATACTTGATTACGGGAATTCACAGTGCCTGTATATGCTCTAACGGGGGGAATAGTTAAATTTCTCACAAAAGATATGAAGTGCATAATTGTCTTGTTTGTTTTGCTCTCGTGCATTGAATCAGATTGTTGTGATTCATTATTGTGTTATTTGATTTGGTTCAAGGCTTGGACGTCTTTATTATTATTATCATTATTATTATTTTATTTTTTATCATTACTTTTTTGTGTCAAGCCGGAATGTAAACTGAAAAAAAATCTTCCAGATTCAAGGTCGCTGTAAAGTGGGCGGTTGCATAGATGAGCATGTTAAGTAAATCTCTGTATTTTTATGCTTTAGTACAGTCACACACACACACACACACACAAATTCATACAGCACTTTGAATCGGACATATAAGTTGTTTTTATTTTTTTGGGAAATTGCATTTGCATCTTGGTGTTTCCATCCAGCACCATCCTGAAACTCATACAAGTTTTGATAAAAGCTTTAGTGGAGGCCAGTGCTTGAGCTCCAGAATGACAGCTGAGAAGCACCATCTTAGAGCTTCTCCTAATGCCTCCGACAGCAGCACCCACCCTGCAGCACGGCCCAGCAGACACAACCTCTCCACTGACAATAAATGAAGCCCGTTAAGCCAAGGTTTATGTGCTTCTGTCTGCTGTCAGCCTGTAACCAGGGAAACCATTCCCGTCCACCTCCATCAGCCATCAACTCCAACCAGAGAATCCTGATTTCTTGCATGATACCTTCGAGACCCCCCCCCCAAAAAAACAACATTAAAGGTTTTACATGGAGAGTAAAAAGAAATAATATGCCATTATGCATTAACGACATGTTATTTCAGTTCCACTACCTCACATTTTACTTTCAAAACAGCCCTTCTGGGTTAAAGCAATTTTAAGAGAGTACCACAAAGATGCAGGTGCCTAGATAAATAAATTAGTGTGTGTAGAAGAATGCAGACTTGAGCTGTCATTTGGGTGCTCGGAAGATGTAAGTTAACAGCAGTTATTAGATATTCATAATGGCTGGTAGGTCAGCACCACAACACAGTAGATGACTTAAATGGTTATGAACTCCAGACTTTCTGTCTAGTACAGTGGTTCTCAGCCAAGCAAACTTTCAAAGAGGCCATAAGATAATTTAAAATGAAACAAATGAGCATTAAAATAAGCTATTCAAAATGTAAACTGACATTCTACTTTATTGCTCATTTAATTAATTCCCTCACAGCAAAAAAAAAAGCTTTTCTTACTTAGTATTTTTGTCTGGTTTCCAGTCCAAATATCAGACACATTCTTAATTTACTAAAGTAGTAAAATACCATAAGATATTATGTCTTGTTTTCCGGGGGAATTAATGAAAATTAAGTGAGTTTAATTATCTGTCTATGGTTAAAGAAAAATAATCTTAATTCAAACAGAAACAAGATAATTTTTCTTACCCCATGGACAGATAATTGTGCTTGTTTTAAGCAAAAACTCACTTAATTTTGATTTATTTCCCCAGAAAACAAGACATAATATCTTATGGCATTTTACTACTTTAGTAAATGCGTCTTGATTTAAGAATTTGTTTGATATTTGGACTGGAAACAAGACAAAAATACTAAGTAAGAAAAGCATTTTTTGCAGTGCTCAGCAACTGTGATTTTACTTTTTTGACGGCCAGATTTCTCACGGCCTTGAAAAACTTGGATTTATAAGGGAAGTTGTAAATTGTGATTTTTGGACCTGGAAATGTTCAGTCTTTAAAATATTTGATTGAATAGAAATTGCTATTTGTGAATTTTAAAAGAAACAATAAAAGAATCACTGTAATTAAAATTGATGTTAATGAATTGGTCTAAAAATAAACCCTGATGAACGTTCAGTTACTGAAACTTCTCGAATTATTGAATTTAATTATTTGAATTGTTTACAATTATTTTCACAAAGGTTGAGAACCACTCTTGAATATTAGGTCAATGGCATCCATTGATTAAATTAAGTTTTGTGACTGGATGTTTATTTGTTTTTCTCTGCAGTTTCAACTGCTACTTCCTGTAATGATCCTGGCATTCCAACAAATGGCACTCGCTTTGGAGACAGCAGAGAGCCAGGGGATAATGTGCTGTTCATGTGTGATCCCGGATACCTCCTACAGGGGGCGACCAAGATCACCTGTACTGAGATCAACAACCGTTTTTTCTGGCAGCCTGATCCGCCAACCTGTTCTGGTATGAGCATTCCAGATTAAGAAATGTAAACACTCCCATCCTCAACCAACATTTCCACTGTGATCCCTCCATCTTTGCGCGGTCATTATCCAGCATATTTTCAGCATAAGAGCGTGCGGTTTTATCTTAAAAGAGCAAGGCTTTCGATGTCAGTCGCGATGCCTGTCACTTCCAGTTATTTTAGTTGTACAAAAACAGTGTGTTATGCACACTATACCATGTTGCGAACTGGTATTTGTTATCATATTATTTTAATTAGTATCGTAATCATAAACGGTTATGTTGCTCAAATAGAAAACCATTTACTGCACTTTATTCTTCTAGTTATTTACTGATAGCTGCTAATCAATCAGAAGTCTTGCACTTTCAAAGAAAATAAGTTACTTCCTGAAAAACAAGGTGAATACTAGTCTAACCCATTAGTTTCACATAAAGACATTAAAATTAACGCACAAGCAAGAGTGCAGTTGTAATGAATATTGACACAGCTGTGACTTGACTAATGGCTAATAATTCTAATGCTAATATACCAGTTGTGTTTTGACATTAAAGCTAGAGAAAACACTTTATACAATGAGCTAGGTATCAGTATTTTGTTGTACAGTACACACTCAGTTATGGTATGAAAACACAGTTACACAGTAAGAAACCATTTATGTGCAAACTATATTCAAATAGACTCAAGGTTGCAATTTAAGTCATATTGAAATTCCGTTCCGTGATTCCGTGTCTTTGTTCAAGGCTTGGTTCACTGATTTAGTTTGCACCCAATTTAAATGGAACACATACGCAATACATTTTATCAAAAATCATACACAGGAAATATAAGAACATAAGAATATTCACAACATTACTGACTGCATGAGAGGGCTTATATATGAGATGATGATCATTATTATTATTAATATTTCCGCTGGACTTGACCAGCTGTTTACCATCTATTCTCTTTCATCAGCTACATTATAAAGATTTCATCACACTACTTCTCTGAAGAGGATTTGTGTGGACATTAGGGGCCGCAGTATTTGGTTTTCTTTTGTGAATTTAAGCCACTTTATGTTAACAGCCACACTAACAATAGTTTAATTAGGTTGCCT
This sequence comes from Scardinius erythrophthalmus, assembly GCF_964197995.2. Classification (NCBI taxonomy): domain Eukaryota; kingdom Metazoa; phylum Chordata; class Actinopteri; order Cypriniformes; family Leuciscidae; genus Scardinius; species Scardinius erythrophthalmus. The sequence continues at coordinate 38,011,606 of NC_138230.1, read as the reverse complement.
TGTTCAATTAAACTCAATATGAGTGTGAATGTTTCCCTGAACCACAGGCAAAACCCTGGAGATGTTTGCTTGTTCCAGGTAAAATACAGTACCTGACATTGGACCAACAGACTGTACTGAGTTGAGCACATGACTTCATTATTTATGGATGATATTCTTTAGAGAAAAAAAAAAATCCATTGAGCGTTCCAGGTTTCCCCCATTTATCAAGTTTTTTTCAAGGCAGTGGGTATCCTGAAAATTAGTTGTTAAGGGGGTCAAAGTAATAGCTTGATTTTTAATGTTTTTTATTTTTTTATTTTGAAGGATTAGTTCACCCAAATATATTTTTAAAATTAGTCTTATTTTAAATAATCGGAAGTCGTCCTAAGGCCCCCATGAAAGTTTGCTGAGGCCCTAGTGGGCCCTGGACCATGGTCGTCAACCACTGTTCTAGATGAAAGACATTTTAGCGTTTTTTTCTCTCCCTTCCTTTGTGCTGCAGCTCCATGTGGAGGGAATCTGACTGCTCCCGGTGGACTGATCCTGTCCCCTGAATACCCAGAGCCCTATCCTCACGGCAGAGAATGTGACTGGACAGTAACAGTAACGCCGGACCACATCATATCACTCACTTTCAATCAGTAAGACTGGTTTATAAGACTAAAGTCCCCTATTTCCTGTAGGTAATAATAGCTGGATTATCATTACAATACATAGATATGCAATGTAATTTAAGTATTATTTGTATACTATTATAGCATTTATTTATATGTTTAATTTCATATGTTCTGTGTGTGTGTGTGTGTGTGTGTGTGTGTGTGTGTGTGTGTGTGTGTGTGTGTGTGTGTGTGTGTGTGTGTGTGTGTGTGTGTGTGTAGATTAAATTTATATTTTTTTTCAGTTTTAATTTTATTACTTTATTATAATTAAATGCCAAGGCAACATTTCTAATTTTGAGTTTAGTTTTTTCTAATATTCATTTTTATTTATTGTTTTATTTCATCTTTATTTCAGTTAACTAAACACTTTTTAATAATTTTAGTTAACAATAGTACTGGTAGTGTGTAGTTACATCATACATGTTTCTTCCTCCCGTCAGCTTTAGTCTAGAGCCGAGCTACGACTTCTTGCACATCTACGATGGACCTGATTCTCTCAGTCCGCTGCTGGGCAGCTTTTATGGCACTGACGTCCCTGAGCGCATTGAGAGCAGCTCCAACACACTCTTCCTGGCCTTCCGCAGTGACGCCTCACTTAGCAGCAATGGATTTGTCCTGCAGTACACTGGTATGTTGCGCCCTTGTGTTGGGAGGAATAATTTATATCCGTTTACATTTTGTAGGCATGCAGTATAGTCCTTCTATGACTGTATTGCATGATAATTTGGTCAAATAATGGTATCAGAATGCCCCTAATTCTCCATTTGTATGTTTTTTTTTTTTTTTTGTTCTTTTGTATGTGTAGTGTTCCATACTGCAACAGCACTTTGACTGTTGCCTTGATCACCCTCTCCTATTCACCATTGTGCAGCATGTTATTATCGACCCATGGCACTTCTCGCAGTCGTCTAGAAAAGAATTATGAAAATGAAAAGCCAGAATGCGCTCACTAAAGCTGGTATCTGATCAATGTTTTGCTGTCACACTAAAGGTTCTGCGCAAATGAGAACAAATGCACGTTTACTGTCACTGTATTCGCCCTGCTGACCTCACTTTGTCTGATGACACTATCTGTTTATTCATGAAGTGACAGACTCGTCTGATCAGACACAACAAGGTCCAAGAGTCAAAAAACGGAGTAAAAATTGGCTTTGGCGAGTACATAAAACTGAGATGCCATCCATACTGCCACACTTCTTCTAACGATCTTTGCCTCAGCGCACCATCAGAAATTTAAATAAAATACCTTTTTTTTTACATATATATAGACCTCCTTATGTCGACAGTTGTATAATGTGCAGACATGTATGTAAAATATATTAATAACAAAATCATGATTTTGTTTTTGTGACAGATGTAGTTTTTTTGAGACACAGAGACTGTTTCATACTGTATATAACTTCATATTGACCATGCTTTTAATAACTAATGTGGAAGTAAAAAGTACTGTTCAAAGGTTTGAATATTTGTATATTTCAAAGTATTTAGCCAGGACACATTAAATTAAACAAAACTGACATATAATAATACAAAACATTTTAAGTAAATGTTCTTTTGAACTTAAAAACAAAAATTATAAAGCAGAACAAATAATTTCAACATTGTTAATAATAACAATTATTTGAGCAGCAAATCAGCATATTAGAATGATTTATTATGTGACACTGAAGACTGCTGGAAATTCAGCTTTGCCATTACAGGAAGAAACTGCATTTTAATATATTTGATTAGTTACTACTTTATTAGATACACATTGCTAGTGCTGGACTAAACCCCTCTTGCCTTCAGAACTATCTTAATTCTATCTTAAGATCTTATGACTGTGGAGACCATTTGAGTTTAGTGAACTCATTGTTATGTTCAAGAAACTAGTTTGAGGTGATTTGAGCTTTGTGACATGGTGCGTTATCCTGGTGGAAGTAGCTATCAGAAAATGTGTACACTGTGGTCATAAAGGGATGGACATGGTCAGCAACAATGCTAAGGCTGTTGGGTTTAGACGATTTTCGCTTGGTACTAAGGGGCTCAAAGTGTGCCAATAAAATATCCCCCACACTATTACACCACCAGCAGCAGCCTGAACCAGTGATAAAAAGCAGGATGCATCCGTGCTTTCATGTTGTTTTTGACAAATTCTGACCCTACCATCTGAATGTTGCAGCAGAAATCAAGACTCATCAGACCAGGAACCTTTTTTCAAATCTTTTATTGTACCATTTTGGTGAACCCGTGTGAATTGTAGCCTCAGTTTGCTGTTGTTAGCTGACAGGAGTGGCACCTGGTGTGTATTCTGCTGCTGTAGCCTATTTGCTTCAAGGTTTGATGTGTTTTGCGTTTAGATGTGCTCTTCTGCAGACCTCGGTTGTAACGAGTGGTTATTTGAGTTACTGTTGCCTTTTTATCAGACTTCTCTGACCCACTGGCATCAACCAGGCAACAAGGCATTTTTGCCCACAGAACTGAAGCTCACTGGATATCTTCTCTTTTTCTTGACTATTCTCTGTAAACTCTAGAGATTGTTGTGTGTAAAAATTCCAATAGATCACCAAATACTCAGACCATCCCATCTGGGACCAACTACCAGTCACTTAAATCACCTTTCTTCCCCATGCTGATGCTCAGTTTTAACTGAGCAATATTACAGTTTTACCAGTATGTTGATCAAATGGTGAGTCCTTGGAGAGTATAAGAGACATTTAAAAAATCTTACCAACCCCAAAATTTTGAACAGTATTTTGGGTAAAGATTGAAATTCACACTGGTCTCATGTTGTCCATAGAGGCAAATGCATCAAAAAAACAGCTATTATTTTAGTCTATTTTTGTTACAAATGCTTTTTTTGAGTTTCTGTCAAATAACTTAAAGTTAACTAGACTAGAACACTACCTACTGATGGCCGTTGCTGGCATGCAACGGTCAGAGCGAGAGAGACCGCGCACTTTAGATCACCCTCTGTTGGGCTTGGTGAATGAGGAACAGTATTCTCTCAATCTGGTGCAGCAGATGGACACAGTGTGTGGCACTTCAAAAGCTACAGTTCCAGACCCCAGTCTCCTCACAATGAATTAGTATAAACTAATAATGTAGAAGCAAATCATAAATACATGAAAAGTGTGTTTATTTCAGCTTAACCCTGACAGAAGTGTTAGTATAGTTCTGGCACAGGGTCACGTTGGTTCATCTGTGCATGCTGCTGCTGTTGGAACAAGCTTCAGGTGCTGTCAACCTCTTTACAGACCAATCAGCTTCTCACAGACTTCCAACCGCGTCTGATTGGCCTCTGAGGTGCAATATGTGGGCCAAGGCTCTGCACACTTGACCGACAGTTAAATAAACACCACACACACATACACACTCCATTGCCCGTCCGAACTGTTCCCTGCCAGCTCAAACATTTGTCATGTCCAAATTCACAAACACATCTTCGCCGACACACACACACACACACACACACACACACACTCATACGCAGCCTCATCAGTGGACACCTGAGCTAGAACTTAGGGTTGGCTGTGGTCCACTCTTAATTACTGCCCGTTTTGCACTGGTATAGAGCTGGTAATTCCTGCCCCTTCCGTAAAACCCCGCTGGACCTCAAAGTTTGAAAAACCGTTAATGCAAGTGAATGGGAGAAAATAATTATTTTCTGGTCCCGTTTGAATTGTGCCATGAATGTGAACATATGTTGTCTGTGAATTTTTTATATAACTTTTCTTGTTACGAGTTTGACAGTATATGGTATGATTCTTCAGCTAGCAGTTGTGGAAAAGACATAACGAGAAAGACTACATGTCGCCTATGTGACGTCACCCCATAAAGTTGACTTACCCGTGGTTTTCACCAACCTCAACTATTTTGTCCTCTCCCTGAAAGAAGACGGTGAAGTGCACCAAAGACACAGCCATGTTTAGCGGGATCCGTGAGCTAATCCGTGTGCTAGTGGTGTTGACGTTTCAAACGCGTCGAGAGTTGTAGTCCACAAAGTGCTCTCACACAAAGTCTAACCGTATCAAACCTCTACCCGCTAAATTGTATCATTCTTTACACGAAAAGTTATATAAAAAATTCACAGACAACATATGTTCACATTCATGGCACAATTCAAACGGGACCAGAAAATAATCATTTTCTCCCATTCACTTGTATTGACGGTTTTTCAACTTTGAGGTCCAGCGGGGTTTTGCGGAAGGGGCGGGACTTACCAGCTCTATTGTTAGGAGCCCGGTGTAGGAAGATTAACTGAGTTGTGGACTGTCTTTAGCGCCGACCCCAGTAAACAGATTGCGTCTTGTTTTGAAGTGCTATTGGGCCATGAAGGGCACGGGCATCAGCATGAGCAATGCAGTGTAACTATGTTAGGAAGTAATATCTCAACTAGAACTGCATGCAACCCATTTTTTGCTGTGCGATGCAGATGTGTAGTAAGAATGATTGATTTCTAATTTTGGCCAAAGGATGCGGTGTGCACCATACACATGTCCTGCTGGGTGATGGACTGTTTTGTGTAGTCAGCAGACCTGATCTAGCCCAGTGTCACTTTTAATCTGTCGTGGGTCACTGTTCATGCTCCACGGGGCATGTAGGTTGCTGTAGCATATTTCTGGATTGTGAATTGGTGATCAGGGTGCACTCATTTTAAGCATCTTTGAAGTGCACTTATTCACACAAAGAGCCTCCAAACTTATTTTTATTTAATTTTTGGGGAAAAAAACCTGGAAAGAACCTGCACCAGCAGCATCCATATTTATATATACACATATACATATAAATATGCACTTCCATTCAAAAGTTTGGGACCAGTAAGTTTTTTGAAAGAAATGAATATTCTTTTATTCAGCAAGCACACTTTAAATTCATCAAAAGTGACAGTAAAGACATTTATAATGGTACATGTAATGAAGTTTATACAAAATATTACAATTACAGTGTTATATTTCAAAAGCTCTGCGGAGGTTGAATTTGTCAGCCGCATATCGTCATCAAGGATGTCTCATTTAAAAAAAATAACCATTATGAAATTAACTGTTATTAGTCAAGAGTCGTAAATTATTGTCATTTATTTCCCACTTTGGAATGTAATGGTTACTTTTCTAAAAGGAGACAGCCACAAACACATATGTGGCCAACAAATGCAATGTCCAGAAGTGCTCAGCCTTTGAAATGAGACACAGCGATTATTACTACAAATAAATATTATTAATCATGTAATAATGATTAATTATATTAATTAATTATTATTCATATGTTTGTTACTGTGAAAAATGCATGTGATTGTGATGCTTGCAGTATCATTTATGAGAAGACATTAATATGTCAATAGAAGACACATTTTTACAGATGTTTTGTTTAGCATATGATTTGCATTAAAACATGCCTTTAAAGCCACTTGGTGAATGACTCAAAATTATTTACTCACCAAAGCAAATTTTTACTTGCATTAGGTGCTTGGTGAATGTTTGTAGATGTAAAGGTCCCTGTGCGCGCTGGATTATCAGTCTTACACAAATAGCCATAAATCATCATCTCTCGCTCTCTCCTTCTTTATCCCTCTAACCATACTTTGTGTTTCTTTTCCTAAACAGAAAATCCCAGAGAGTCATGCTTTGAGCCAGGGCTGGTGCGTAATGGTACTCGTGTTGGTACCGAGTTGAAATTGGAAGCTACTGTCACCTATTACTGTGACAATGGCTATACGCTGGAGGGAGACGCCACACTGACTTGCATCATGGGGGGAGACGGCAAACCCGGCTGGAACAAACCAAAACCTGTTTGCATAGGTAAAAGCATATAATGGAAGTTCAGCAAGTACTTTTTTGCAAAGATGATCTGTAATCATGTGTTCTTCCTTTGTCAAAGACCTGGAGTTTGTCACAGTTGTTGCTGTTCCCTTTGAAATAAGCAATGGTTCATCTTTGCAATGTAACCTTGTGGAATGCTTTGAACACACTGCAATTTCACTTCGGCAAACACTAGGGACATCTATCCGGGCAGCTCAGGAATCAGACAAGAAAAGTAATTTAAGATCAGCTGAATGAGGGAACGGCAGTGAGGAGTTGGGGAGGACAGAAAATTAGTCTCTAATGCCTTCTTTCTGTGGCTGTCTTTCTCACTAAGCTCCGTGTGGTGGTCAGTATTCGGGCTTGGAAGGTGTGGTGCTCTCCCCTGGTTATCCTGGAAACTACAGCAGCGGCAGGGCTTGCCTCTACTCCGTTATTGTGCCAAAAGACTATGGTAAGTAAGCACATGTATAAGCATACTATTGCACACACATAGATACCCGTGAACTTCTGTAGCGTTACAATCAAGGAGTATACAGTACAGTAGCATACTGTAACTAAATGTAAGCATTCCCATTAATTTCAGTGATATTTGCAGAAAAATGTGATTCTGATTGGGAAATCCTCACAATAAATGCACACGGTTCCAAACCCTTCACTAGCTGCTGTGATGTCAGACATCAGACAGGGAGAAATATAAGTCATTTCATGTGTTTAAGAGCCCTTAAAACACACCGGGCATTGGTAACATCTAATATAATTTAAATGATGCCGTATTTTTTGTTGTTTACAATGGAGAAAGATGCTTTTTGGACCCAGATTTTGTAGTTACTGCATTTACTGGAAGAGATGTAAATAATGCTATTCAATGAAATCAGCCAGTTCAATACACCATGTCTGAATCAGGCACTCAAGGGCAAAAAGGGTTAAATCCCATCTCTTCCATGTTAAATGTGTGTCCTTATCAGCTGTGAACTGCAACTTTTGTACTATGTTTGCTCTATTGTTTGGTTTCTATTTTCAGTTCATCATGCTGATCAGCCCCAACAGTCTCAGAGCAATCTCATTTGTCCAAATTCCAATCAAAACGTGTTCTGGTTAACTTTGATTTGTCAAGCAGGACTTGTTTTGTTCCGATTAGTTAGGGGGAGGTGTTAAAGCTTATACATTATTAAATATCAGTAGACACCATGTAGAAGACTGTATACCTAGACGGTTCATTAGAATTAATTACTAGAGAAAGTGCAACATGTGTTATGATGGAATCAGCCTCTTCTAAATTAAAGAGCCAATCTCAATCACTGGAGATGCCATTAGAAACTCCAGTTCCTGTAGAAACCGTGTGTTCTGAGATGTGCACTTTTGACCACACATGCATGTGAGCATAAGAAACATCTACGGGACAGTTCATGTCAGATTTTTTTGCTGATTCAAAATGTTATTTAAATGTGAGTTTTTAAGATTCAGGTTTTTCCCCAAACCCTTTTCCCCATTCAAGTAGTTAGGAGTTGGACTTAATTCGGGTTACAGTAGCGACCTGGAGGTGTTGCAAGTATGGCAACACTAAATGAGCCAAATGAATGGACTTTTCTTGACAGGGACTTTGATCCATATTGCTCTGCGTTCGGGGCTCTGAGCCTCTAGATAATGACACATTTTTGGATATCCCCTCATATAACCCCAGCAGCTTCTACTTGACTATGGGACCCTTTTATTTGATCAATAAAAGGAGGTTATCTGGCTAATTTGGGGTTCCTACAGAATCTTTATTAGCAGATGTGAGCCTGCCTGTATTTCTCTGGGTCAAGCCAAACATTGTGGAAGCACAGCTAATTAAGGCACAAATTTCTGTAGGCATGGCATAATGGCTTCGAACAGCTGCGGGATAGGGAACGTTGCAACACAGGGTTTCTTTTTTATGGCCCTCATTTGGAAATTTACTCTGCTAAGCACCAGGGTGTGTCTAGAGAGCACAACAGGTGGTTCATAGGTGTGATTAGGTTCTGTCTTTTACTATTGAATTAACATTTGCACAGTCATGGTATGCAGTTGCATAAGCATAATTCATAGTTTTTTATGCAGTTATGTCTCTTCACTCTCTGTCTCTATTTATCTCTCTGCAGTGGTGTTCAGCCAATTTGCATTCTTCCAGACTGCGCTAAATGATGTTGTGGAGGTGTACGATGGGCCTACCCAGCATGCCCGTGTCCTGAGTTCTCTCTCTGGGGCCCACACAGGTCAGCAAACCTTCTCAAGCGGTATTAACTTGACTATCAGTCTATACTGGCATTAGTAGATGAATGCTAAAGAGACTGCATTCAGTCTCAAAGGTAAATAGAAGTAGTCAATTAAGCAACTCCTTTAACAAGATGAGTTACATCCAAAAGTAAAAGAGACACAAGCCTGTGTGGTTCACAAATACTGAAATATAAAGCTGAAGTATGTCATTTTTGCACCACCAAACGTCATTAAGAATAAGAATAATGACTATTACTGTATAGTATGTAAAAAGCTTTGTGAAATGAGTAGTGTTGGAAGTGTCCCACCAAAAGCATTGCTTTTTTTAAGATACTGTGTTTAACAAAAAAATTATAATAATAATTTCCTGCAACCCTGCATTTTCTTCCATTGTATTGCACTCCAGCTATTTTTGAATGCTAGAACATATGTTAAAGTATGTACCGTATACATCAGTGAAGAATGTAAAGGGAAAAGTCATCAAAACATTTAAATTCTGTCATCATTCACTTACCCTCATTTCATTCTAAACCTGTATGTCTTTCTTCTCTGGAAGACAAAAGATTATCAGAAAAAAAATGTCCATACAATGAAAGTCAATGGGGTCCAAAACAACATTGGAGCACATTGACTTTCCTGGTATTGACCAAAATCCACAGAGACATTAAAAAAAAAAAAAAAACCTATTTGTACTTCATAGAAGGTTCGGAATGCTGATTAAATGGGGACAGAATTTAGATTTTTGGTTGAACTGTCTCTTTAAAATTGATCAGTAGACTAGTCATTTAGACAACCCGCAGATTGTTTTTAAATATAATTATGTAGTTTTGAACATTCAGTATCTAATCTGAATATGAAGCTCTGGATATTAGAAAAAAAAAAGACACTTCTGCTTTTAATCATTAAAGCTGCCTTGGTACTTGTGAACAGTCTCTTGAGTTCTCAATTATCAGAACATACAATGACGTACGCGAAAGATGATGATGATGTACTCAAGAATAAAACGCAGAGTTTCACATAACAAGCTTGATGACTCATAGAGTCTAACAAACAGATTTCAAAAGGATCCAGTAAATAGGGTTTTCTTCCTTAAAGCAGGAAATAAAACAGAATCAAATAAGCAAAAACAGACTAGCCAAATAGATCTCCACTGAGACGCTGAGGCTGAAAGCTTTTATTCAGCTATAATGGAGTTCCATTTAATGCGGTCAGTTGAGGAGATTTCGGCTCGAAGATTAACAGGGTTTTCTCGCTCGCTCTCTCCGCTTCTGACATTCCCATGACAACGCAGATGAGCTGTGTACATTTCTATTTTTTCTTCACCCTTCACACCAGTCGAACACCCGCGATTTGCGTACGGCATGAAACCCTGCGCGCTCAAGGAAGGTGAGCTGCTCAGAGCATATATACTATCTTGAGATGCGGTTTTTAACTTCAGATGCCGGTGTGAAATCAGTGAAGTGTGCTGGGGGCTGCTGGAAATAATGCACACTTTGGAGCGTGAATAGCGAGCAGGGAATATTCAGAATTGATACTAGGCCACATAAAACTGCAGATCTTTTTGTGCTGTGGAGAGAAAGGAAACAAGACTTGCTGTATGTCACCACTGTTATAAGCACAGTTGTCAGTTTTGATGGATGTTTCTCAACTTTCTCAATAGAAAATCATGGAAATTGTAAGGAATAAATAATCTGCACAAATGAACAGCAATTTTTAAGTGAAGTTGTCCTCTGTGAATTAACTGTTAGAAACTTATTTTCCTTATAAACAATAGACAAGGATTCTAGACACACACAAAAAACTGAAATCAGTGTGAATTTATTTTGCCACCCATATTACTATGGAAGTCTGTTTCCGCCTCAGAGTAAAGAAAAAAATTAAAGATAATTGCAACTTTATATCTTACAGTTGCAACATTCGCAATCTGAGCGCTTGAACTTAAATGTATGAATCCATTTTTGGTTCTCATCACTCCACAACTAATCCTTCATTTTCAATGGTGACCAAACAAGACAAATTGTTGGCCTAAGTAGAACATGAAATATTAATTAGGCTACTGGTAATAATTATAAACAATGTAAGCATTTGAGCTTTAAAAAGCATTTAAAATTCCTTGAATTCTTCCTCTTCTATATAACTGTTAAACAGCCAAAGTCGGAGGTAGACAAACCGGCAAATCCACCTCTGTTGAGTCATCATATTCAACACTGTGATCCTGAGTCTTCCGGAATCCTGACAGGATGTTGTCAGGCCACGTCAGTTTACTCAACAACAACCTTGAATGTTGCATAACGCATCCATCCTGTCGAGGTGAATCTGTGGGCACCATCCAGGTTTGCTGTTGGTGTGGTGTGACACAGGACTAACAGTTTCCGAGCAGCATTGCAGAATAATGTGGCCATCAGAACAAACAGCAGGGGCGAATAAATCAGCGGTCAGGGTTTCCCCACACCTCTGCCTCCACCGGATTATTACTGTAGCTGTCACTCTGTCGGCGGCCCACGGAGGCTTGTTCTAATAACATCCCAGCATGCCAAAGGCATGAGCAGGCGCATTGGTCAATCCCAACATGAACAAAAGTGTTGTGCAGTTTCATCTTCTCTGGCCACTGCACGAATTTGTCAACACCGAACCTGCTCTCTGCAAACCCCTATGGAGCTCGACTGGGCCTCTGGGATCTGTGGGTTGATTCAAAGCCTCAGCCCCCACACCACGGCACAGAAAGCACATGCGCTAATAATGAGCAATGCAAGTCAAGTAATGTCACCTTTATTTATATAGCGCTTTATACAATACAGATTGTTTCAAAGCAGCTTTACAGTGAGAACAGGAAAATAATGCATTTCGTCTGTTGTTCAGCTGAAGTCAGTTCAGTGTTGATTCGGTTCCGTTGTAAAGATCATTAATTATTAAGTTCATTTCACCTATAGTTCTGCAAAAAATTATGTCTTCGTCCAGCTCAGTTCAGTTCTTATACAACAGCGTTAGTACAGTCAATAATATTCAATAATATTGTTGAATATTAAGGGCCCCTTCATACACCCAGTGCAATGTGGCGCCAGGTGCGACGCAAGTGTTTTTGTTAGTTTCAGCCCGACGCAATTATCATTTTAACATCCTGCGTTTCAATGATAACTTGATAACAAATGTATTTGAAAATATATATTTTATATTAATAAAATATAGGGGGGGGTGACACTTAAGGGGTTAACAACCGCTTTTGATGATGCACGTGCACTGGCTGATCCTTAACACGATCGCAACGCAAAGTTGATTCTGCACTAATTTGATCTAGCTATATATACAGGGATGCTAATTAACCGGTTAACTATTTACTGATCTTAAGAATTTTAACCAATTAATATCCTACTATCGATTGCTATATGCTTAAAAAATACACTAAAAATATTCCACAACAAATCCTTTAAATTTAATGATATTCAGAACAGAACAAGAATGATAAAAATAACTATAAACAAGCCAAAACTAAATAATTTAAAGCAAAAGTGGAAGTAAGCGGCGTTGGGCTCACATTCAAATGAAAATGATTCCATTTTTGCGATATATTAGGATGCTAAACTATTATTTATTATAGGCTTTGTACTTCACTCACGTTCCAATATTGACGAAAAAAATAATTCTCTTCACATGCACAAAAATGTGCTTGGAAACATCACAGTGCAGCAGTGCTTATGCTGAATGACACAAATTACTACTGACTATTTAAACAGAGCAGTGTAATTTTTATATGTTAGGTTGACTATTTTATTTTGATAATGAACAGGCTGCGATGTCAAGATTGCAATGCTTGAATATGTCGTGTGTGAGGCGCCGGCGCGATCGAACAGTGGAAACATAAAAACATTCTCCGTCATTTTGTTCGTACAAGACGTCATTCGAAACTGCAAAGTGTTTACTTATATTTGTGTACACTCCCAATAAAACACAACATTGTACTTTTGTAAAATAAACATATAAATAAACAAACAAACTGCCGTCTCGGTTTCCTTTCCGTCAACTTGTTTGTGGAGTGGCGCGCCATACAGAAATGAACTAAACTCGGTGGCATACTGTCACAGTTTTTTCTTTCGCTTCATTAATCTGATAATTATTTAAATAGCCATATTTCACGTGTTTCTTTTATATAGGCTTATAGACTATGATTTTATGAAAAACATGTTTTTATTTATTTATTTTTTATTTTTATTTTTTTTTCCTTAGAATCATCCTGGCAACCCTTTTTTTTTTTTTAAGTGTTTGAACCCAGGGTTTGAAAACTGCTGCCATAGATGGTCTGCTCGCACACTTTAACCTCGCACACGAGCAGATCCGTTCCCTTGCTAGAGAAGCGTTAAATTTTTCCGCTTGCAAATTCCGTCATGTAAATAGCGAATCCGCCATGGCGTGGGCACAACTGGCTTTTAAAGGGAATGCGAGAAGAGACTCCAATTGGTTTATTGCACTTTACGCCTAAAAAACACCTATTCCTCTTTAAGAGAATATGGACAACCCTTTTAGACCATGCACCGGGCACGCCGATCATTTTTCCCGTCGAAAAACTAGCAAAAGTGCTTGCCCTAAATGCTATACATGGAAAATCAGACCCAAATATCACAACCCTCACCTGCCTACTTAATGGCTCCATAAACTTGATTGCTTTAAGAGCCAGGCTCAAACAACAAGCCCAAAAACACTTGTGATAAGTGGAAATATCAACACTTCAAGAGTGTGAAGGAGCCTTGCAAGCATAAACAAAACACTGTGCCTCTGTTGCCGGAGCTTTAGTTCGATTTGCAGAATGAGTATTTTGTCGCTGTAATATTTTTGGTCAAAAAGAGTGGATCCCAAACACACAATGTTGCTATGGCTGCATTAGAATGATAATTTAGGGGATGCATACCCTTATTTAAATGCTGTTTTGACTCCTAAAACTTTACAGTGTGTATGTGGCCAAAGAGCCTTTTGAAAGATATATTCTATAAAGCAGCAGTTCAGAGTGACCACATCTATACAACACGTGCACTGTATTCCTTGTCTTCTGAAGTCATTTGATAGCTTTGTGTGATGAACACACCTAGAATAATTATTCATTCATAATCTTCACCTCCACTTCTGCTCTCAAACAAATATGGCTCTCAAACAAATATGGCACAGGTCAATAACATCAAATGTCATTGGTTTTAGAATGTCGCCAAATGCCGTGACACCTTGTTTGTACTTTCAGGTGAATCTTTGCCCCTAGCCACCTCCAACCAGATCCTTATCCGGTTCTCTTCTAAGGGTCAGTCAAGCTCAAGAGGTTTCCATCTGGTCTATCAAGGTACGGGTTTCAATCTCTCTTTCTCTATCCCAAATGTCGTTTTCATTTTCTATTAACCAGGGTTGTGAACTATTTAGAATTGAGAATGCCTTTTAAATGACTAATCTTGAATTAAGGTACCAAATAAGTCACAGAATTTAGCCAAACTTAAATTGAAATGAAATTCAAAGAAATGAACCGCCGTAAGTGGTTTCATTTATTTATTTATTTATTTTATTTTATTTTTTGTTAATTAAGAATTACCCAAGGACATGGTATCATACACACAACATATACTGTATATCCTGAAATTTTAGATATCAACATTTGAAATGTCACCGATAGAAATTTGCATTTTACTTTATGTATCTATATAAACTTTAACAGATTGATCCAGCGTACCCCAGAATCTTCAAAATGGAACCTAGCAGCATAATTTTAAAGTTTAATTTTTTTAAGTTTTTAATGTTCAGTTTTTTCAGTTAATGTTCATTTTATTTCAATTATGTTAATATTAAGTGTTTTAGTTTTAGTTAACTGCCCTATATTGTGTTTATATTCTTACATTCTTACATTATTATATACTAGGGATGCCCCAATTCTCAATATAATTTTGAACCGCTCGGTACGACATCCACGGTTCAATACGCGCTTGTGAATTGCGTTTTTTTTTTTTTTTTTTTCTCGGTTTTGCGTTTGAATAATTTATGTGCGTTTTATTTCTCTCCGAATTGACTGTTTGTGTGTGCCTGTAAGTCTACGAGCTGAAATGAGGAAACTCCTCTCCGCGAGTAAATATTCAATCACTATGCTCTAAAGTTAGGGGGCGCTTAACCATCATTCCACACTTTAACATGGCGAGCGGCGGTGAAGTGAAGCTACAGTACGAGGAAGCACCGGCGTCTTTTAAATCCGTGGTGTGGGGACATTTCGGTTTTGCCGTTGAGTATAATGCCGACGAAGAAAAAAACGATAAACAAAAAAATGACTGTGTGCAAGCCTTGTTTTACACTTGTAGCCTACTCAAACGAAACACTTCCAACATGACTGCACATATGCGGCGCCATCACCCAGCAATATCACTGTCTGAAGGCACAAATATGTTTATTTGAAATGGTCAATTTATGTTTACTAACTAGACATGTAGGCTAAGTTTATTTTCAAAATGTAGGAATTTATGTGTTCCCCAGTTTGTACATGGGCTACCAGCAACTGTGACATGTCTGTTTACAATACACAATACACAAGGAACTAATGGACTTAAAATGGAAGTAAAATAAAGGAGTATTGCAATAAATCATTTTTATTTTTTTCTCCTTAACCTCTTACTGTTCCTATTGCCTAAGCATAGAATAACAAAAAAACACTCTTATGTGTCAAGTCATCAGAACCGAACCGAACCGAAAACTGTGGTTAAAAAACCGAGGTATGTATTGAACCGTGGGCTAACTGTATTGTTGCATCCCTATTATATACATTCATATACATTCTTAATTGTGCCCAAGCCTGCAATAAACTGCTCAAATATTGTGTGTGGGATGTTCCTATCATAACTTGTGGTTATGTTATGCAGTCAGTTTTGATTGAGAGAGGCACTGTCATCTAAATTAGGTGCTAAATTATTTAAACAATATGCCCACAGTCTTTCTTTCTCTCTCAGACACACACTCACACACATTGTAAACGATGCTGTAAATGTGCTGTCCCTCTTCGGCAGTCATGGGGCCTTCCGTTAAAATGTGCTTTAACAGCCCGCATCTTTCTCTATAATAGATAGTGTGGTTTTTAGGAGCTAAAACAGCATTATTGTATTATCTCGCCTCCCCTGTGGTTTTCAGGCATACTCCTGTTCGTTTCCTGACGTGTCTTTAATGGAAAAGTACAGCATCTTATAAAAGTATTAAAAGTAGTAGTGTTCTGGGGCATCCCAACCAGCTGTATGCACTGTACCTTCTGTGGTTCAAACTTAAAGTGCCAGTTTCACTAACAATCTGGTGCATGACTGCATGTATAATGCATTACAAAGCATTTCTCACTTGGCAGGTACCATAACATCCTAAAGTTGCTGTTTTGTACAAATTCTTCTAACAATAGCGCATTTATTTGCTTTAGCTGTCCCGAGGACCAGCGCGACCCAGTGCAGCTCAGTCCCAGAGCCCAGACACGGCAGACGCACTGGGAACAACTTTGCGGTGGGAGCCGTGGTGAGTTTTGAATGCAATGCAGGATACGTTCTGGAGGGTCCCAGTGCCATCGAGTGCCTGACTGTACCCAACGCTCTGGCCCAGTGGAATGGCAGCATACCCAGTTGCATTGGTAAGAGCCCATCATACATATCTAGGGATTTCACACTTCTCTCAACTTTCACGATCTTATCAATTAGGTTAAAGGCAATATAATGAGGGCGATATAGTTTTGTCATTTGCCAATTTTGATGAAATAGTAAAATGTATTTTTTTTCAGTTAAAGGATCTCACTTCAGTTGCTTAGTGTCACATGTTTACTTGTGTCCCAACCTCCTCGATGCGTTTGCTTGGATGAGCACAGTTAGAATCGCATCACAGCTCTGGTAGGGAAACAGAGCAAACAGACTCCTACTCCTGCTCCTCTTGAGAGAGAGCTGTCGCCAACAAACTCTCCCTGTGCTTAACAAGCAACGTCACACAGCTGTGGGCCAGCAGTCATGGCCTCCGGCTTGTCACACATACACAAATGCACAAGCTTGGCAGATGTTTCTGCGGATACTCTGTGTGTACACACTCAGGTATCCAAACTCATGTGCAGCTGTTTACCTGTGCGCTTCACTGCAGCTACCAGATGCTTGACCACAGGAGATGCAGGAGGAGGAAGGTGGTGTCCTGGAAGATTACAAATACCCTTCGATACCGTAGGCTGTTTTGCGGGTTTTGCCTTCTGTACCTGCTCTTTCATCGTTTTCTCCTTTTGTCTGTGATGCAGTGCCATGTGGAGGGAATCTTACCCAGCGGATAGGTACTATACTGTCCCCCGGCTATCCTGAGCCCTACCTAAACAGCCTGAGCTGCGTATGGAAGATCACCGTGCCAGAGGGAATGGGAATCCAGGTATTCTCTTCTAGCAACAATAAAACACCAATTTATCCCCTTTTATAAGGCCATTATGAACTCAAAGCATCATCACATTTTTTTATTTTTTTTTGTGGCCATGTACATGCTGTACAAATTTAAGTATAACAAGCTCTACCGTTCAAAAGTTGGGATTCAGTAAGATTGTTGAATGTTTTTGAAAGAAGTCTCTGTAATATATGTGCTTCTGTGAGAGCAAGGCTAGTTCGAGAAACTATGTGGTGAGAGACGGTATCAAAATATTCAATGAGTCGACACACTTATCTTTATTTCTATGATTTTTCTAGCTCTGCCTGAATTTTTCAGCGGTAAATTCAGTTGTATAATGCTGTTATCACTTCCTGTGCAGTGTGACACTTTTAAATGTGGTCACGGAAGAGCGTTTAACAAGTCTGCAATGATTCAACTCTGTTACTTTTTTAACCGTATAAATTTTTCATTTCAGTGCAGACCATAAAAGTTTAAATTCTAAGGGAGAAGGCAGTAATAATCGTCAGATTTTGAACAGTATCTTTATAGCCATCATTTCCTCCAGTCATACTTCATAACTCTATTCAGCATTACCTTCTTGGCTCCTCTGCAACCTGGTTGTAAAGAGCTTTTTGAGATTATTTGGCACATACTTTGGGTGGCCATCTTTCTAAGGACCAGATTATAAATGTCTGGTCTAAAACGAATACTAGTGGATTTGCTGTTCAAAAGAACAGCGTTTATTTGAAATAGAAATATTTTGTAACATGATAAATGTCAGTTTAATGTGTCCTTGTTTTTTTGTTTTTTTTCTTATCTGCCCTAAACTTTTGAATGATACTGTATAATAGTTTCCACAAAAATATATATAAAAAAAGTATATATATATATATATATATATATATATATATATATATATATATATATATATATATATATATATATATATATATATATATATATATACATATACATACATATACATATATATACATATATATACATATATCATTTTTTTTATCATTGATAATTTCTCGAGCATCAAATCAGCATATTAGAATGATTTCTGAAGGATCATGTGACACTGAAGACTGGTGTAATGATGCTGAAAATTCAGCTTTGCATCACAGGAATAAATTACAATTTAAAATATATTAATGCAGCCTTAGTGAGATGCATATAATTTTTCGAAACATACTATTGTTGTATGTCGTTTTGCATATACCTATAACAAATATGGTTAACAGTTTATTTTACAGTGTCCTGTTACATGTAGTTACTATACTAATTACTATAAATTGTGCATAATTACACGCAGCTAACCCTAAACCAATCCCTGACGCTATAGTATGTACATGTAGTTAATTATTATTACTTTCAGTACTTAATTATGTATAGTTACACTGTAACACGGACACCTCAAAATAAAGTGTAGCCCAAACATGATTAAAACTCGGTCTCCTTCACATGTCTTATGATTAACAACATTTTAAATGCAGCTATAAGTGGTGAAAGTAAGCAAGATGGGCAGTGCTGATTGGATACGAGTGATTTATTTATATATTTTTTTCCAAGTAGCATCTGCATCCGCCTCTCCAGACTTGCCTCACACTGCTGGATACAAATGTAATCAAATATAGCTCTGAATCATGGGAGGAGTTCAAGACCGCTTACTTAATTGCCTTTAACCCAATTCATAAACTTCTCGCTGTTGGAGAATTGGAACCATGCAGAAATGATTACAACATCCCCAAAAGTAAGAGAGACATGATATAAATAGGCAGTGGTATGAAAGAGAAGAGGTGCAGATGAGGAGATTTAAGAAACAGTCCTATACAACTTATAGTACATATTTTCTTCTACTCTGGTGTAAGGCTTGGCGATATTTATTGAATAGCCCCACATGGCTTTGTTTATGCATTCAAAATGTATGTAAACACAGTATATGTAGATAAATATTGCTGTTTATTACTATGCATTGCTAAATTGGTGCACAAATGAAAATAATTTAAAAATAATTTGCGTTTTAGTGAACAGTGTGGAAAACATAGCTCGTTTATAAATAAATCAAGGCGTTTTGCTGTAATTGACCTATTTTTGATCAAATGACCTGTGATTGAAGCATAGTCTATAACCTGAAAGAAGCATAGAAGAGCTCTTAACTGATGCTATAGGGTGGATTGATGGTGTGTTTTCATTTTGTGTCAGACAGAGCGCTCATGAAGTCTGGATATCGAACTAACCCCCTTCCCGCTCATGAAATTTCCAATTCACTATGTGAAGCAAGCACAAATAAATGTGCCATTTGACGGCAAGGCTATCAGATGTGACAATCTTCCAGCGATAGCCACAGTCATGCCACTGTGACCAGACAATTTCTAGGCTTGTTTGAGGCTGGGGCGGAAAAATAAATGTCTACAGGGCTGAACATTGGTGACTGTGTGAAAACTGTGTGAACAGCATATACAACAAATGCAGAAGAATGCCTCTCATATTTGAAGATGACATTTGAAACGTTATGTAACACATCAAATTAAGATATCTTTAACTTTTCAAAACCATACACAGGGCTCAATCTTTAAAGATAGCCAAGTGCCTGCAATATTTTTCTGTACAATCCACTGATACTCTAAAAGAAGGAAGCCGCTGTATTTTTTACCTTTGTTCTGTTCCTTTCTCTCAGATCCAGGTGATTAGCTTTGTGACAGAGCAGAACTGGGACTCTCTCGAGGTGTTTGATGGAGGTGACAACACTGACACCATGCTGGGGAGCTTCTCAGGTGGGCTGTGTAATACTTCTATAACTCAGTTCATTACATAAACACACATCGTCACAGTAATCTTGTTGTTGTTGCTTTGAATGCTTGGAAGATTCCTCAGTGGATGGCTCAGAGAAATGCATTGTTTTGTCTTTGTAAAGAAATGTAGTTTTGCAACAATTTTTAGACTGCAATATGAAGTATAGAAGAGTTACAGCATTTTTGAAACAGTTTATAGATCATAAAAGCGATTCTTTATTGTTGCTATTGTGCATTTGTGTTGCATTATGGGAAACAGAAGCTACTTACACAGTAGGGAAGGCTGTTTTTTTTTCCCTTTTATTGGCACAAAGACCAGGCACAAAATGTTACAAGTGCCCTAGAGAGAGATAAATGAATGATATATCCTAAAATGAATAACGGTGTACAGAGTGAAGACAAATGAGTCAATCATATCTGCACACACTGAGCCATATGACTAAAACAGTTGTATAAATTCCAGATGAATGAATGCATAATGATTCTCAACTGCATTTGGGCTTTTAGAAATGAATGCTTGGAAGCAAAACAACAAAGTATAGTTTTATTGTATTTCACTTTTCTTGTATGCAATTGTTTAGAACACAATGTAAATGTGAAGATATAAAACTTTCAGACAGTTTTGTATTTCATCATAATGTTTTGAAACAGAAATTTGAAAATAGATGCTATGATGTTTGGTTTGCAAATTTGCTTTAATTCCATCTCACATAACATATGCATATGATGTAAAACATTGTGTGCATAGCATAAAACTTTCACATTATTCTATAAATATCTTAAATTGCTTGCTACATTTCTATGCCTGTGAACTAAAAATATATATTTGTTATTTGTTTATTTTTATCAATTAGTGATGAATTAGTGTGTGTGTGTGTGTGTGTGTGTGTGTGTGTGTGCGTGCGTGCATGTGTGTGTGTGCGTGCATGTGTGTGATTTTAGTATTAAAAACTATTATAGTAAATTTGACATTTTATTTATTTGCTATTTTTGAAATGTCATTTTTATTAGTTCTTAGTGTTAATGTATTTTTATTTCAGCTTTATTTCAAATAAAGAATACAATTTTAAAAGGTTTTGTGAACAAAAGCAATGTGAAGTGTGCATAGTTTAACCTGCTACTAACAAAAAGATGTCAAGGACACACTGATTCCACGACACAATCACAATATGCTAACGGCTTCTTTATTCTACAGGTACAACAGTCCCAGCCCTCCTAAACAGCACCTCTAACCAGCTCTACCTGCACTTCTTCTCAGACATCAGCGTCTCTGCAGCCGGTTTCCGTCTGGAGTACAAGAGTAGGACAATCTGTTATGAGTCCTGTGCATCTGGACTTACATACAAACATCTCTAAAAACTCTACTTATTGTCTCGTTTTCTCTCACAGCTGTGTCCCTCACTAGCTGTCCTGAACCAGTTATACCCATGAATGGCTTCAAAGTGGGCGAGAGACTACAGATGAACAATGTGGTGTCCTTTCAGTGTGACCCTGGATATACTCTGCAGGTGAAAGTGAACCTAGCCAAAAGTTGGACAAAGCCATGAACAAAATACAGCAGTGGTCGCTTCAGGACACAGATGTTATATTAGCCATCAAGTCGCATCCCAACATGGTTCTAAATTGGTTTATTGTACAAAGTACCAAAATGTGCTTAAAGCACACTCGCTATCCAATAATTCACTGCTCAAAACACAATGTGGTCAGAGGACAACCATGATTAGCCTTGACTGAGAGCATGTTACGCAACCTGTTGGCATGTACCTAATTAGCTTCTACCTAAAGAAATTATTTTGCACTTAATCGCTGAGAGGGAACATTTTACATCCACAACAAACTAAATGTTTGTATTACTGTATTTTTCTTTCCAGACTATTTACAATTATATACTAGTAGTAATGCCAAGGTTATGGGTTCAAAAGACCTTGCAGTCAATTTTTTTGATACGTTTTTGGTTGGAGAGATGGGGGCGGAAGGAGTTTAATAGTGTAGCCAATTCCTGGTCCCCATGTTGATCAACTGCTATTTTGCATTTTCATTACCTGTTGGCTGCTCTGGACAGTGTGCAAACCTGGAAGCTATTTCAAGCCAGTTTTACATTTTTTGTAGCATCTGCGATTAGTAGTATCTTTGCCTCACAAATTTGTGAGCAAAAAGAGCACTACCCCGATACGAGTTACTTACATTCTAGGGCTCTGTTGCAGACTAGGTTGAAACTTAAAGCTTGAAAGAGCGATGAGCTTCAGTTTTGTAGTGTGCTCTCAACTTAAAACGCCAAAAATCTGAGAAAAGTCATGATGTCATAATGGTCAGAGTGTGGCCAGAGTGAATACTGAATGAATGAAGGAAAAACTGAAAAACAAACAATATTTCTTATTTTTATTTTATTTTTCTTTGCAGGGAGTGTCCCATATCTCTTGCATGCCAGGGCCTGTGCGCCGCTGGAACTATCCGCCTCCTCTCTGCATTGGTAATAACTTGTCATCTTTTATTCATTTATTTCTTTTCTAAATCCTGGCTTCTGCAGTTTTATGAGTTCAGATCTACCACAGAGTCCCAAATGTTACAGAACTACACTGGTACTTGTGTGGGTACAGCGCCCCCAAAAAGTACTTGGGCACTTAAGCCGCATTTAAAAATGTATGAATTTCACTGCATTAGGTAACAAATTATCAAATAAATGATGCTAGAGTGTTTCACAGAACCAACTTCACTTTTCTGAGCTGTTTATGCAGTTATTGGTTTTATCCAGCTGGTCCCAAGCTCATTTTTAGTGAAAGTATGAGGTCAATTCTACACAAGTTCACACAGATGTCCTAGCAGTGTGTAGTTCATCACATTAACTTTGAACACGATGCATTTTGACATGTGTGCTTGTGCCATCTTTCATTAAAAACTGCTGTTTGGTTTATTAATTTATCTAATTCAGTGAAAAGAGCAAAGATATCAAGTATTCACATAATCAACATAATATTATCACATGTTTCTTGAAAAAATCTAACGTTTTATTATACCCCTATTAGTTCAGTCTCCTGCTGTGATTGGCTGGGCTCTTGAGATGGTTTATTCGTTGCTTGAATGTTCATCAGCATTTTCATTATTCCTGCTGCTTTTTCAAAAGCACAGAACATATTTCCACTCTTCCCTCAACTCTATATAGACTCCATTCATGATCTGAAGCTTTGTAGGGCTTCACAGCACATCCATCAAGTCTCTTTGAGTCCAAAGCCAGGGCTTTAATCAGAGTGATATTTGAATCAATCAGTAGTTTAGATTCAAAGCCTCGAGAGGAGGAGGGATTGAGCATACGTTTTCACTGAAATGAGAAGATTGAAGGCTGCAGAGGTGCTCGAGTGGCCTTTGATAGCTTTGGGAAGTGAATTGGCCTTTTTAATAAATGAAAGACTTGTTTCCCCTATGATGTCAATAGAAAAGCTAATGTGTTACATTTCTTTATTCGGCACAAAGCTTTCAGGGTCAGTGAACAAGGTAGACTGCATTGCTAAGCAACGTGGAACGTCAATCGACTTCTAGCCCACACAGGCTGTCATAGATGTCACATTGCATTGCATGTTTACATGCTTTTTCACCATGGAGATTTTTTTTTTAAAATTAATATTATTATTTTTTACAGTTTGAGTGAAAAGTTAAATTGAAAAACAGCATCTTGTGCATTTACTGGAAGTTAGAAAACTATCTGAAATATGATTTTTTTTATTAAAGTTTTTGCATATTTTCTTGCTTCCATTAAAAGCACAAATTACAAATATACTTATTTGATGACCTACAAATATATAATATTACAGGCATGATGAACTTTTCTGTTTAAAATGTTAAAATCCATGTCATGTATGTCACTTAATACATATCATGTATAAATTAGATGTATTGTATATTTTATATCTTAGATTTTCAATGTGCTCTTAGACTTTTGGATCCTACTGTATATTTAGCAACTATAGAAGCCATGCTGGCTCACCAATAAAAGACCAGTTCATTTGCAGGTCAGTGACAGCAATTTTCACTTTCAGTCATATTTATGTTCCCACCAATCAAAAGAAGTGGAAATAGCCTGTTGGTTGCTTCATATCATTCTCTAATAATAGCCTGACAGCTGTCAGCTGTTTGTATTTGCCTTTAGAAGTACTTGAACCTTGAGCACTACAGGTTTGGTTTATATTGCACTATGTGTTTTCGACAAATTAATGTTTCTAATACTGTCCCCACCATTTTTCCTTTCAGCTCAGTGTGGGGGAATCAGAGAGGAGATGGAAGGCACCATCCTCAGCCCTGGTTTCCCAGGAAACTACCCTAGCAACAGTGACTGCACCTGGAGGATTTACTTGCCAGTCGGTTACGGTAAGGACACAGCAGAATGAACAGATTTTTATGGTAATGCCAGTTCTAGTTCTAGTTTAAGATGAATTTGGCTAAAACTGTTGATACTAACCATGAAATGTAACTGGTTTGTTACGGAATGTCACCAGAGACAAAATGAGAATGAGGCAGAGCACTCATGGAAAAATGAATAGGAAAAGTTTTGTCCCTAATATCGCAATTATAGAAATCAAATTTAAATTTCTCCATTCAAGTAGATAGAAGCAGTTCTTATATGCCTGTTGCCTGCATAAAACTAGTTGTTAGCACGGTGACTGGGATGGCTTGCCACTTTGACATTACTAAACACATACTCTTTTATCATCCAAACAGGGGCTCATGTGCAGTTCTTGAACTTTTCCACTGAGGCCAACCATGATTTCCTGGAAATTAGAAATGGACCTTTTGACACCAGCACAGTGATTGGCAGATTCAGTGGGCAGGACATACCACCATCTCTTCTAACCACCTCCCATGAGACCACTGTATATTTCCATAGTGATCACTCTCAGAATAAGCCTGGCTTCAGATTTGATTATCAGGGTAAGGAAACTAAAAAAGTAAATTTGAAAAAGTTGAGGATTGACCATTTTACTTGGGGGTGGGAATACACAACTCCACATTCTGTTGTAGTTATCATTGTTGTTGCAGTTCTGCTTTTGTACGTTTATTTTCTCAGGAACCTCAATTTGAATGTCAGTTTCAATACCTTGCCAAGACAATCAGTCAAGATAACGAGTAAACACGATAGTAATCCGCTCTCTGTGAAGCTGTGCATAAAATCCATCAGGTATAAAATGCTGCTGATGCCAGAATCCAAAGTAGAATATGAGTCCAATGAGTGAATTTAAAAATTGTGTCATAGAAAGGGCCTGTTCTAAGAAGGATCCATGAAAGCTATCAGAATTTACACTGTAATGCAATGACAGTTTGCAGTTTTGAAATGACTTGTGAAATCAGTATTTACATAATTATGTGTACATTAGCATATAAATCAAGCATTATATCCGGCAGTATACCCTTTTGCTGAGCTTTGTTACAGAAGATGCTCTGATCCACATAATTAAATTTCTTTAGTCATGGTCATTCTGTCTGAAAGCTTCAGCGTATTTCCTTTTGTGTCTATGAGATTTGAAAAATAATTTGGCAAAACTTCTCATAATGGCGCCAGACTCAGACAGAACTAATGAAAAGAAATGCGTATGAATTTTTATTTCAGAATGACTTTAAGACATAATTTAGGTAAATAGACAGAAAAATGGGGAAACACAAGGAAATCATCTTAACTCAGGGACGAGATGTTGTGAAGTGTGTTTTGGTACTTTCACTGCCTGCAATGAACATTGATCACTTGTTTGCTTTCCCATGAAGTTCAGACCTCCATAATTGAAATCTGAGATGAAAAAAATGACAGCATCTGTCATTGCCAAAACTTTGATTGCATTTGCTTTGAATCAAATCCCAATGCTTTGTTGGTGTACAGCAATCAGTTGATTCCATGCAAATGGTTTACATGTAAAACTTGGTTAAAATTGGTGCTTGGAGCTCAGACCAATCATTTTATAGATGCAAATTCATTTCTTTGAGGTGTCACAACAGATGCACTTTTCGTGGGCTCTGCTTTCTTCTTGCTGGTTCAAAAATGAATCGTGCATTTTCTTCCCCCATGTTTCATGTATCAATATGCCTGTCTTTTCCAGCCTATGAACTTCAGGAGTGTCCTGATCCTGAACCCTTTCACAATGGTGTGGTGGTTGGGGCTGGTTATAATGTGGGTCAGTCCATCTCTTTTGAGTGCTATCCTGGGTATCAGCTGATGGGACACTCCATTCTTACCTGTCAACATGGTACTACACGCAACTGGGATCATCCGTTTCCTCGTTGTGAAGGTACAACCCCCTCCATTTCCTCTCCCACATTAGTAAACATCTGGAATGTAACATTAACTACTGGCAAATGTATTCTGTATGCTTAATTACTAGCTTTGTTTTACCCATCATCAGATGGGCAGCTTTGAATGTGGGTCAAAGAGGGCAACTGCACATGAATGCAAATTCTTTACTATAAACCATCCCTACAGACTTAATGGCTTCTTTCTAATATCTTATCCAAGGGGATGATGGGAAAGGAATCGAGTTTATCCTTGACCCACATTCTCATGTTCATTTTTTTTCTGTTGATTCAATGAGTTAATTATGCAGTGGGTCACGAGGTAGCATATGCACTGGGGATGCTGAATGCTCGTGTGGGAATAAAGAGGCTCCAGGGAGGTACTCAAGGGGCTGACATAGCATTTGCAGCCTCGTCTCCTTGTTCAGGAACTGGTGCTTTGCCCAGCATCGCTGCACAGGTGAACCTGCAAATAGAAACACACATTATTCATCCACTTTGTGTTACAATACTCCGCACAATGAAAAACTTAGCATCAACCTTGGCCTTGTTAAAACACTCTTGCAGTGTGCGTAATTGAATTTGTAGGAATCGAGAGCTCTGGTGTTACACAGAGTGAAAAGGGAAAAAATTTATCTGACGCACCATACTCCCATGCTGTGTAATATGTGCACTGTCAAGATGAAAGATATGACTCTTTTGTTCACAGAATGCGTTCATATATATAAACGCAACAGGTGAATTTCATTTTTGAAGGGACTGTAAAGCCCCCCCCCCCAAAAAAAACATGAAAGATTACCACATTATTTGTTTAATGCACTTCAAACTGCCATTTCTCTCTCTCTCTCTCTCTCTCTCTCTCTCTCTCTCTCTCTCTCTCTCTCTCTCTCTCTCTCTCTCTCTCTCTCTCTCTCTCTCTCTCTCTCTCTCTCTCTCTCTCTCTCTCTCTCTCTCTCGCTCTCTCTCTCTCATAGACAGATAAATTATACTGAAGTCAAAGTTTCGGTCTCAAGATATAAAATAAGTGTATCATTTTATATTAGCTTTTGAAACTGATGAAATAAACTGGCTATGGACATGATGTGGTCAAGTGTCCTGATTAATCCGAATTTTACCATTGTATCTGTATAGTAAAATCTTCACCTGTAGTAAAATACTATATAGTATTTTCATAGTGCGTTGCTTTAGGTCAAAGACTTTGCTGTGGTGACCGATGAGATGTTTTCAGAGGCACGAATGATTAGAGCTGTGGCTAACTACATTTTACAATGAAATGCACTTACGTAAAATTTACGTAAAATCAAGTACTCAAGTTAAGAACAAATTCTTACAATATTGTACATAAATTGTACATATATATTTTATATATTATACGTATATATATTATTGTTTACTTAATTAGAATTATAAGTACTTTACAACCCTACTGCCCTAGCTATCACCTACACATGCTACCACCAGTAGTTAATGCCCAGGGTGTCATGTACATAGATTTCCTCTTCCAGGCATTAAAAAGATGATCGATTTTCTCTTCCACTGTCGCACCTGTCCATATCAACCAACTTGGCCTGTCCTTCATCTATGGTTCCCTCCTCTTTTTCAGTTCACCACATTCCTCCCATCCCCACTCACCACTCAACTTTTTTGCCCAATCCATAACGTCACCATGCATTTCTGCTTGATAGCGTGGCATGTTTTTTTTTTAATCAATGCTGTGATCGATACTTCATTTACAACGTAGGCACCCCTCTCAGCATTCCATCGGAGACGAGAGGAAATTAAGGAGGAGGAAAGAGTGTATAAAGAATTGTAGAAGGATAGAGAGGGCGGGAATGAGTGGGGATGTGGGGACGGAGAGACCTTGACGGTGCAAGAAACCGCTGAGAGTACAGTCAGAGTGAGAGTGTATTATGACTGTCGTTATGTGTGCGTTCAAGTTGTGGGCCTATCTTTATTTCGCCAGCCAAATCGCATTGATTATTTCCCCTCCGACTCGGGGGCAGCAGCAGCAGCATGGGATCAGGGATCAGCAAGAGCAGGAAGGGGATTTGATTTCATATGTCTGGGGCTCATTTGAATCATTGGAAACATGGACACGTCTATATAAATGCAAAGCATTGCCTGCAAGAGGGATTTCTAAGATGGAGTTGGACATGGAAAGTGAACTACTGAGAAAGACTACTGAGTGGTGTTTTAGAACCCAGCGGGGATTTTCACCCATGTCGCCCTGCCCCTATCCTGGTTTCTGCATTCTCCTCTGTTTGCCAAGGCTACTTTCTGTGATGGTGTTTCTTTAATCTTTGGTTTCTACAAAAACTTTTCCAATTTTTCCAATTGTTTTCATTTTCATTTTTCCCTTTTAGTGCCATGTGGAGGTAACATTACATCAGAAAATGGCACTATCTTCTCCCCCGGTTATCCAGAGGACTACCCCGCTTCTGCGGACTGCAGCTGGCTGATTACAGTGGCATCAGGCTTGGGAATTCGTCTTAATTTCACCCTTTTGCAAGTCCATGGCCCCCAAGATTTCATCACAGTCTGGTGAGTTGTTCAACTTCCTGTAACGATTGTGCTTCTAAAAATTCTCTTTCTCTGTTTGTCACTTTCTTTTCTGGGAGGGAGCATATTTATAGCACATGCAGACTGGTGGCTAATTAATTGGCCTTTAAATTGAGTCACTTGACGCCTGTATGTACAGGTTTCCCTAAAAACAGATAAAGATGCAGTCTAATTACACACCTTCTCTAAATTCATTGAATCTTCAATTAATCTCTGCAATTTTCTGTTTTGGAATAACTGAAGCATTTTTTTTTTTTTTTGTATCTATGGTTCCCTACTTGTTCTTGAGGCATTATCTGCTCTCTTACATGCATGATACATCCACTTCAACTCAAACTAAAGGTACAGTATAACCAGAAGAGTAAAGAAAAGCTCTGTCAAGACAGCTTGGTCTCAGTTCAGTGACCCAGCACTCCCTTTAGCCAACCAGATTCTTTTCTGAATGCACAGGATAGGACATAATCTGTAGAGCAAGCTCAGTTGGCCACAAACAGATGGTTTTGAAGCTGAATGGTCATGGTTAAAACTGGGATTGGGTTGGTGCCAAGTTGTTTGCTTCCCACAAGAGGATTGTAAAGGTTACCCCCCTATGTGATGTCCTTGTAGACGATGGTGTCGGTCTCACAATGCCTTGACACAGAGGCTGAGTCTGAACTGAGCGTGAAAGAACCGTAAGAGTGTGAGAGGATTCTCTGAAATCAGAGAGGTAATCAGTATGGCTAGAATCATCCCCCAAATCAGTACAGTAATCAATATTCAACGAAACGTTTCTCAAATCAGCCTGGTTATATGGGTGGGTTCTGACTTGCTGTGCATTGTCAGGCAACAAGGAATGTTCTCCTGTCCCATTGAGTATGCAAGGTTAGCAGGTTTTATACATTGAATTTTAATGATGTGTCTTCAACAGGGACGGACCTCAGGAAACAGCTCGCAAACTCGGAGTGTTTACAGAGGGAGAGGCCAACAACCCACCAAGCAGCACTTCTAATCAAGTTCTGATACGTTTCCGAAGCAATTCTGAGAAAGGTGGACTGTTCAAGATCAACTACCAAGGTAATTGGTTCAAGAGAAAGTTACCGTTAGCATTCCCATACATCTCAATAGCAGTTGCCTGATTGCCGCAGGACCCCATGGAAAGATGTGATTAAATACATTATTGCAGAGTTGTAGTCGAAAAAGTAGGTTGAGTTGGAGGCAAGACAAAGATCTAAAGAGGGTCTGAATGATTCAGAAGGCACATTTCGGCACAGACCACAAAATGTATCTGAAGTGCTGTAGTACTCAAGACCATCAAAAACCAGTGCCAATCAAATGTTCCTGAGTTCATGACAAGACCATGAAAATATGGTCTTGGATTCAAGAAGGATTTGAGACCGTGTCCAGACCTGAGTACTGCAACTCTGCATTGGTGCTTAGGACTGAATACAGTTTTTTCAATCCAATGGAGCTGCAGGTAGATTACGACATGACAACACTGATAGCTGTCAGCATCACAACAGCCATGTCACACATAAAAAGCCCTCCAAAAAAGAATACAATGCATGGCTTTCAATGTAGAAAATTATCTTTGGATCTAACAGGGGCTATCCTTTAGCTATTCAGCTAAACCCTAAATGAAAATATATTTTTTGTCATTTAGAACTGTTCTTTATTTTCACAATTAATAACCCCAATGCAATATGACATGTATGAACCTGTTCTCTTTACCTCTCTGTCTCTTTTTCTTCTAGCCTATAGACTTCAGTTTTGTTTGCCACCTCCCATAATTCCTAATGCAGAAATACTGATGGCCAGTAAAGAATTTAAGATAGGTGAGTTCAAATTGATTTTACATCATTTACAATCTGATTTGTATGCCTGCTTGTGTGTGTTCGTGTTGGTGGACTCGGCCTGGCCCAGTATAAGTGGAACATTTTGAGCAGAGACGCAGGCTGCCAGTTCATTTTCAGGCTTGAGCGCCTCTCATTAATAATGTTCCCAGAATAGCAGAGCCAGCCACACACACACCTCCCGCACCCCCCATCCCCACCGCTAACACCCCTCGAGAACTCGCTTTGAGGAGAGAAAACCGCTCAGATGCCAGGGCTACCAGTCCCATAGGGCCTTGCTGATATGCTGACTCATTGCCAGAATTCAAAGCAGAGGCTTATGTTGTATTGTGCTTGGTGCATGAACATAGGTTGAGTCTACATTTTGTGCAAACACAAAGTCATGGGGAGGCCAGATAGAAACTATTTTATAAATTAAGTATACACTTTTATATTCTATACATTCTGTTTGCGATACTTTCCTATAGCAGGTGAATTGAGGAACTTACTAGCTTACTAGCCTTACTAGCTATGAGGTTGCACAGTCCTAGCAGATTATAAACTAGCCAGTCTCTGTGTGCAACTCCACCTCTCAAAAGCAACTACTTAAACAATTTATGCTACTTAAACAGTAATTACAAATTATAATTGAACGAACTGCAATTGAACAATTTTGGCTGTCCATCTCTAAGAGATCTTTTTCTAGATTGTATTCAAGCAATTTAACTTTTTTTCTTTTGAATCGTTTATGAAAACTGTTGGTTTCACCTTTGAGTACCCACAGAAAACACTTATAAATAATAAAACAATCATGACTTCATTGGTCCTCTAATGATGAATCACCAGCCTCTGTTGTCTCTGAAATCCATTGGTAAATCAATGCATTACTTTTCTGGCATGGAGAAAAAAATGCATTCATTTATATTAATTGTTCTAAATGGGTTGTTACGGGTTGGTGCAGGGTTGTTTGATCTCTCTGGAATGAAGCGTGTTTGTAGAGCCTCTGTCGGGGTTAAAACAGTCATGGTCTTTGGCACAAACCTACACTGAATCACTGTTTTGATCACTGATTATCCACCACATCCAATTTATTCGCTTAATTCAGTGATTTAACTAAGGTCGTTGTGTTTGGATGGCCATGAATGCACGTTCTCAGCCACAAACACATTCCTAAATATGTATTTCACAGCATGCAAAGCCTCTCTTTTTTTTTTCTTTGCAAGCTTGTGTTCCAATTCTTCAAGTTAAATGCTACATTATAAAACCACTAGGTGTTTTGTTCCTCTTAGCTGAGTCACAGAGTGCCTGAATGTTTGTGTGGCAACAGGGAGATTTGCTTCAGAGATCTGAGCGGCCCTCAGGTAGCAGCCTATGGGTGTTATGAATGTAAACCATGCGGTGTGGCGCTTCCTTAATTACACTGCAATGCAGCGCCGGCACGTTGAGTCTCCCTTTGACTCACTCTCTCCTTCTCCCTTTTATTCTGTTATTGTCACTGTCAGCCATTAAGCAAGACAGGGAGAGGACGTGGCCTTCATCAAGTTGTGAGCGAGGCAATGGCAGGAACAGCCAGATGCTGCTCCTGTTGTTCCGAACATCTCAGAAATCCCATGTTCTCCATAATATTACAGAAAGTGCATCTGAAAGACAATTGATAAAGCAATGATGAATATGCTTACATCTGTTCACTCCCTCTCGTTCCACAGGTGATATAGTGCGTTACAGATGTTTGCCAGGATATCACCTAAATGGGAACAGCATTCAAACATGTCGCCTGGGGACTCATCTCGAGTTTGAAGGACCTCCACCTTCATGTGATAGTAAGCTATTTCAGACACCAGCATGTGCAGTGTTTTGGTCCCGTATAGTCCTTTTCTCTAGCCTAACCACTACGTCCCTTAGTCAGCTATATTGAAGATAAATACCAATCTGTTTGAGTTTTGTCATGACTATGCTGGTCCACAAGCTAAATCTCCACTTAACAAGCATAAACCAAACCAGACTTGGCCAGCATGAAGCTTCATACGTTCATTCTTCTGTGGAACACAAAAGAAGATATTTTTAAGCACTGTCTGCTTCAAAATATTTTTTTTTTTTTTTTTTTAAATAGGATATCATTGAACCCCATTGATTTTCATTGTATGGAGAAAAAAAAGCTTTGGGAACTTTTCCAAAAGAAGAAAGAAAGTCTATGATAAAATAATGCAAGTAAAGCCAATGCTGACATAATTCTCATTTTTGAATTAACTATCTCTTTAAACAGACTATATTAAACAATTACACCATGGTACTTTGATGTTAATGCCTTATTCACTAACCATAAGCATTGTAAAAGACAATTCATTCTTAGTAACTTCCTCCCTCTGCGTTTTACAAAAGACCAGTTCTTTGGTTTATATACTATAAAATCCACCCCCACTGTGTTGCAATGCATGATGGGTCTATTGATCATGATGGTTGAATCTGTGCTATATGAAGCTTCATTATTGCTGTTGGCTTAGAGGTGGGATGAAATACCTCAGAGCCTGTCAAGCAAACCCCATGAGAATGCTTAACGCTCATCTATCTTTCCTCCAGCTGCTTTTATGTGATTTGATATGGCATTTTCCATAAACTCTTCAATTCCTCCTCATTATGTTTGTCTCTCTATGCTCAGCATAGGAGAATTATCTCTCTGAGCTCTCTGTATAGTCTTCATTGTGTACAGGACTAAAACGCCTCTATTGGGTGTCCCAATATGAATACTGTGAGGTCCTAAAGTCTAGGACCACTAGTGAAAAAAATTTAATACCGCTTTTGTCATTATAAATTATATAATCAACACAATATTTATATATATATATATATATATATATAAAAAAAACATGATTCTCAGATTTTGCACCTCATTAAATATCAAACAGACTTAAGTTATCCCTTCCTGTGTTTGGCCTTGTCTGCAATGTAAGTAAGACGCAATTGAGCTGTTTGTTTACTGGAAGCAATTTGTGGACTGCATTGCAGCTTTTTGGCAGAAAAATTACACGTATTAAACAAATAACAGACATGAGACGTTATCATTTTCAGCATACACATATATCAGAAAGAACAGACAGAGGCTGGGGTTTGGGACAGTGTGAAGGAGGAGGACACATTTTATAAAAAAAAAAAAAAGGGTTCCTCCTCAACCTTCATGGTGGAGTGCTTTCAATGAACCTGTGGAATTCATCCTAACATTAATTTAGGTGTCGGCAGTTAATTGTTTCGGCTATTTGAAAAGCCCCTTATACCGAGCGCCAACATACCCAGCTGACACCCGCTCCATTTGGTCAGGGTACTGCCTCAGACTGTCAGTCACATTAAATATGCCTGCCTTGTCAAACTCAAGAGAGGGATGAGAGACAGACAGAAGGATAAAGGAGGAGGAGGAGGAGAAGGAAGGTGATATTATGCGTTGTACTGAGATCATTTGTGGAGTGAGACAGCAGGTCTGTTTTGAGGGTCAATCAAAAAATAAAAGAAAGGGATCAACTATATAAATGTGCATAGTTAGGTTAACAAAACAATTATCCATTACTTGTTGTTGAACTTTGTTTAATGCAATACATTTACAATGAGAATTTGTGTTGTATTTATTTAATTAGTTTACATATAAAAGCTCTAGTAACACACAAAAAACAATTTTTTTTTGTTTTTGTTTTTTGAGAAACACCTTGGGAAATACATCAAATCTGTACACAACTGAAAATGTATCGAAATCCTAGTTCGTCTTTAGTGGTAAACTTTTTTTATTCTTTCCTTATATATTGAAAATGGTATGCATTTTTATGTTTTTCTGAAGACACATAACAGACATCATAATTGTATTATTTATGTGTAAGTATTGTTGTGCTTTAAAAGTATACAGTTTTATTATGGCCTGTGTGGAAATGCATCACAGCAATTCCACTGTGGTACAGAACTGCCACATGGCAATGTTCACATTTTCTTCAAAACTGAGTTAGACAAGGTTGTTCTGTCAAGTCTGCCCTTTTAATTCCAACAATGCAATTTGGTCTATAAAATGAAGGGAAATTATATATTGCCATGTGACTATACTGTACCATAAAGGGCCAAAAGCCAGGACAAAATACTTATGGGAGTTTTTAACCTTCCTTGCTCTCTCCTGTTGTTGACATCAAACGCTGTGCATCCAATTAAACTACATGATATTTCGATTCATATTAAATTTCAAATTTATATTCATTTAGTAGAATAGCCAACATGGACATGCTGTGTGATATGCTCTCATCTTCAAAAACCAGCATTAAGGATAAAGAAACCTGACTACATGAAATACAGGTTCACTTGAAATAAAAATCATTCTGTGGCAATTATTGATTTAATGTAATAAATATTGATCATTTCAGTATTTCTTTATAAGGACAGTTTTGTTTACGGTTATCCTGAAGAACGAGTAAAAGAGTGAGCAAGCATACAGAGAGAAAGATTGAGGGATTGAAAGAGTAGAAAGGAAGGACAGTGATGGGTAGAGGGAACGCAAAGCTCATTGAGATGCAGAGGATATCCAGGCTGCAGGTGCACCCAGCTATTAAATCACAGCTTCTCTCTCTCTCTCTCTCTCTCTCTCTCTCTCTCTCTCTCTCTCTCTCTCTCTCTCTCTCTCTCTCTCTCTCTCTCTCTCTCTCTCTCTCTCTCTCTCTCTCTCTCTCTCTCTCTCTCTCTCTCTCTCTCTCTCTCTCTCTCTCTCTCTCTCTCTCTCTCTCTCTCTCTCTCTCTCTCTCTCTCTACCTGACATCTGATCTGTCACATCCTCTTGTTGAATACATCATACCATGTCTTTCTTTCCATCAAATACCTCTCCTTGCTTCTTTTAGCTTTCCTCTGATATGAGAATCATATCTTTTGCGGACATAATCGGACATATACACATGACGATGATGGCCACATGCCAGTCTCGTCAAAAGAAACCCTGTGCTTGACATTTCGACAAGGGCATGATGCAAGATGCTTGATCCCATTGAGTTTAAAAACTCTTATGCTGCATCTGATTGCTATAGGCTTTCCCTTTTTCTCTGTGTTCCCCTCTCGCTCTTGTTTTTGTCTCTCATATTCAGAGAGAGAAAATAGATTGTGAATGCTGAGAGTGCATCACATGCCATTATGCAAATTAAGGGTTGAAGAATCTCACACGTAATGTGGCTTCTTTTCTTTGCAGACTCTTTTGACTTTCTCCACACTCAAATTTCCAATGTTTATACTTAAATATACTGTGTTATATATAAATAAAATATGCTTTTTATCAGTGACGCACAGCATGTCATGCACACATCCGTGTTAAATTTGTTATTCCACCCTTCTGTCACCATAGTGACATGAAAATTTCAAAGCTTTTTTCTCTTGATGGCATTTAGGTGCTCTTTTCATTTATTTTCTTATACGACTAGTATTATTCAATAATTTATAAATTCTTTGCATTATTTTTCTCCTATTCTATAAAATATTAATCAGTTGATCATATATTGTGTATATTTGTATATCATAGATATGTATTATATACAGTATGTCACTGCATGCATGTGAAAACTCACATCAATGCATATTATATGGTACATGCACATAGTGCCACACTAATCTAATAAAATGGCTTTATATTCACCTTTTATCTTCTGAATTATAACAAATGCTGCTAGTATCTCCACATCTCTTGCTCGTTTTGAAATCCCACTCTTCTTCATTATTAGACAGTCAATGATATCACAATACATGTTTGGATGTGTGCGTTTTCAGCTTCAGACGTTTTCAAAACATTACTTGTTAAAATTATTTTCAGTGATTTGATATTTCCCTATTAATTATAAAGTTCACTAGCAGCTGGACATGTATTTGGGCAAGATAATGATGAAGAAGATAATTTGAAGAATATGGGTATTCAAACAGTTGATGGGACCCCATTGACTTCCATAGTATGAAAAAAAGAAAAGAAAAAAAAACATGGAAGTCAATGGGGTCCATCAATAATTGATTACCGACATTCTTCCAAATATCTGACCCTTTGCTAAGCCCCTTACAAATGTTTCTGACTAATCCTACCTTTAATTACTGTTCTAGCTTATTTTCTGAGAAACTTTTGCTGTTTTGTAACGTCTAAGTCTCTGGATAATCGGTATGTTTGAATTGTTTTAAACGTAATTTTACAGAAGTTATCCAAAAATTTGATAAAACGTTGTGTACTAACAGTCATATAACAAGGTATCAGAGAGCTATGGTATTACTGCATCCAAATTTGCGAATTTAACTACTGTAATACGCAACATTGGAATATCGCATAAAACATTTGTGAATAAAGCAGCGTTTCCATGCCATGTGTTCAAGAGAACAAAATCGTCACTTCCTGCGAAATTGGCAAAATATCTAATAAAATTGGAAGTTGCTGCCATCTGGGAAGCCACTGTGGCTCTTTTTTTCCCTACATCATAAATGACTTGCATCATAAATTTATTGCAGTCGAAACGCAATAAACGTTGTCATGTTATTTTGCATTCGGATGGGAGGTTATTATACCAAAGCATTCTGATGACAGACTTTGGCTCAGGCATTTCAGAATGATAAAACCAACATTTGAAATCTTGTGCAATGAACTTAGTCCACTGGTTAGTCCAGTTATCAAATCACATCCACTGTTGAGTCACATACGTTTTTTTTTTGTTGTTGTTGTTGTTGTTGTTGTTGTTGTTTGTGCATCAAGGGATTTATAGTGTAAATGTGTTTCAATTTTAGTTTATGCACATCATCTTATCAGATAAAAGATGTATCTGCCTCATTTGATCGCATGATTTATTTGCATCTTGGCATTTCCATTCAGCTTTTTTCATGCGTTATCCCAAAATGTGCATTAAAATAGTTGGATGTTAACATAGCTATTGTTGCCTCTTCCAAATATTTAAAGAAATCTTAAGAAGTTTGTGCTGTGGATGAAACTGTGAAATGAACATGCAAAATACTGGCAAGAACATGTACCTTTTAACTTCATGTTACCAACATAACGTTAATTCATATATGTATTGATTGCAATGTTCACAGAGACCTCGTTCTTACTGGACGTTCAGCCTGAGCTAGCAACCGTAACCAAGGAGGCGAGCTTAGGAAATGATCAATTATGTCAAAACTGTTTGCGGCGAACAAAACAAGCCTGGATGGCCTGTGTTGACAATAGACTTGTGACATTTATCCTTTTCCTTGACATCACGAAATGAATACCATATTTTTTTTTTTATGTATATTCTTCTGGGGGCCATATTTGCAATTCATTGTCACGAAGGGTGACATTTTAAGTTGAAAATCCCTTTTTAGATGCCAACCCGTCTCGTACAGTAGATAATCTTCAGCTGCCATTGTTAAAGGGGCAGTTTTGACATGCCTTCTGCTCTTCTGTCAGAATCTGCCACCAAAACTGTTGTTTACATTCAGCCTTTGACAGTCCATTTCAAAGTGGATTAGGGGATAAGGGCGACCTGAGCGAGTTAATTTCCATTTGCCGCCGTAGTGAAAGGCCTGGGATGATGAGGTTTTTGTCTGAGATTTTGTCTAGAGGGTCATGCTCTTCCCCATTTTGCTGGGGCAGAATGGAATTAGGGTGGTATGATGGTAGAAATGTGTCAACCGGATAGAGATTCTGCTATTGTGTTTATACAACTACATATCTGGGGTAAAGATAGGCTATTTTTCAATTTAGTCTGCTTTTAACCAAAGTGTTACATTTTGCACTGATGGCCCATGCACAGTACCACTCAAAAGTTTGGATACTGTTCTTTTGAACTTTCTACACATCAAATAATCCAGAAAAAATATATATCACAGTTTCCACAAATATATAAGCATATAAGCTGATTGACAATAAGAAATGTTTCCTGAGCAGCAAATGATTTCTGAAGCATAATGTGACACTTAAGAGTGCAGTAATAGATGCTAAAAATTACATTTTCAAAAATATTTGTAAAAATAAAACTGTTATTTTAAATTGTAATAATATTTCACAAACTTTTAAAGAGTAGTGTATCATTGAGCACATTTAACATGCACATTCTTAACTTAATTATGCTTAATAAGCCGACAATTCATGTGGTCATGTAAACGCGTTAACCCGTTTTCCTTTATCACAGTAAAGTCATAAACGGCTTAAGCATAAACCAATCGACACGGCTAGATTTTTGCCCCTTACCCCAATTTTGCCCAAAATGTAAACACATTAATCCACGTTCTGTCGGCTTATTGAAGTGTGCATGTGTGATATGTGACAGGAAAGTGGATTACTGTGGATTACAAACGTTTTGCGGTAAGGGAGAAGGAAATATATCGCCAGCTGACTCTTTCTTGACACGAGAAATTATAAAAATATGAGAGGAGAATATATGAGTCTGTAAGTTTCCAGCTGACATGTTGGAATAGTACACTTTGGTTTGTAATGTTTTTTTGTTTGTTTTTTAACATCACCACCGACATAACAAATGGAATACTCTATCAGAGACACGAATGATTATGTTTCGACGTCACTACTGAGAAATAACCTTATTTATTAATAAAGTCTTGCAAACGCAGTTTACTTGCATTGCTGGGTCATTGGTTTGCATGTTAACTGCAACAACCAGTTAATTCAATAGACCTTATTCAGAGCAATGCCATGACATGAAATGGTATGAAAGTGAGGTTATGAGGGATAGACTTACCGTGCTTTCAATGGCATCTGCTGTAAATCGCTGTATAAAGTTTATTGATCACTTACAGTATAATTTTCCACAGTTCATGTCGTCTGGAGTTTTTTGTCCACTGAAATTCAATTTCTTGGAAAGATATGTTTGCAGCGTTTCATCAGCAGAACAGTCCAAAAACACATTAAATGTTTCAAAGGAACTGAATCAACTCTTAACTGACTTCAGCTGAACAACAGCCGAAATGCATCATTTTCCTGTTATCCCTGTAAAGCTTCTTTGAAACAATCTGTACTGTATAAAGCTCTATGGTGACGTGTCTTAAATAACAGTACAACCCACTGAAGAGATGTATGTCTATTCCTCACAGCCTCGCTTTCATTCCTGTTAAAATCAAAGATGGCGCTTCTGTGAATAAGGACTATAAGCTGATATTTAGAGTTATCAGTATATTGGTGTAACTCATTAATCTGTTATGAATAAGGTTACCTTTTGGTCTGAAATGGAGAATAAAAACAGTAAAAATACCAAATATTTATTAGGTCACACTTTAGTTTAGGGTACAATTCGCACTGTTAACTTACTATTAACTACGACTTTCGACTCTCCTAAGTACTGATTGTTAATAGTTAGTAAGGTAGTTTTTAAGTTTAGGTATTGGTATATTAAGAGATGTAGAATATGGTCATGCAGAATGAGGCATTAATATATGCTTTATAAGTACTAACATCCTAGTAATATGCATGCTAATAAGCAACTAGTTAATAGTGAGAATTGGACCCTAAACTAAAGTGTTATTATTACTGATAATTACAATATTGACAAAGGTATTCATATTTAGTTTCTAAATAAATATTTCATATTTAAAGTATTTGTAAATACATTTCAGTACATAAAAAATGAAACCGGTTCAATTTCTATAGAATATACAGATCTCTGCAGCACAGTGAGATACGCAGCCAGGTGCCAAGAGTTATTTTATGTTTTGTAATATAAACTGATTTAAACATGAATACACTGACAATGTAAATATCAAGTATACAGCAAAGGCCTATAACTGTTATGATACATTAAAGGTGCTCGCAAAATGCTTGTCATATCTATCAGTGTGCTGCTTTATAATATATCTTTGTTTGTGTTATAGGTTAATAGCCAGCTTTCAAAGCACTGTATGCGGCAGCAAATAAAGATCCCCAACACCCACACTTTAAAGAATGTAATTTGTGAGCACGAGCTCCAGGATGCACAGATGTAGGTTATCGGGGGTGTATTTTTTTACCTGAGCACATTATGCTTTATGCAGTGATGATAGGCTCAAGCGGGCATCGATATGCATCCATGATAATGTTTGTCCTCCGATGAAACCGCATTCACATTTTATATCACCTCAGAGCCGTGTAGCCAGTCCCAGAGCTTCTATATTTTACCCTCGTAAAGGAAACGTGTCAAACGGATCCACCGTTCCCGTGTATCCGCCGAGCTCAGGCTCCATCTCGACCAGAAACCACAAGTGTGATTTATATCATATCAATTCTCAAAGCTACGTTTTATAATTTAATCATTGTCACCGAAGCAATTCACTGGGCTCTGAACCTGAATGTAATTATAAGAATAACTTATCTCAGGTTTGACACGTAAAGCCGGACAGTGCACAGCATGCATGCAATTATTGCTTTGATTAACGTCCATCCTAATCAGTGCACAGACCCGTGGGCTTAAATGTCAGTCAATTAAGGTGCTAAACGACTGACCAAGAGGCCAAATATAGAAACAAAACTGTTTACTGTGGGTCATGTTGTTTACAGGGTTTTAGCACGCCGCGCCTGTCGATATTCTGATAAGCGGAGTTGAGCGGTAGGGTTAGAACAATTCTTCTGCCATATTAATGCATGCAGAAGTATTCATACCAGCGGATGTCTGAAACAGCTGTGTGTTTATTTAGCAAGACAAGTAATATAAAAATCCATATTTCATATCCGAAACGTAAGTGTCATAAATATATGATAATAGCAATCCCTCCCTGTCTGATGCATACTCTATTTCTCATCCGTGTCATCTGCGTCATGCGGAGCCAAAACAATAAAATGGTGTCAGAGATGAGGGTTTATCCTTTTATGCTGGGATTTGTATTTGGATGCTTACTTTGTATTCCGACAGCCATGGAGAAAATAAGAGACAGGCTTCCGAGATTTGAGGGAAGCAGCCAAGAAGGGCCACTGCATAAAGCCTGATAATTCAAGGTAAAAGTGTGGGGAAATGTCACAGCGGGCCTCTGAGGAATATCAATGACTGAGAGATGAAACTACAGACTGAGGCATGAGAGCCAGGCGTACAACCGTGTGAACAACAGTGATCAATCCTCTCAGTGTCACAACAGACTGGCCCAGCATGCTTTGTGTTATCATTGACTTGCATTCGATGCTTTACCATAGACATGCACAAAGTGGGAACTATATATTGGGCTTGAATAGTTGGGTGATCAATAGGCTGGACAATTTCTGTTGCATCTGAAGTTCAAGTGTCACTTTGAATGGAGCTACGGATCTGTAATTCTGTGTTCCTTTCATGTATTTTTGGTCAATTGAGTTTAAAATGGTTCTGAACGTTGCTTTGATGGTTAAGGGTTAGGAGAGGTAGTAGCGTTTTGCGTCACCACTACGTCTGATGTATGCATGTGGAAAATCAAAGGAAATGTGAATGTATGGAGCTGAACTCGCTCTTGTCTGTTTTCCTCAGTCACCTGTCCTATGAACGAGGTGCTGACAGCCTCCACAGGGATAATCCTGAGTCAGTCACCGGGCAGCAGCCTGCCACACTTCGAGTCCTGTTCCTGGGTGGTGAAGGTGGATTCAGGTTACAACATCACTTTCACCGTTGAACACTTTCAGACAAGCAGACAGTTTGACGAGCTGGAGATCTTTGATGGTGAGTGGATTTAGCATAGCTTTTCCTTAAGATCTTTTCCTCTGATTCATGTGATGATAATCATAATGCAAATAATAATTATTAATATGTACACTACAGTGCAAATGTTTGGGGTTGGTAGTGTTTTTTTTTTTTTTTAAGAAGCCTCCTCTGTTCATCAACGCTGCATCTATTTGACAAATTGCAGTAAAATCAATTATTGTTTCACAACAGTATTGTGAAATATTATTACAATTTCAAATAACTATTTGAATATATTTAAAAATGTAATTTATTCCTGTGATGGCAAAGTTGCATTTTCAGCAGCTATTATCCCAGTCTTCAGTGTCACATGATCCTTCAGAAATCATTCAGATTTGGTGCTCAAGACACATTTCTTATTAATTATACAATTCTTATACATTTATATATTTCTTATACAGTTATATTTTGTGGAAATTATGCTACTATTTTCAGGATACTGTTATGAATAAAAAGAACAGCATTTATTACATTGTAAGAAATAGAAATGGTTCTTTTGAATGAATTATGAATGTCTTTTCTGTCACTTTTGATCAGTTTAATGTGTCCTTGCTCAATAAAAGTATTAATTTCTTTTTTTTTTAAATCTTACTGACCCCAAACTTTTGAAAAAGGTAGCGTATTTCTTATATATAGTTATTTAAAATGTATTATTTAAAAAAAAAAAAAAAAAAAAAAATATATATATATATATATATATATATATATATATATATATATATATATATATATATATATTGATTGGTTATTATTATTATTGTTTAAATAAATTATAAGTACGTAATAATCATTTATTTTTTGCTGTTGTTGTGGTAGAGTTTGAAGATAAGATTGAATCAAGGAACAAACATCATAGCAAAACTAGTTCAGACATGGTTTTTGCTCACAAAATCTCCTCCTTCCAATATAATTACTGATACACACCTCACAGGCAGCCTTGCTGTGTTGAACAAGATAGACAGTTGAAGAGAGGCCAAAAGGGATGAAACTTTGCTTTTACACAGTGAAAACCTTTTGTAAAAGGCAATGGAAATTGCTTTAGCCAACAGGGGTCTGTTCAGGGCCAGTCTTAGGTCAGCGGCTTTTCTGGGGTGAAAGTGAACCCATTTAGACTGAGATTACGAAGTGGATTACAGGTCAGAAGGGTCATCTCACACACATAGAGGCACATCACATTTTAGGCATCATTAAAGTGGCCCACAATTATAACTGAGTCATGCAACTTTACATAGAAAGAATGACATGAATAAGCCTCCACTTTCCTTATTTCAAAATTTTGCTACATGAATTAAAAAGAAAATGCAAAATAAAAAAAATTAAAATTGCAGTAAACAACAATATAATTTAATTTGAGTTACATATTTTAAAACGCGAGTTAAACATATAAACATGAAGATAGTATTACATTTAAATATAGATTAAGTTTATACATTGCCGTTCAGAATTGTTGGGTCGGTCCAGAAGTCACTTATTTGATTAAAAATATAGTAAAAACAGTAATATTGTGAAATGAACTGAAAATAACTGTTTTCTACTCAGTTCAACCCAAACTCATCATTTATTCTTATAGTTCTTTTAAATAATTATTTATCTAAGCTTAGTTAAAAAGTAAAATAAAACTCACAGTAAATGACAGCTTGGTCTCACAGAATGGCATTGTGCTACACGCGTTTTTCTAAGGCTGACAAAGCGACTGTGTGACTCATCTGGGAGCAGTGTGAGCCACTCCTGAGGGGAGCTGGCATGCTCTGTGCTGATTATGCTTTCAGCTCCCATTGCGCTTCGAAGCAGACTTTGCTTTTCACAACATGCCATAGCCAGCCAGATCACACTGAATCCCTTTACCTCCCTGCAGCTTGACCCAGACACTAACATGATGTCTGGAATAGCCTTTAATACACACACACACACACCCCTCTGGAATGAATCAGAGTTCAGCTGATCTAAAAGCACCACCAGTGAAGTTTATGGACGGAGCCCTGTCAGTCAACATTAACCATGAGAGGTGGAGAGACTATGTTGTGACAGATACACACCAGTTGTGTCACTGCTGGTGGTAAACATGTCAATTTGAAGTTTGTAAGATATGTGGCTACTGATAGTGACAGAAAGAGATACCAGTGGGAAAACTTTTTCTGCCATGATCAGTTGCCCAAATTAGTGCAAAGGTCAAAGGCTCTGATTTACTAAGATTCCAAGTAATAGACACT
The DNA here is from genome assembly GCF_964197995.2 of Scardinius erythrophthalmus. Taxonomy (NCBI): domain Eukaryota; kingdom Metazoa; phylum Chordata; class Actinopteri; order Cypriniformes; family Leuciscidae; genus Scardinius; species Scardinius erythrophthalmus. The sequence continues at coordinate 37,967,302 of NC_138230.1, read as the reverse complement.
AATTATCTTGTGCAACAAAATAATTCCCTATGAAAAAAAAAAAAAAAAAAAAAAAAATATATATATATATATATATATATATATATATATATATATATATATATATATATATATATGTTACCGGCAAAGTGTGTAATCCCGCATTCTATAGAATGCCTAGGTAATGTATAGAATTAGGTAATGTATTTTTGCCAAAAACCATCAGGCATTCTATACATTGCCTTGGCTTTCTATACAATACCGGGATTTCACACTTTGCCGGTAACATATGATATATATATATATATATATTTGTTCCAAAATGCTGCTCACATTTTTCAAATATACATATTCTATATTATATTTATTATTCTATGAATGGTGATCTAATGACGGCCATTGCTAAAAATTCACTAAACATTTTGGACCTAGTTTACACCAGTTTTTAGGGCTGTTCAACCGAAAATCGGGCCTATAAAACATTTCCGATTCTTCCACAATCATCAGTTTTAGATTTTCTGAGAGTGCTTTCAAGTTTACATATATGTACTCAAACCTTTAGGAAATCAGAGCCAATGTGCATAAAATTCATGGAAGACGTTTCTTAAAGGGGTCCTATTATGCTTTTTTTTACATTTTGACCTCTTTCTTTAGTGTGTGATATTGCTGTTTGAGCATTTAATCGATCTGCAAAGTTACAAAGCACAAAGTCACTCCAAAGGGAGTTATTCTCTATATCAGTACGCACAGTCTTGAGTTTTCTTCCTAGAACGCACACATCACAATATTCCTCATTTAAATGATTCCTATCCAAAGCATATGCAAAAAAAGGGTCGAGGCCTGGATAAGTTGCAATAATAGTTTGTTGAAACTGGCGGTTATGGTAAGGGCCGTGACATTTCTGAAACAAGCTAGAAGCAGTTAACCAATCACATCACACTGATTTTTGGAAGGAGGGACGTCATAGAGACAAAAACTAAACAGAACATTACTGACAGACTGGGAAGAAGAGGTGCTGCAACAATGTAAAATATGTGACAAATAATTTAAGTATGTAAGCCTATACCCAAAAACTTTTAGAATCATTGCTTTTAAGATTCAGAATGCCAAACACATATCTGGTCTGAGATGTAATAGTTTTGGACCAGATACATTTTATAACCTTATGCTTTGCTTTATCCTGCAGGTCCATCAAGACAGAGTCCACTGCTCATTACTCTGAGTGGGAACTATTCATCTCCACTCAGTATTACTAGCTCTTCTAGCAAGGTTTACCTTCACTGGTCCTTCGACCACACCTCCAGCCACAAGGGCTTTCGAATTCGCTACTCAGGTGAGCATTTCAACACATTGTCTAAATCACCAAAACACAAATTGTATTTGGAATTCACCAAGTCAGAGTTTACATAAATCAATTTGTTCAATCCTTTTTTTAAAAAGCAAATTTTTTTATATTAATAGATTCATAGCTTTGTTTATTTATTTTTTATTACTTTAGTTCTTCATAGTGCTCAGTGTATTTTTCATAAGCTATGAGTTTACAGTTTAATTTTAAACAATACCATGAAATAATACTATTGCATCTTCACTATCTGCGTTCAAAAACAAACATACAGTGTAACTAGAAGTTTGATTCATGAGCAAATGACTCTTATGAGCTGATTCTTTTGAATGAATGGGTTAGAACTCACGAACTCCTGAACTTACTCGTCGTTTTGGCTTCCAAATGACAATCTAACAAATAAAATATGGCTTCCTGACTGCCTGAATGTTTATGACAACTTACTGTTAAAGATACGCATTCACAAAACGACCAATTATGACTCCCCGCTGCAAAAACAGAATTACGTATGAAATACTGCCACAAGCTATCAAGAGCTGATTGCTCAGTTTCATGAGCAATGGCATAATTCTAAATGAGTTATTACCCTATAAATATTTAAAAAGTTTCCGTATGCTCCTAATCATTAGCGTTTCAGAAGAATGACTAATCACCCCTTTGTCTGGCTCATCAGGGTCCCTTCTCTCGGCATCAGCTTGTTTGGCTTTTTCAGCTCCCTCCTCGCATGATGGATTTTTGATATAGGGCTCTGTGACAGTCTGGGTTAACAGCAGCAGCACACCTAGGTTTTCCTCCTCAATATGGTTTCCCTTCTGTAGCGATACCTTGGTGGGACAAAAACAGATGGTGGGACAGACTCAAAGCTTTGTTCGGTTTTCTTTCTCAGTCCATCTTTTATCTCCACAGGCTGTTACTTCATCAACTGGAGCAGCTCCTTACACTTTGTTTCTCTTTTCATTTTTCTTTTTAATTCTTGACCTTTTCTTCCCACCATCACAATGTGTGAGGTCTGTCGAATGACTCAAGAAGCAGTGCAGGTTAAAGGTTGAAAATTGATGGCTTTATCCATGAAAGGTTGTTTACATTGTGACTTTCTTAAATGCAAAGCTGAGGCTCTCGACTAGGTAACGCAGACTTCATAAACTAATTGAGCGGGAAGGCTGAATTTCCACTAAGCCTTCTCTTACAGCCAGACTGTTTACTGCCAGACTCTGTGGCCAACAATCAGAGGGCAGCACCTGCTGTATTACATGAGAGTTATGAGGCACAAAACAAAACCGGTCCGCAGCATTCTGAGCCATTTAAACCATTAGTGGAGGTTTTATTCAAAGTTTTACTACAGGAATGTGATGTGTAAACTTCTAGATTTGTCCATTACCTATAATCTTCACTGTCAGTGCTAATGGATGAGAGGCTGGAAACATTTTATGTGTCAGTGGTTTGATCATTAGAAAGATTTGTGCCTTGTAAAACTTGAGAGTTGCCCTTGCATTACTGTTATCTTTATTTATTTATTTATTTTTCTTTGTCCTACAGTGAGTTAGCTTTCACTTTTAACATTTTCTGTGAAGAGCTAAAGTCCTATTAAAAGTTTCTCTCCTGTGTTGATGTATTGTTATTTATTAGTTAATTATGAACCATGATTTGATACATCAGTATATTTGGTCTATTTTCTCAGAACAGAAAGAAATTACTTTTATACTTTTATTCTGCGAGGACGTATTAATTGATTAAAAGTGACAATAAAGACATTTCCGTAACAAATCAGCAAATCAGCATATTAGAGTGATTTCTGAAGGATCATGTGACACTGAACAGACTGAAGTAATGATGCTGAAAATTCACCTTTGCAAGCACAAGATTGCATTACACTGTAAATATGTTCAAATAGAAAACAGTTCAATTGCAATAATATTTCACAACATTAGTGTTTTACTACAGGATATTCTTGATCAAATAAATGCAGTCTTGGTGAGCATAAGAGACTACTTTAAAAAATCATTAACATCTACCAACCCCAAACTTTAGAACAGTAATGTAGATCTTCTGCAAGTGATATTTGGCAGCTTTTGGGAATACACTAGCATATAGATGACCTTAAATCACAGCATGCTGTAAAAACCCATTCATTTTTATGGATTGTTAACATAGGACACATTCTTACTTTCTACCTTCTGTACCATGAACATGTTTTACATGGGTATCTTTGACTTTTGCATACTATAGTCTAATGCCATCAGCGCGATGTATTTAATATGCCTTTAATGTAGCTATAGTTAACAGCTGTTCAGCTTTGAAAAACACGTCTTGAGACCCCTCGGTTCTATTCCATTTTATTGCCGTTTATTGCCATCTAGCTGTTTTCAATGCCAGAATGTGTCCTGTGTGAGCGGTCCCTTACTCTCCTAAAGGAAATTATCATTGCTAGGCATTGTGTTGGACTGAAATTAGCATTGTTGTAATGGAATTTAAATGGAAGTTCGGTAAGAGCTTGTTCATCTAATCCTGTCATTGGCAACACAAGGGCATATACATAAGCGGCTGCTTACACTGCAGAAAATTATTTTCTTAATCAGTACTTTTGTCTCATCCTTTATAATGTGTGTCTTGAATATATCTTGAAATAATTTCCTGTGCAATTTGGCTTCTCAAGTTAACTTTTCTTTTTTAAGGGCAACAAAAATACATGCAGCCTGCCTCACTCCCATGACATCTTTTCCCGGAAACCTCTAGTAATCTTACACTAATTAACTTACATTAATTAAATAGTCCGAAGGGGTAACTTCCTCAAGCCCCTGTATTAGGGCCAGCAAGCCAAATCTGTTTACCTGTATTACTGAAGGATTATATGGACATGTGAACTCGTGAAACAGATAGGACTTTAATGTGGTCATAGCGATTAATAATGCGACAAATTGCATTCCTGCCCCATTTCCTTTTAATTTCCTCCATACCTCCTTTAATATTATGCTGGTATCATTACCGTCATTCTTTTTCTTGTTTAGTCTGCAACGAGAACATTCCTACTAAGATCTGATCTCGGGTCTTCGTGCCACAGGATAGAGCATAGCCTGGATAGCATATGCCAAACAGCATAACTTTGTATTATAACTCTGGTAGTATTTGGAATTACCGTTTAGGCGAACAAAGTGTACACAAAACGATTTTTTTATTGTTTCAAATCCATCATTTATGACCTTCCACAAGTACCTACAATTCAATGCCATGCATCTTTTTTAATCAGTCCTCTGCTCTCGGCTGCATTAATATCTGCTATTTCCAGTAAACAGGATGAGGAATCGAAAAGCAATAAAATACGCACTGGAGCAGGAGGTTTCACAGATGGATGCGTTTTTGACTTCTGGCTGTGTTTAAATCTGTATGTTCTACAGCGGCGTACTGCAGTACTCCGGATCCTCCCGTAAACGGCTCGGTACACAGCCTGACGGGCACGAAGCTAGGCAGTACCTTACGCTTCAGCTGCGACCGGGGCTTCAACCTGATTGGCCAGACCACTGCCACCTGCACCCGCACCCCACAGGGAATCCACCAATGGAACGCTCCAGTGCCGCTTTGCCAAGGTGAGTCTGAGAATCTTGTCCAAGACACCTTGGACAAAGTCTGGAGGCGATTATCCACCTCTCCTCCCTCCTCACTGAACTAACTCTCTGCGAAAGACCAGCGCATCCGTGGATAATTCTGTATTCCATCAATGTTTAGGGCTTGGCTGCATCTGTCAAATTGCTCATCACAATAAATGGGTTAGCCAGGAGCCATAGCTGCGAGACTATTGCTAATGTGCTGTCCGAGGGGAGAGTCTCTTCAGAAAGAAGCAGTTATCATCCACTAAAGCAGGGGCCTCCACGGGGTCCACTGTTTTGCAGTCTCAGAAGTGTTGCGTTTTATCACCACTTCCTGACTAACAAAGGCCTCACATGTGAGCGGGGTGGATTTCTATTTGACAGGGACGGTGTGAGATGCCTTAGGCCGAGAGCCAGAGCACTCCCTCTGCTCTATTGAACACTGAAAGGTCTTTTTCATATTGGGAGGTGGGAGTTTACTCAGGATTTATTGAAAGTTGACTAGCATGGATATTAAATCCATTATGTATCAGTCCTTTGAAAGAAGAGGCATTATAATGACTTTCAAGACTAGAGATGACAATAGAGGATAGTATAGTTACTGAGCTGGGCTTGTCATCAAAAGTTTGAAGGTTCACACAAACAAGCCAATCATGAACTATCACTATTGTGGCATTGAGAAAGACCCTTCATCCCAGGTTGATCCTGGGCGAATGTTCCTGTAAATGTAAATTACATTGGATAGAAGTGCTAGATAAATGACATATTAAGATCTATGACCATTCAAACTTAAATCAGTAATGTGGTGCCAAAAAGTACATTGGGTGATATAATGCCAAACCAAGTGTCATCTGCAAAAACATGATACTACTATTTTATTTAGTTACACTTTATTTTAAGGTGGCATAGTTACATGTTACTACATGTATTTACTATAGTAATAACAGTAAATTATGCATAATTACAAGTAACTAACCCTAAACCAAACCCTAACCATAACTCTATAGTAAGTACATGCAGTTAAGTAAGTACAATGTAACTACGTCACCTTAATATATAAGTATAGCCCTTTATTTGTTTTGTTTTGTTTTGTTTTGTTTTGTTTTGTGTTTTTTTTTCTGTTTGCTTAGAGTTTGTATTTATGTTTATTTTTGAAGAAATGATAGTCTGTTTGAAAAATTGTTTGCATTATTTGATAAAATGCAAAACCAAGCATCATCTGCAAACAGAGTTACTATTTTTACTATATTTGTTTTTATATATATATATATATATATATATATATATATATATATATATATATTAAAAATGTCATTTGGTTCAATGTTTTACCATCTATGACATTGACATTCCTATATTTAAGTGTGGCTGAAGTGTGGGACTGCAGAGATTGCTCATGACTCTCTGATGGCTGTTTAGGTTGCGGGAGTTCTCTCTGTTTTCTTTAGCCCATGTCCAGATGTAATCCACATCTTAGATTATGCCTGTTGATTTCTAGCTACTCTTGTTTACCTTCCCAGAACCGCTGCAAGCTTGTGTTTGCAGAGTCGCAATGCTGCTTTTGGAGTGTTCGCTGAGTGTGTTTACACTGAGTATTCTCTGAAGTATGACAGCAAAAAGAAATAGCCAGTGTTCTTGGGGTTTTGTGAGTCCATTTTGAGTTAAGATTTCAATCTTTCTCTCCTTCACAGTTGTTTCCTGTGGGATGCCCATTGCTCCAGTGAACGGTACTGTCATTGGACAGCACTTCACTCTCGGCTCTAGAGTCACATTCTCTTGTAATCCTGGTTTCCGATTGGCCAACGCTCAGCCAGTGTCAACTCTTTGCCAAGAGTCTGGGAGGTGGAGCACAATGGAGACCCGCCCTCGCTGCGTCCGTGAGTTCATGAGTGGAACCATCAGTTTAAAATCGGTTCATGTTCTTATTTACGTAAAAGACAGATAAAAAGATAAAATGTGTATTACCTTTAAACTATTTGAAATTCATGAAAATATTTCAATAGAGAAATAGAGTTGAATCTAAAAATCTTGGTTGACATTCAATGCTGACTTAAAAATTTTGTTTAAACATGGAAATAAATGATTTTGATCGATTGCAAATTTTGATTAAGATGAACTTTGGTCCTTCAGCTGTGACCTGCCCTGACATCGGCCACTCCGCGGTGGATCATGGGAGGTGGAGGCTTATTTACGGCATGCAGAATAAATATGAGGCCCTGATGATGCTGACCTGTGACCCTGGATACTTCTATAAGGGTCAAAGGGTCATCCGCTGCCTAGCTAACGGCACCTGGGATTACCCTGAGCCGAGACCATCGTGTGAAAGTGAGTGCCATATCAAGACATGCTTTGAGTATTTTCAAATTATGATTTTTTTTAGGATAAGTGGTTTGTGGAATGGATGAATTTTTAGAAATTAAATTATATATATATATATATATATATTATTTATTTATTTTATTTTTTTTCAAGATTTGATTGAAAACCCCATTTAATTTGCAAAAGTCAATCTACATACCAAGTAAATCTGAAAAGGGGCAATTTCAGTACTTTAAAATGAATGTCCTGTATTAAAAATTCCAATGTGTCTTGTATTCAGAATTCCAAAAAAATGTAATTACTCTTCATCTGAATGTACCTAGTCATTTCCTGTGGTGACCTTGGAACCCCTCCGAATGGGAATAAGATAGGAACATTAACCGTGTACGGAGCGACTGCCATCTTTTCCTGTAACACTGGTTATACTCTGGTGGGCTCCAGAGTGAGAGAGTGCATGTCCAATGGCCTGTGGAGTGGAGCTGAGGTCCAGTGTCTGGGTTAGTGTTTTCACTTCCCTTATGGGTAAATTAGATTTGTTAATCAGTAAATAGAGAAAATGAAGCCATATGTGCTCTAGGTGAACGTGTTCTAGGTGAACACCAAGTACAACATGTTCCTGGATCAACATCTTTTGTTGATCCTTAAACAACAATCCAATCAACCAATTAGATTTTAGGGATAAGTTCACAGTTTATGTCAAGTTTAGGCTTAGAAACCAGGGTTAAGTGCTTCTACATCAGTGTTATTCACCTATCATTTCCCTCTGATTTTAGGGATAAGTTATGTGTAGGGATAGGAATGCTGTTCCAGGATCAATAAAATATGTTGATCCAGGAACATGTCTTACTTGTCAAAATCACAGCACGTGCTTTTTATGAGCATTTGCAATGTTTTTCTTCAACAGCTGGACACTGTGGCTCACCAGAGCCTATTGTGAACGGCCAGATCATCGGTGAGAACTACAACTACAGAGGCAGTGTTGTTTACCAGTGTAATCCTGGATTCCGACTCATCGGCGTGTCAGTTCGCATCTGTGAACAGGACCACCGCTGGTCCGGAAAGACTCCCGTCTGTGTCCGTAAGTGTTGCTTAAGTAACAACTATCTGATTTGAGGTCTTTTGGCAGTTTTATGCCTCAAAGGAATGAAATAATCATTTTAATGGCATTAATATGTTGCTCTGATGTTCTGTAGCTATCACCTGTGGACATCCAGGCACCCCTGCTAATGGTGTGACTCAGGGAACGCAGTTTAACCTGAATGACATTGTGCGTTTCGCCTGCAACCCTGGTTATGTTCTACAGGGTGCGATCAATTCTCACTGTCAGTCCAACGGCCAGTGGAGCAACGCTCTGCCCAGATGTAAAAGTAAGTCCTGTGACTTTCTCAGCAGCACTCCATTGTGTGTGTGTGTGTGTGTGTGTGTGTGTGTGTGTGTGTGTGTGTGTGTGTGTGTGTGTGTGTGTGTGTGTGTGTGTGTGTGTCATTTGCAGAGGGAGTGTGAATGGTGCTGTGTCACTTTAAAATAACTTGACTGCTCTATTTAACTCAGTTCTATAACTCAGCATGGTGTATAACAAGAGGACATCATCTTATATATCTTAACTGAACAATTACAGAAGTTAAACTTCTATGGATAGCAGCATTTAAAGGATTTCAAATAAGGAAAGTAAGGGTTTACATTAAAAGACTCAGCATTAAGGCTTGGACACATTAGTTAATTTTTGCGTCAAATCTTGCTTCCATTGTTCATTGTCGATAGTGTAGCAATGTATGAACCAAGCCGCTTTCTATTGGTCAACACGGCAAATCCGCTTTACTAACTTGAATCCATTGCGAAATCTCCTTGAGGAAATTATTCGCTCTCACATGACTGGATTTTACTGCAAAGATTCACCAAACAACAATAAATGTGACCACTCCGTACCTCTTACTGACTCAAAAACTATTGCCATAGCTCCAGGCAATGACAATATGTAAATCTATGTGTGTAATTAGAAAAGTTTATTTATTGATATATATACAGAACCAGTCAAAAGTTTGGAAACATAACTATTTTTATGTCACGGGAAGTCAAAAGGTGAGACGAGGATTCAAGTGCAAAAAGGAATTTTAATGAATAAACAACAAAACAGACCAAAAACCAAAACTCCCTCGTGGGGGAAAAACAAGACAGGCAAATACTCAACAAGACAGGCAAATACTCAAAACATAACACGGGGGGAAACAGAGACAACGATCCACCCAGACTGCAAACAAGAGGGAACTAATAAAGGGAAACTAATCAGGGGGAACAGGTGGGAGAACTCAAACAATAATCAGATAACAAGTAGGGCGGGGCTAACAATGACACAAGCACAAGGCACAACATAACAAACACCCAAGTGCAGAACAAGACAAGACAGACATGTGACATAACCCCCTCCTAAAGGAGTGGCTTCCAGACACTCCACTAGAACGGGGGGGACAGACCAGGGCGGGACGGAGGGACAGGCCAGGGCGGGACGGGAGGGACAGAACAGGGCAGGACTGGAGGAACCGACCAGGGCGGGACGGGAGGAACAGACCAGGGCGGGACGGACAGAACAGGGCGGGACGGAAGACACAAACAGTCCATCAGGCGGCCAGGGCGGAGATTTCCCCTCGGGTGGCCAGTGCGGAGACTTTCCCTCGGGCGGCCAGGGTGGAGAAGACCCCTCGGGCGGCCACGGTGGTGAAGAGCCCTCGGGCGGCCACGGCGGTGAAGACCCCTCGGGCGGCCAGGACGGTGAAGACCCCTCGGGCGGCCACGGTGGTGAAGACCCCTCGGGCGGCCAGGGCGGTGAAGACCCCTCGGGCGGCCACGGCGGTGGAGACCCCTCGGGCGACCAGGGCGCAGGAACTGGAACAAACACCACCGGCTCAGGCACTGGGGCTGGCACCACCGGCTCAGGCCCTGGAACTGGCACCACCGGCTCAGGCACTGGAATAGGCACCACCGGCTCAGACACTGGAATAGGCCCCACCGACTCAGGAACAGACACTGGAACAGACACTGGAACAGACACTGGAACAGACACTGGAACAGACACTGAAACAGACACTGGAACAGACACTGGAACAAACACTGAAACAAACACTGGTACAAACACTGGAACAGACACTGGAACAGACACTGGAACAGACACTGGAACAGACACTGGCCCCGGCTCAGGGACCGACACGGGCTCCGGCTCGGGGACCGACACGGGCTCCGGTTCAGGGACCGACACGGGCTCCGGCTCAGGGACAGACACGGGCTCCGGCTCAGGGACAGACACGGGCTCCGGCTCAGGGACAGACACGGGCTCCGGCTCAGGGACAGACACGGGCTCCGGCTCAGGGACAGACACTGGCTCTGGCTCAGGAACAGACACGGGCTCCGACTCAGGGACTGACACGGGCTCCGGGACATACACTGGCTCTGGCTCAGGAACAGACACTGGCTCCGACTCAGGAACAGGAACAGACATCACCGGCTCAGGAACAGACACCACCGGCTCAGGAACAGACACCACCGGCTCAAGTGTGTGTGTAGCCCACACACACCACATGGCTGTGGCCATAATGGCCAGTGTCGCGGTCACTGAGGGCTCAGGCTCAGGAACAGACACGGGCTCCGACTCAGGGACAGACACGGGCTCCGGGACATACACTGGCTCTGGCTCAGGAACAGACACTGGCTCCGACTCAGGAACAGGAACAGACATCACCGGCTCAGGAACAGACACCACCGGCTCAGGAACAGACACCACCGGCTCAAGTGTGTGTGTAGCCCACACACACCACATGGCTGTGGCCATAATGGCCAGTGTCGCGGTCACTGAGGGCTCAGGCTCAGGAACAGACACGGGCTCCGACTCAGGGACAGACACGGGCTCCGGGACATACACTGGCTCTGGCTCAGGAACAGACACTGGCTCCGACTCAGGAACAGGAACAGACATCACCGGCTCAGGAACAGACACCACCGGCTCAGACACAGGCTCGACGGCGGCCATCTTGTCCGAAGACCCAGTCTTGGTAGTGACCTTCTTGTCCGAAGACACAGGCTCGACAGGCGTAACGTGAACAGGTTCAGTGGTGGCCATCTTGTCCGAAGACATAGGCTTGGCAGACGTGACGGGAACACTCTCGGCGGCGGCCATCTTGTCCGAAGACACAGGCTCGACAGGCGCAACGTGAACAGGTTCAGCGGTGGCCATCTTGTCCGAAGACACAGGCTCAGCAGATGTGACGGGAACACCCTCGGCGGCGGCCATCCTGTCCGAAGACACCGGCTCGGCAGACTTGACATGAATAGTCTCTGACTGGGCAGACGTGACTGGAACAGTCTCTGACTGGGCAGACGTGACGTGAACAGTCTCTGACTGGGCAGACGTGACGTGAACAGTCTCTGGCTGGGCAGACGTGACGTGAACAGTCTCTGGCTGGGCAGACGTGACGTGAACAGTCTCTGGCTGGGCAGACGTGACGTGAACAGTCTCTGGCTCCTCCGCAACGGAATCCTCCGGGACATTGAGGAGGCCGGAGGTCTTCCTCCTCCTCCGCCGTCTTCGATGGTGAGGTGCGGGTTCAGGTCTGGACGGAGTTAATGGTGGATGGAACTCTGGGCTGGGCAGCAGCGATGCGTTCTCTGGGCTGAGCAGCGGCTGGGCAGACGTGACGTGAACAGTCTCTGGCTCCTCCGCAACGGAATCCTCCGGGACATTGAGGAGGCCGGAGGTCTTCCTCCTCCTCCGCCGTCTTCGATGGTGAGGTGCGGGTTCAGGTCTGGACGGAGTTAATGGTGGATGGAACTCTGGGCTGGGCAGCAGCGATGCGTTCTCTGGGCTGAGCAGCGGCGATGCATTCTCTGGGCTGGGCAGCGGCGATGCATTCTCTGGGCTGGGCAGCGGCGATGCATTCTCTGGGCTGGGCAGCGGCGATGCATTCTCTGGGCTGGGCAGCGGCGATGCATTCTCTGGGCTGGGCAGCGGCGATGCATTCTCTGGGCTGGGCAGCGGCGATGCATTCTCTGGGCTGGGCAGCGGCGATGCATTCTCTGGGCTGGGCAGCGGCGATGCATTCTCTGGGCTGGGCAGCGGCGATGCATTCTCTGGGCTGGGCAGCGGCGATGCATTCTCTGGGCTGGGCAGCGGCGATGCATTCTCTGGGCTGGGCAGCGGCGATGCATTCTCTGGGCTGGGCAGCGGCGATGCATTCTCTGGGCTGGGCAGCGGCGATGCATTCTCTGGGCTGGGCAGCGGCGATGCATTCTCTGGGCTGGGCAGCGGCGATGCATTCTCTGGGCTGGGCAGCGGCGATGCATTCTCTGGGCTGGGCAGCGGCGATGCATTCTCTGGGCTGGGCAGCGGCGATGCATTCTCTGGGCTGGGCAGCGGCGATGCATTCTCTGGGCTGGGCAGCGGCGATGCATTCTCTGGGCTGGGCAGCGGGGATGCATTCTCTGGGCTGGGCAGCGGGGATGCAGGCGGGTCCGATGTATCCCACCGAGCACGATGGTGGAGATACATAGCGAAACCCGGGAAGTCTAAAATTTCCAACCCCTTCATCTCCCACTGAGGCAAGGGAACATCCAAACAAAGATTAAATACCTCTTTGAGGACTATATCCCCAAGCCCGAGTCCCTCTGCAGCCGAGCTGAATTTCCGGGCGAAATCCTTCACCCTGGTCCCCTGCTGTCGGAGGGAGACCAACCCGTTAAGTTTCAGGATTCGCTCCAGGTGAGGGCAGGAATCCTTTTGCTGAATCCTCATAGTTGGTGGATCGTTCTGTCACGGGAAGTCAAAAGGTGAGACGAGGATTCAAGTGCAAAAAGGAATTTTAATGAATAAACAACAAAACAGACCAAAAACCAAAACTCCCTCGTGGGGGAAAAACAAGACAGGCAAATACTCAACAAGACAGGCAAATACTCAAAACATAACACGGGGGGAAACAGAGACAACGATCCACCCAGACTGCAAACAAGAGGGAACTAATAAAGGGAAACTAATCAGGGGGAACAGGTGGGAGAACTCAAACAATAATCAGATAACAAGTAGGGCGGGGCTAACAATGACACAAGCACAAGGCACAACATAACAAACACCCAAGTGCAGAACAAGACAAGACAGACATGTGACATTTTAATGTTTTTGAAAGAAGTCTCTTATGCTCATCAAGCCTGCAGTTAAAAAAAAAAAAAACAGTAATATTATGAAATATTATTACAATTTAAAATAATGGTTCTCTTTTTTAATATATTTTAAAATGTAATTTATTTTTGTGATGCAAAGCTTGATTTTCATCAGTAAGTACTCCAGTCTTTGGTGTCTTATGATCCTTCAGAAATCATTCTAATATGATGATTTGATACTCAGTTATTATCGATGATGGAAACAGTTGTGCTGTTTATTATATTTTTTTGGAATACTTTTTTCAGGATTAATTGATTAGTAAAACGTTAACAGCATTTATTCATAAAAACAGCATTTATTCAAAATAAAAACATTTCTAACAATATAAATCATTACCATCACCTTTTATCAATTTAACGCATCCTTGTTGAATTAAAGTACTAATTTCTTAAAAAAAAATAGTTATTGTTCCCAAACTTTTGAACGGTAGTGTATATTGTTACAAAAGATTTCTATTCTAAATAAATACAGTTCTTTTTAACTTTTTATTCATCAAATAATCCTGAAAAAAGTATCTCAGGTTATAAAAAAATATTAAGCAGCACAACTGTTTCCAACATTGATTATAAATCAGCATATTAGAATGATTTCTGAAGGATCATAAGACACCAAAGACTGGAGTACTTGCTGATGAAAATTCAGCTTTGCATCACAAAAATAAATTACATTTTAAAGTATATTAAAAAAGAGAACCATTATTTTAAATTGTAATAATATTTCATAATATTACTGTTTTTTTGTTTGTTTGTTTTTTTAACTGCAGGCTTGATGAGCATAAGAGACTTCTTTCAAAAACATTAAAAATAGTAACGTTTCCAAACTTTTGACTGGTACTGTATATATATATATATATATATATATATATATATATATATATATATATATACAGTATATATGATTTATATATAATCTGATCTGATTTACCTTGAATCTTTGAAGTTGCAGTAATCATCCCCTCAATCCTTCCCTCTCTTTAGATTCTAAATGTGTGTTTACTCTGACTGAGGAAGTTGAAGTGGTCTGATCATATCAGCCACGGTCTCCTCTCCATCATGGTTTGTCATTAGCACAGAGCGTGGGAAGACGTCCGTTTAATGGCACAAAAGGAGCCGGTAAAAAATGCTATGAGCTCCGAGCTGCATCAATAATTTAGTAGGCCTCTGCACAGCCCTGCTAATCAGCACCAATTTGTGTCGGAGCGAGCCACTTCTATCTCCAAAATGGCCTTCTAAACCACACAGATAAGTTGAATAGACTTAGATCTGCAGATAATTGAACCACCTCTCCTCAAAAATTGCCACTGGGAAGCGGGAGCATCAATTTGAATCAGATTGAAAAAAGCAGATTGTTTTCCTTTGTTCTTTTCTTTTTATTGATTTCATTTGTGTATTTATTTCTAACAGCTAATAGCATTTTAGTTAAAAATCAAGCTAGTATTTTTAAGTTATAAATGGTGGCTTCATAGAAATGGCTTTGGCAGGCTCTGTTAAGAGCTATTAAAGGACATTAGCATGCATTACTACTCTGGAAAGTCTAATTCTGTTGACAAGCTGTCCCTAACAGAGAGGTTTTAAGGGAATGTTGCTGGCCTCAAATGGCAGAAGGGACACTCTTTGGAGTCAAATAATGAAGCCTGTCCTCTTCATTTGGCTTCACTGTTTCACCATAATTGCACATAAAATGCCACCAGAAGTGTGTTCAACTTAATTCGTTAGAATCAGTTTAACATAATAGCCCATATTCTTGCCTTGGCTTGCTCAATTGCACTTTCACTGTTAGGTACTTTTTGTTTTCTTCCAGTGTGTGAATGAATACAAATTACTGCTGATTTCTTCTTTAGGTTCTCCATCATGCCCTTTTGTCCTTCTGTGTTCTCGTTCTCTGCCTCCTTTTGGCTTATCCTTTTGGCGACTTTTGTTTTACACGAATCACTAAAGGAATTGCACAAATCAATTAATGGCACAAACATGGGGGGTGGGGGGGTGGTATGTATATACATTCATACACTCTATATCTCCTGTACAGTAAGTCCCTTAAATATTACCAAGATAGTACCACCAAGATGGAAATGTACCGTATGGTATTTTAAATGAAATTGCAATTAATCATGGGATTAAGATTAAGATTGTGATAAAGGCACAATGTGTCATGAAGTACATAACCAGTCTGTAAGATGTTTTAAAAATGTTTTGAAACATTGTGCTCATTCAATTTAAAATAAAACAATATTTTTTAAAAGTTATTTTAGTCTCGCGATGGCTAAGCTGAATTTTCAGCATCATTTCTCCATAATCCTTCAGAAATCATTCTGAAATTCTGATTTGGTGCTTAAGAAACATTTTGTATTATTATCATAACTGTTATGAAAAAATATATGAAATAGAATTTTGTTGGTAACATTATAAATGTCTTTGTCACTTTTGATCAATTGAATGCATCCTTGCTGAATAAAAGTATTAATTTATAAAAAAAAAAAAAAGTTTACTGACCCCAGTCTTTCAAATGGCAGTGTATTTCTCAACAGTATTCATCATATTTCTATTTTTTTCTTTATTTTTTTCTTTATTATTTCTTTCCCGCTTTCTCTCGCCCACTCTAGTTGTGAACTGCACTGATCCGGGACATGTGGAAAATGGTGTCAGACAGGTCCTGCCCAGCGGGCCTCATCGTTACAGTTTCCAGACCGCAGTTTCTTACAACTGTAACCCTGGATACTACCTGCTGGGCACCAGCACTCTGAGCTGTCAGGGAGATGGTACATGGGACCGCTCCCTACCCAAGTGCCTCTGTGAGTCATCTTAGTCTGATAAACCATCACTCAGATAATTCCATAACCTGCTTTACTCTGATGTGTTTATACATGTGATCTGACATAGTGCACTCTGGGTAAGGTTTGTCTGTTTTCCTGTGTGCCGCAGTGATTCTGTGTGATCGTCCCAGCATGCCTCCGTATGCACAGATCTCGGGGGACAGACGCACTGTGGGCTCTGTTATCCGCTTCAGCTGCATCGGCCAGCGCACCATTGTGGGCAATACCACCCGCATGTGCCAGCTGGATAGCCAATGGAGCGGCTCCCTGCCACATTGCTCTGGTACTCTAAATCTTTTCTCTATTCAACATGCATTATTTATCCACACAATTACAATTTTGCTTAATGGTTTACATGCTCCTTGTATCATCTATGTTTTTAGCATATTTTTCATTTTTTTTTATTTAGTACCTTATTATATTAATATTATTTTAGAAATATATTTAACTATAATATTTTTGTATTTACACGAGTCTACCTACTATTATTTCAAAACATTTTGAGGCCCTATTTTGAGCAGTGAAACTGATAAAAAATCCTTCAGGTAATGCAAGTTCTTTGGTTTCCCAGCATGCTCTGCACATTTGAGCTCTTCTTCGCAGTGACAATATGATGTTGAGATCCAGCTTTACCACTCATGAAAGCAAGCACTTACACGCAACTATCACAAAGCTTACAAACAGTTACTGATGTTCAAACATGCAGTGATATAAGAAGGCTATGAAAACTTTTGAACAGGATAATTTGTGTAAATTGAGTTAAATATTTTTTTCTTATGGAGTATATGCAAATATGTTATGCTGTGTCTTCAGGGCAGTACTAAACCAAAGTACTAATAAAACAGTTTTTTCCTTATATTTAACTCTCTTATGTTTTTGTAAAACTGAAACAGACGCACAGATTCTCTCACAAGGGAATATACACTTGAAAAGAAGGGAATATTTTTACAAAGTTTATAAATTTA
This sequence comes from Scardinius erythrophthalmus, assembly GCF_964197995.2. Lineage (NCBI taxonomy): Eukaryota > Metazoa > Chordata > Actinopteri > Cypriniformes > Leuciscidae > Scardinius > Scardinius erythrophthalmus. The sequence goes on along the minus strand of NC_138230.1, from coordinate 37,950,108 downwards.
AATGTATATATAGTTTGCCATTTTTCACATTTGAGATGACACCATCTCTGAGGTCTTGTAAGCGTGTGAGATCATGAATCAATGGCTTCAGGATTACAGCTCAGATCAGTGGGCGGTAATACAATATTGCCATCTATACAGCGTCCGGAAGGGCGACGAGTGTGTGTTTACCCCCCACCCACCATAAACTGCTTTAATCTTCTCATATTGGGATTGGCGATTCACACTCCCACATGCCTGCCAGGTAATGAGCTGCCCTGCTCCACTATAAACACATCGGACCATTGCAACCCTCAGATATGTCAGAAGAGCTTCATCCCTGGCTGTAAAACCACTGACAGGTTTATGTCACAATTCATAACATTCACATTTCTCAAAAGATTGCAGTTTCTTTCTGTCAGCTGTCAAAAAGTGCATTTTTTAAAGTGCACATCTAGTGGTTAGTAACTGCCCTGTCAGTGTGAGTTTCTTAAAACGATATGCGGTAAATAAATAGTAGTAATTCTTTAATATTTACTTTGCCCTTCACCAGAACACTCACTATTCATATTGAATTAGTGATTGTTTGTTGAGCATTACCAGAGGATATATGGGGAATAGAAAGATCATTTGTAAATGCATCAGAGGATCAAAATAAGAGGATTTACTAAAGAACATCATGGAGTGCACACGTCGGCATTATGACCGGGGAAATTAAGGGAAATTTTCTGTCCCTGGTGCTTTCTTATCCAAAGTAAATTATCACCTAAACCAAGCCACTGTGATGCCTCTTTTTCATCTCCTATGCCAGGTCTACCGCTGAGAGTTGTTCAATAAATATGAATGAAATTACTCATCATCTTGTGTAAATCTCAGTTAACCTCTTTAAATAAAAACCTAATGTAATAGAGAGGAAGTCTGAATGTCCTGCGGGGTATCTAGATTGTAGGTTTCCATGCATTCTCTGTCAAAGGATCTATATTGGACTAGTTTGAGGGTATTTTTTATTGTACATGGACATTAAACCAAGAGTTTAAACTCATGGTACTTCAGGTGTATAGACAACTCTATTGATTTAAATAGGAGTGATTTAGTTTGAGTTGTGTCCATTGGTTATGCAAGCTATGTCCAAAATCACTCACTCATCCCTGTATTGTCCATTGAGCACAATATATATATATATATATTACAGTTTTGTTTTTCTTTTGATTTTTTTATTTCATTTTTCAAAACATTAATATAAATGTGCAATTTTTAAGGCCAAACCAAAATGACAAAAAGCCAAAATTGATGTTGCAGGCTCGATGTAGGGATATACCTATTGTTAACACTGCCATATGAGACTATATCACAGGTTTGAGACACCGGCTGTACACATAAAAAATAAGAGTTCAAGTGCTCATTAGTTTTCATATGTGTGTTGTTTCAGGGGATTCTGCCGGTTTGTGTGGAGACCCTGGCATTCCAGTGCACGGGATCCGTCTGGGAGAGGAGTTCTCCGTAGGTAGCGTTGTACGATTCAGCTGTGAGCCCGGCTACATTCTGAAGGGGTCCTCTGAACGGACCTGCCTGGCTAACGGGAGCTGGGTGGGCATCCAGCCTGAATGCCATGGTAAGAAAAATGAAACCTGGGTTTTTGCAGAAGAATGTGGATGAAAATGCATGATTAATTGCTTCTGCCTCCGGAAGATTCTGCTTTACCCAGAATTGTAGCCTATGCAAATTTCTCAGACAGCGAGTTATTTGATTCTTCACACAAATTCCCTTGTGTTTTAACTTTGTGCAAAACAGGATAGGGAGATGGAGACAGACAGACAGACTGAGATAGAAAGTGGTTGATGAGAAGTTATTTTCATCTAGATTGTTCCCGTCTGTTCTCTGCTGTAGCTTTAAAGTGGCTCAGTACACCCGGGGTGTACACATGTTACACTTCCACATGTACCGTGTTTTCTTTTTCCCAACATGCTGAGCACTATCCAGTCAGGTTGCCCAGACAACTGTGCCGACCCTGCTGGTCCCCTGGACACTGTGCTGCTGTGTCCGCACTCTCTCCTTCTCTCTTAAATAGCATTATTATTCTGCTCGTGTTGGTTTGTGTAAAGTGCCTGCGGAGTCAGGCTGACATCCCAAAGAAAGGCATGTCAGAGAAGCAAAAAACCCAGGTTAATTACCCATGTGGAGATGCCTGCCATTTTTCTTACTCCACTTTTTTAACACCAGCCATTTGTTTCATCTCACATCTTGTTAACAGTCGCCCCTAAACATTTGCGATATTTTTAGTTTTGCATCTCTTACAAAGCACACTGTCATCTGAATCCATTCCTACCTTCCAAAAGCCTGCGGGTTGTGCGTTTGAAATGTGTGTGTGTCTAAGTTTGTGTTTCTCTGTTGATTTGACCCTTGGGCTATTGTTATCCATGCCAGTTCAGCAAACTGTGGTGGCTTAAAAGGTAGATTCTCAGAAAATGCAGACGTTTCAAGAGAAAATCAATAACAGCCTAAACCCCCTCTCATAAATTTACATCCTGAACACAACATAAAAAGCTTATTGTCTTGTGCAAGGGGAGATCAAGAAGACTTTTTTTATTTTTTCATTTATGTCCTCATCACAAATGTTTGATGTCTCAGCATTCACTTATATGAGGAAATTGACCATTCTTTTCAGAATAGGTATGTTTTATAATAATGTGATATAGTGGTCATCAACTACTGGGCTTTGTTTTCTTGCCGCTACAAACAAACGTCTAAAGTCTAAATATAAATGGAATCAGTACGTAAAATGCGTAATATTATAGATGAACGAGAAACAGCGATTGTTCTTTTCCATCGTGGCTATTTAACGGCAGCAAAAGGGCTAATGCCTGTCTATCTAGGCTCACAAAACCATTCAGACTCGGAGTCAGCACAGCGAGTATCACCGTATGTACACAGAGACATATCATAAATTATAGGACAGTTTCTGACAGCTAAAATGAGCTTCTCAGTCATCTTGCCTCGGTCGGACTCGGCACTGAAGAGTGAATCTTCATTTGCATAAAGTTGAACATATCTCAACTTTGTCACATCGCTGGACACGCCCCATCCAGTCGCCAACGGTCACGGTTGCTCGTGTCGCCCAAAATCACCCGTATTAAGTAGTGAATGCACCTTAATACTCTAATGACTAGTAGTTGACATGTAGTTGCAAACTTTCTTATACAAAATTTTGTCCATGTCCCTGATTCCCCAGGGTTAATGCCGACCACAATGTGTGGTAAATTTGCTGCCCAAAGCATGAAACCATTGAAATTTAGGTTTGTCCAATATACGTATTTGGTGCTGTGTTGGGTCACCCCTTGGTGTCCAATATAAAATATGTATTCTGAAGTGAAACCTTTTTAGAGCCAAAGGACACTGGGGTGTGCCATAATAACAACAGGTAATCACTAGTTTGCTGTTAGATGTTTTAAGCTTGCTATTCAGCGCTCAAGCTTTTTGTTTTCATTGGCAGGTCTCCAGTGTTCAAACCTCTTGCCCATATTGGTGGCATCCCTGGTTGTGAGTGTATGCCCACCTGCTCTTTATTGGCACACACCCATGAATAAGCTCCATCTGCCCTGTCCTGGGGCAGAGGATTGTCTAATGTATGAAATCTCCTGCAGTAAATGTGTTTATTAATTACACACTAAATTAACAAATAACTGTCCAGTTTGGGGGAGGTGCAAGTCCCGTTTAGATGCCTTGCAGTGTGCCAGCCTCCATTGAACCTGAGATTCATGTTCTACGCTGACCATGTACCCTTCTCATCTTGCATCCCATCTGATGTTATCTTGTTGTCTTTTTCACAGTGGTGTCCTGTGGCAACCCTGGAACTCCCCGCAACGCCATGATCCAATTCCATGATGGACTTGTGTTTTCCCGCTCTATCACCTACTCCTGCAGAGAAGGCTACTTCTCCAACGGCCTGCTCACCCGTCATTGTACTGTCAATGGCACCTGGACCGGGGACATGCCAGAATGCACAGGTGCCCCATCAACACCTTTTTTAAACTAGCTAAACTGGCCAATTACTACAGGCTCATTGTTTGGTGGATCTTGTAAAATTCAAGCATTTCAGTAGGAATCCACATGATTGAAAATTTTGTGTGAAGGAGAAAGATTTCCCCATGCAACTAGTTCAAGTTGGTCATGCAGATTCACCACAAGACAAATAATGCTGCTTGGTTTGAAAGTGTGTTCTGTGTGAGCTGTGCTTGACAATCAGCCTTTTTTTGCACATGAAATCTAAAAAGAAAAATTAACATGATCAATTATAAATTCAAGGTGCACATCTTATCCCTCTTCCTCAATGCCTGATTAAAAACATAGCATGTTATCTGGATCTTTGTTCTGTCTAATCAAGAGCTTTTTTAAAGCATTTAGCACTATGTTAGGCTAGTATAAGTCTAAGCTCTTAGCTTGGTAACCGAAGGCTAACTTACATATTTCGATTAGCTTTGCAGTTATCAACAGAGACTGGCTCCTAGCAAACATTTGCTAAACTAGTCTTATTGTCATTCCATGTAAGAACTTTGTCTCAATCATGCCTTTTATTTGCTTAAAAGTTTGTCGTTGTCTGTGTACATCTCCCTGAGTGACTCTATGTTCAGTATGATCAAGCACCATCTCAGCGAATCAAAGTTGTGGATTGTCAAATTGGAAAGTTTCCATGTTGGAATCCTGAATTCAAGTGGCTTTCTTTTGCAATGTTATGAGTAGTTGGAAATTCCCACTTTCCAAGTTGAATGGAATGCAGGATAAGTCAACTATGCTCATTGTGTCTTTTCATAGGGTCTTTAAGTGGCTTTAGAAAGGCATGGTTTTATTCTTGAGATTTTCTTAGGCTAAACTGCTCTGAATAGCACAGCTCTCAGTGACTGTGCTCTTGAGGAATCCAGAGGCTGGAGTTGAATTGGTTTTGTTCGCGTGGAGCTTTTCAATGCATTGTGGTTCAGGACTTAATAATGAGGGACAGTGTTCTCCATTATCCCTGCCCTGGACACAAGCTGATCTGGGACGTCTACATAGCAGCCCTGTGTTGGAGAGATAGAGACTAGCCCTGTCTCCCATCTTGGCAGCCACCCGAGTGACTTGCCATGCTCATAAAAACACAATGCTCACTGTTCAGACTCTGAGCTAATGGAGGTCACGTGCAAACATTACATCTCCAGACACATTGGTGTCTTTGGCACAGAGCAGGTGCCATTGGCCTCAGACTACAGGAAGTGACTAGAGGAAACAGCCTCCCAAAGCTGGTGCCTAAAACAGTTCATTAATTTAAAGGCACCACTTAGAGTGATAAAAAATCTTGTTGCTTCCAGTTTATGACCCTTTTAATATGAAAATGTTTTTGCCTAAATTTGTTATCTGTTTCAATGAAACGGCTAATTATAAAATGGTTCCAAATCATCCAAATTTTGGCACACACCGCACTTCAGCCATGAACTTTCTCTAATCACACCACAAATGGCTTTCAGCCTTCCTTTGACTTCTGCTTTACTCTCTCTGCCCACTTCCAGTCATTAACTGTGGAGATCCTGGAGTGCCAGCTAATGGTATCAGACTGGGCAGCGACTTCACGTACGGCCACAGTGTGAGCTTCCAGTGTTCACCGGGTTTCACTATGGATGCCGATCGTGCCTCCATGCTCATCTGCACCAAGGACCGCACATGGAACGGCACCAAGCCCGTTTGCAAAGGTTCAAGCCCACCGCTTATGAACTAAAGCTTCATGTGTACTTCAAAATCGTTCTCTGTTGACAGTTATTTTATTTATTATTTATTATTTTATTTAGTTTACTTTTTCAACATGACTGATTGTCTCTTTCCTCTCACAGCCATTGTGTGTGGGGCACCTCCCAGCATCCCGAATGGGCAGGTGGTGGGGACTGATTTCCAGTGGGGGTCCAGCATTAGTTACAACTGTAATCAGGGTTACCAGCTTTCCCTTCCCACCATCCTTACCTGCCAGGGCACGGGAAACTGGAGTGGTGAACGGCCTCAGTGTTTTCGTAAGTGTGAATTTTTCTGAAATACTGAAAATGTAGTTTGGCTTTTACCAGAAATGTTTGTCCTTTCATAAGCATTTAGATCCACATAATTATTTTTAACTGGGTGTTTCTACATTGTAGATTTAGGTTTTGTTTAATTATGCTAATACCTCATAGTACAGAGTTTTCCTCAATGAAATTATCTTTCCCTACAGCTGTATTTTGTGGAGATCCAGGGATACCAGCCCAAGGCAAGCGGGAAGACAGAGGGTTCACATACCTGTCCTCTGTTGCATTCTCATGTTACCCGCCTTTGATTCTGGTTGGCTCTGCTCGGCAATACTGCCAGTATGACGGAACCTGGAGTGGAACCCAGCCTTCTTGCATAGGTCAGAACTGATTTAGTCTTTCTTAACATTTCAAAAAAGCAGCCATTACTTCAGTGTCACGTGATCCTTCAGAAATCATTATAATATGCTAATTTGGTGCTCAAGAACATTTCTTATCAATGTTGAAAAATATTGTGTTGCTTAATATTTTTGTGGAAGCCGTGACACATTTTTGTTTTGAATGTTATATTCATCTCATATATCATATGTACCTAATCTCATAAATACCTGCATGTGTGATATCTGTACTAGATTGAGTCATATTCATATATGCTATGCACTATACAGGCACGATACTGTGAATTACTTCTGTTTTCGTTTTGTTTGTTTTTTACAGATCCCAGTCACACCAGCTGTGTAGATCCTGGCACTCCTCTCTTTGGCAACCAGAACAACTCTCAAGGCTACCAGGTACTGATCACATCAGATCAGGGCTGTTTTCAATACATCTGGAACCTTTTTTTCCTCTTGTCATTTATTGACTATTTGTGTGATTGTTTCAACAGATTGGTAGTTCAGTATTCTACAGCTGCAGAAAGGGCCATCTTCTTCTGGGTTCTATCTCACGGACCTGTTTGCCCAACCTCACCTGGAGTGGCATGCAGCCTGAGTGCATCGGTTAGCCGCAATATTGCAAAAAAATATTAGCCAGATTTTTCTGTTTCTATACTTTTTTGTTTGCATTTTTTAAAATGTATTAAAATAATAATAATAATGTAATTATCTGTAGTGATTAATAAAGTAGAGCAACCTTTCCAGATTTCAAGCGATTTTGTACAGTTGTTTTTTATTTTTGTTTTTCACAATACACTCTCCACAATGTAAGATTTTCTCTCTCCTTTTCTCTCAGCTCATCACTGTAATCAGCCGGAGCTCCCCGCTCAGGCGGATGTAGGTGCCATAGAGCTGCCATCTCTGGGTTATACGCTCATCTACACCTGTCAGCCTGGATTCTACCTGGCTGGAGGATCTGAACACCGCACCTGCAGGGCTGATGGCAGCTGGACAGGGAAACCTCCGTTGTGTGCACGTATGTACAAAATGCTTTACAAATACATGCTTGAGCCTACAAACCAAAATGTTTTTTCCTGTTTCTATTAAAAACGTGAAGAAAATGATCAATTGCTTTTGAACATGTTCGTAGCACTTGCGTGTTTTAGTGTAGCCCATCTGCTTTATTCACAGATTTAATGATTTACCGTATTCAACCACATTTTTCTTCTTCACAAATGTTGATAAATGGCCACGTGCATCTGTTTCATCTCCACAACTGGTGTGATCGCTGTGCTCAATTCATCATGTTATTGGTGAAAGTTCATATTAGTAGAGCTCTGATTAGCCCAATTGATTGCATTGATTTGGTTTTGGACAGCCCAGACTGCTTTAAAACATCCCCAGATAAACAGGGCCCATACAGGATTTACTGTGAGCGTAGAGCAGAAATATAAGATTATCAATTTGCTTTTTACTCTGCTAAAGGAAGATGGTATTAGTCTCAAGTTAATGCTGAAATGGATCGCACTCTAAGAGTTGTTGAAATATGTTTCTGAAATATTTTATAACAAAGCTATAAAAGCAAGGTTCTGGCCTTTTGCAGTGGAAGGATATTAACAGCACCTGTGGGAGACCAGAGAGAGGCAACATAGTCTGACATCTAATAAAGCTGTTTTTCCCCACTGTCTGTGTCCAGTCATCTTATAATGTCCTGCGATGTAGACTTCACTAGATATTCAGACATATTAAGTGAGATTTCAAATAATAGAAAATGTTCTGTCCGAATGGTATAGGGTACATCGTGTACATCATGACTACGTATATATATTATATAAACAAACCAAATCACATTTATTGACAGGTCCTGTCTTCTGTATTATTCCACTTCCTCTAACACCATATATGACTTATTCCATAGCTGATAACAGACCAAGTGGTAAAACTGTAGGAACCGTACAAGAGCCGCCCAACACAAAGCTACCCGGTAAGTTTCACTGTCTACCATAAATTTAAATAATCTTTCAATGGAAGGCAAGTTAATTACAAATCCACTTAAAATATTTTAGTCACTTGAATGTACAGTATAATAATTCTTGTCTCTGTTTCTTTCAATCTGTTCTTCTATTCTGTGCCTCTATCTCAGTGCCAAGTGGGGTTTTTGCTAAGAACTCTCTTTGGAGGGGTTCGTACGAATATCTAGGGAAGAAGCAGCCAGCAATGCTTAGCATAACTGCTTTTGAACCGTTCAGCAATCGGGTCAATGGCACTCTCACGGACCACAGCGGAGTACAGCTTAATCTGGCTGGTGAGTGTTTTTTATTTTAACCTCACAACACATTTCGCCAACCACTCATTTGTGATGCTTCAGCAGCCAGGTAATGACAATTTTCTGGCTTGTACTGCCCCTAGCACTGTGTTTTGTGTTCTCTTAAAAGGAAAAGTTCAGCCAAAAAAATTTTGTATACTTATTCCAAACCTTTTTTTTTTTTTCTTCCATGGATCAAAAAAAAAAAAAAACATTAAATAGGAAATTATATCATAGCGAGGACCTCTACAGACCCTCAGGACTGTGTATTACAGGGGTCATTTCCTAAAATATCAAATAATTTAACAATTTAATGAGATTCAGATTTTTTAAGTCAACATTTATGTGATCAAGTCGACGTCCATTAGTCGCTGATGATGTCATTAATGAACAAATAACCTGAACATCGAGCTGAGACACAAACGCGGGTTGCCTTGTGCACAGCTATGGAATATGACACAGCGCTGCACACAATGCTATTGCTTCTACATAACAGTTTATTTTTATCAGTTCTTTTGTCTTTGAGACGTTATATTTCTCACAGATTTCTGTTCGTTCTAAATCAGATACAGATAAAGTAGCACAGTAAAGATTACATTAATATGTATGCATTAGTTAGAGAGCGATTGCATGTTGGCAGCGTCTCTCTACTAATAGTGAAGTTGTGGGTTTTCGTTACTAAGAGTATTATGCTAGAACTTTTCAGTTTCTAAGCTATTTTATTAATAAATCACAGAGCAATGTTGACAATACATTTCTGCGCTACTGAATGTTTCTGTGAGCTACTGTCTGTATGTGTGTGCGTTACAAAACAACAGCACATTAGTTTAGGACTGCGATTAACTTTCTTTTATAGTAAGCTGTTTAAAACATGCATTCACCCAATCAATTTTGAGCATCCAGATGGTATAATCAAACATTTATTGTGGAGTGCTCTCAGAGTATGTATTTATTTGTCAAGCTTAAAGCTTAAAGTGTCGACTACTCTGTGCAACCTTTTTAACAGCTTTATTCACATACACATCCTCTCCATTCCTGCAGGTACCTATAAGAAAGAAGAGGCCCAGTTGTTGCTGCAGGTGTATCAGATCCGCGGTCCTGTGGAGATCTTCGTTAACAAGTTCAAAATTGACAACTGGGCACTTGACGGACATGTATGTAAATTCTTCTTTACGTTTCCTCTGATCTTCGCTGCAGTTGTCACAGGAAATCCCTTGTTTGCAGTACATCCATAAAATCATTATTCTGATATGTTGAAATGGAGACTCCCTGCAGTGTGAAACGTGGAAATAATAATCATCGTGATGATTATAGAGATGCTCCTCGTTGTAATGGATTATATTCAAATCGATTGTTTGCTTTGAAGATATTAAGCAACCACAGATCAAATATTTAAACCACGTAGGTGTGATTTAACTTGACCCAGCCATCCAGTTGACTTATTCTTTAGAAGACTGGTTACTGGGAAAGAGAAGCATCTTGCAATTGATTTCAACAGCTTTGCTTTTATGTTGATGCAAGTCCTTTCTACTTTACGGTATGACTTCATGCAGATGTAGTCTTCAGAAAGTCGTGGTCTCACTTTGAAAGGTGGAGGTTTCTGTACCTTTACTGCAACCTGAGAGTGCGTAAAGAGTTCTTCAATACTCACAGGCTGATGTAAGAGCTCTTGTCTAGGGCCAGACCTTGGGCTGCTTGTAACTACTGAAACCCTCAACCACACACACACACACACACCTTGTCACTCCTGGGGATAGAAGAGCACCGACAAAGTTTTTCTTTTAATTAAAACGTCAGTTAAATCATTGCTGGGTAATCAGGGCCAGACGTCTCTACCCCCTCCAATGCACACGGGACAAGCACCTAGGAGAGTGTAATTAAAAGTGTGGGCCATGAGTGTGTGGCTCTTGTGTGTGTGTTCATGTAAGAGAGAGAAAGAGCACAAGAGGTAGAGGATAAATGAGAAAGCTTCTTTTATATGTGCCTGTCTGTTTGTATTCGCATATGTACACGTTTTATGCCTCAGTGAAGAATGATGGGGAAAGTAAATGTCAAACATAAGTAGTCTTTCACATGAGTGACACATATTACCTTTCCGTGGCTCATTTTTGACATTTTGAAAATTCTTTACACTTACTGTTTTGTGTTTTTCTCCACAGGTGTCGTACATGCCTTCATCTGATTCATTTGTATACCAAGGATTTGTTCGAGGAAAAGGCTTCGGCCAGTTTGGACTTCAGAGGCTGGGTATGTGTGCTTGTCTTATAGGACACTTCATTTGTTAAAACTTATTCTTTAAAGGGTTTGTTTCCCCAAAAATCAATTACCCCACCTTATGTTGTTCCACACCTATAAGACTTTTGTTTGTCTTCGAAGCACAAACGAACTTAATAATATCTTTATTTGTGTTTCGAGGATTAACAGAAGTGGTTCGGAATGACGCGAGTATGAGTAATTGATGACAGAATTAGAATTTTGGGGTGAACTTATACCTTTAAGTCTGATCATCTAAAATGACAAAAATACTGTTTTTTGTAGCAAAAAGAAGGAATATTTAACTGAAAGTGTCTCATGACTGCGCCAATAGCAGTACCAAACAGCATAGCAACTGTTTTCAAACAGGGTTCCCAAGCACTCTCCTCACTGATCGAACTAACTTATCCACTTTCATGAATAATTTGGTTTTCCTGTTAACCCTTATGTGCTGTTGGGGATGTTTTCATCCACTATGGGGTATTTTTGAGTCTAAATTTGGCCATAACTTTTTCTGTGTTTCAGCAAATGGAATGATTTTTGGTGACAAATCTTATTTTGACACATATTTTGGGAAAATGCTTTGAAATTTTTCAAAAACTCAACAGTACACTGTGGGCAAATTTACTACCCTTTCGTTATGTTTGTGGCTGAAAACAGCCACTACTTTAAACTGCTGTAAAAATTTATCAGATAAATATTTTTTTCAAATTTTTTTGCATAAATCTATTAATCAACCTCAGTCCTGCTCAAAAATACTAAATGTTTAAAAAAAATTCAGGATTTTAACTCTTTAATTGCCAAATTTGTAAATGATGTCACTGATTTGGGAAAAAAAACACACACAAAATGACTCATTTTCAATATAAAATGTGATTGTGGACTGGATTTTTTTTTACCTTTTATCACAGTCTTGGACATGTCAAAGATTAGAAACAACATTGGTTTTGATGCATTGTTAGTTTTTGTGCAGCATCAGATTTTAACTTTTTCTCCCTCATTTACTGTTCGTGGCTGTTTTTGCCCCATTGACTTCCATTATAACCACATTTTTTGATTGCAAAGCCATGACACCATATAATCATGCATTTTTGATTGTTGGTGGTTTTCCCTGTTGGGAAGAGGTAAAATTTGTAATTTTTACTGTTGATAACCGGGTGGCACCATTAACCCTTTAGATAGGCCTGTGCCAAAAAAAGCTTAGTTTCTGGCTTTTACATGGAGTTATATGGAGTATAACAGCATAATAAAGTGTGTGTGTGTGTGTGTGTGTGTGTGTGTGTGTGTGTGTGTGTGTGTGTGTGTGTGTGTGTGTGTGTGTGTGTGTGTGTGTGTGTGTGTGTGTGTGTGTGTGTGTGTGAACTCACCTTGATGCGTCTGAGAAAATCAAAATATGCACCTCAGCTCTCAGAACTGCATGGAGTAAACAAAAACAAAGTAAGTGTATTTATGCACCTGCTGCCTTTTGATGGTGAGAAATGCAGACTAAACAAAAACAAAGCAAGTGGATTTAAACGCGTGCATGCAAGCCTGCTGGTCATTTGATGGTGAGAAGAGCAGCAAGCAACATGAGAAAGGGCTTGACTTGTAGTGAAGTTTTAGAGATGATTATGCAGCCTGACCCTTCCAGCGAGCTGCAGGATGTATCGTCTTCTCCCTCTGACACCACAGACTCAGGAGAGTCAGATCCTGATTTGGATGTGGCACCCTCATCATCCTCTCTAGCTTCCACTGAAGGCGAGGAGGATTCGGAGGATCCTGGATCTGGGTGGATTGGGAGAAACGGCGAAGTGTGGTTTTCCACCAACGCGGAGACAACTCCCTTTCTTCAGCCTGCCAGAGGCGTGACTCCAGGGCCGACGCGCTATGCCTTCGCAAGGGTCCAGAACATGGATTCCGTGTTCAATCTGTTTTTTACGGAGGAGATGATTGACCTCATTGTCAGCATGACTTGCGTCAACACATACATGTTTGTACAGTCATACAAACATGTATGACTATGCCTTGTGATGGCATAGCGCGTCGGCCCTGGAGTCACGCCACTGGCAGGCTGAAGAAAGAGAGTTGTCTCCGCGTTAGTGGAAAACAACACTTCGCCGTTTCTCCCAATCCACCCAGATCCAGGATCCTCCGAATCCTCCTCGCCTTCAGTGGAAGCTAGAGTGGATGATGAGGGTGCCACATCCAAATCAGGATCTGACTCTCCTGAGCCTGTGGTGTCAGAGGGAGAAGACGAAACATCCTGCAGCTCGCTGGAAGGGTCAGGCTGCATAATCATCTCTAAAACTTCACTACAAGTCAAGCCCTTTCTCATGTTGCTTGCTGCTCTTCTCACCATCAAATGACCAGCAGGCTTGCATGCACGCGTTTAAATCCACTTGCTTTGTTTTTGTTTAGTCTGCATTTCTCACCATCAAAAGGCAGCAGGTGCATAAATACACTTACTTTGTTTTTGTTTACTCCATGCAGTTCTGAGAGCTGAGGTGCATATTTTGATTTTCTCAGACGCATCAAGGTGAGTTCACACACACACACACACACACACACACACACACACACACACACTTTATTATGCTGTTATACTCCATATAACTCCATGTAAAAGCCAGAAACTAAGCTTTTTTTGGCACAGGCCTATCTAAAGGGTTAATGGTGCCACCCGGTTATCAACAGTAAAAATTACAAATTTTACCTCTTCCCAACAGGGAAAACCACCAACAATCAAAAATGCATGATTATATGGTGTCATGGCTTTGCAATCAAAAAATGTGGTTATAATGGAAGTCAATGGGGCAAAAACAGCCACGAACAGTAAATGAGGGAGAAAAAGTTAAAATTTGATGCTGCACAAAAACTAACAATGCATCAAAACCAATGTTGTTTCTAATCTTTGACATGTCCAAGACTGTGATAAAAGGTAAAAAAAAAAATCCAGTCCACAATCACATTTTATATTGAAAATGAGTAATTTTGTGTTTTTTTTCCCCCCAAATCAGTGACATCATTTACGAATTTGGCAATTAAAGAGTTAAAATCCTGAATTTTTTTTAAACATTTAATATTTTTGAGCAGGACTGAGGTTGATTAATAGATTAATGCAAAAAAATTTGAAAAAAATATTTATCTGATACATTTTTACAGCAGTTTAAAGTAGTGGCTGTTTTCAGCCACAAACATAACGAAAGGATGTAAATTCTAACAATGCACAAGGGTTAAATCAAGCACACCTAGGACACCGAAGTGATTTCATTGCCTGAAACTGTTCAGTGTACTAGCTTAGTGTAGCAGTAGCATAGCATTGCATGCTAGCTCACCTTATACCCTATGCAAGTGACTTATTCTACATTCACTGATCAGGCATTACAATGGTTACCCCTCGAGTTCTAGAGTTGCGAGTTCTATTAAATAAAATATTAAAATATTAGGTATTGAACCCTTTCAGGGAGTTATCTGTGTCACATGGTTGGGATACACAAAAAAAATCAGTCCATCAATTATTTGCATATAGTTGTCTCTGCTTTTTTAAGCTGGTGAAGTATTTTAATATTGAATACAATAAACATTTCAGCTTTTAAGCCATTAAAATGTTAAGTGTGTGTTGATTCCTCCTATAATTATTTATCATGTATTATTATCAAACAGTTTAGAAAGAGAGAAAGGAAAACTAGAGTCAGTCTAAGTATCTTGTGTACAGCTTGTGGAGGCCAAACCATGAACGGTCTGTCAAATCCTGCTGTGATGAAAAAGGTGCGCCTTCATTTATAAACGACAGCTGTATAGACTCATATCCCAACATCGTCTGACAGATTGAGCAAACAGAAGATTTATTAATAAGAGGGGCTGTAGGGGAAAGAGCATGTGTGTGTGTGCACACCCATATTCCATCATTTTATGTTGTTTTGATGAGCTGGCTCTATTGAGTTAGTTAATTGAATCTCCCACTTGCAGCCTTGATGTTATTGGGAAGCTTTTTGGCATTGTCTGATGAACAGGTGCACTGACACTCTCTTGTTGTTTAGGAAAGCTCTGTGGTCGAAATAGAAAAGTGAATTCAGAATGACTTCATCTTTGCCGTGTCTTGATATCTGTAATTAAAAAAGCATTGTCAGTATAATGCAGTGTGACATCTCCCAAAAACACGTCCCCTAGTTGAGTTATACAAAACAGTGGGATATGAAGTTGCCACATTTCATGTATTAATTTCTTATTTGTTACATGGTTTTAAAATCAATTTGAACACATGCTTTGACTGAACTTTTAACTTGTGGTTAGTTATTGTTATTTCATAAATGGTTCCTTCGTATGTTATTTTACAGAAGGCCTTGATCCAACTGGGGTGAATCCAGGCTATAACTTTGCCTCCAATAGCAGTTCAGTGGCAGCAGCCATTTTAGTGCCTTTTATTGCCATGATTATAGCAGGCTTTGCTCTCTATCTCTACAAACACAGGTAAAGCAGTTCACGGAAGATTTATAATTTATTGTAAATTTATTTGTGTATGTATTATGAATCACTCCTCCAGAATATTTGTTAATACTGTATGTCTTGCTTGCTTTCAGAAAAAGGCCCAAAGTACCCTTCAATGGTTATGTGGGCCATGAGAACACCAACGGAAGGGCGACTTTCGAAAACCCTATGTACGACCGCAATATCCAGCCCACTGACATCATGGCCAATGAGACAGAGTTCACGGTCAGCACAGTGTGCACAGCAGTATAGCGACCTCTCTAGTCAAAGGTGAGTCTTCTACCAGAAAGATTCATTCTCAGTGATCGGCCTGACTTTGATTGATTTGTTATGACTAGGGTTGTGCTGCAGAGCCTGTATCTGTAATAATCTCAAAATTATTATTATCTGTATTCAGATAAAACCATAATTGTGTGGGACATAGGGCTGGGCGGTATATCGAGTTTGTACGATATATCGATATATTTTTTTTGAAACGATATGGAATGAGGCAATACCGTTTATATCGATACAGTAGTTTGATACGAGCACATCTGAAAAACGCGGAAGACGCAGTGTGAGCTGCCGCAGTGAAAGTACATAGTACAATTTGTCCTAAACATGACACAAGCTTATATTAAGGGCTTCAAAATAACTGGTAAGATATAGTTAAGTTTAAAGCAGCTTGCCCTTTTAGATGCTTACTGACAGATACTGTTGCTGGCTGACTGACAGATAAATACTTGCGCTGTTTAATGCGTTTGAGATGTGTTGCTTTCCTCAGTGCTTAACTTACATTTCACAGGTATATTCTCCATCTGTAAATGTTAGAAAGTCAAACAAATATGTCCTTTTCACTGTCAGGAGAGGACGAGCTTCTGCAATTGAATCTCCGCTAATATTCAAGCTTCCGTGAATGAGCGACGCCGCGCGCATGCGCGCCAAACAGACGGAGCACAATAGAATAGTAGCGCAATAATTCTGACTAAAATATACATATTGCTAAAATATTTGTTGTTGGAAACAATAAATATGCCATATGGGGAATTTTAAACCTACAAGTATATTTTTATGAAAGTGACCATTATAACGGGGTAATCAAACGCAGGCTAATAGTTTAAGTTCTTTTGTTTTTATTTTCATTTTTAGTTTAGCCTTTAGTCAATTTAAAAACAAAAGCATTATTTTTGTTAGAATGTAATGTGATTTTAACCACCTTTTTGCACATAATATATTGCATAGCCTACATTACATTCACTATATTTGTTTCCATATCCTCCAATATCAACATTGTTTGTAGGATATCATTGGGCAGGATGAAAATGGCATGTTTTTTTAAATAAATACAGATTTTCTTTATCCAAATGGAAAAATGTAGAAAGTACCGAGATATATATCGTATATCGCCATTTAACCCAAAAATACCGAGATATGATTTTTTGGCCATATCGCCCAGCCCTAGTGGGACATTAAATGGAATTTTGTAAAATTACATGAAGCCTTTTTTTTTTTTGGCTTCGGGCACACACTAGCTATGATTTTGTAGCCAAATATGTTAGCTAATAACTATGTTTCAGTTTGCCTCAGAAATACATTTTGGAACAGCCTTTGCGCCAGGAGCGTGTTTCCATAGGAAGTCCATCAGGTTTTGGAACAGAGATAATTGTTTTCTTTTGAAACAGTATCCTAACTCGTATCGATGCCTCCTTCTCTTCCCAAACTCGCCGGTCTGTGTCCGTAGATGGCGTCCATCATATTGAACCACTTCCAATTTTTTCTGTGTACACCACTCCGGCTGTTGTGGTCTTTCACCTTACAGTAGTCACTCTGCAGTTTCTTGCATTTAATGCGGCACTGCTCGGACGTCCGCTGGAACCCCTCGGCAGCCATCTTCTCAGAAACATGCTGAAAAACCTTTTCATGATACCCAGGAAGGTCTGGACCTCCTGGGTCGACCACGATAACGTTTGCTGCGTGCCAACATTGTTTTGCAACGGTGTTGTGTTTTAAAAATGTTGTCGTTTCCCTTGTAGCACGCGCAAGTTCTCTGTCAACCAATCAATGTTCTGCAGTGAGTCTAGCTCCATCCTTTAGGAACCATACCACTATGCTAGGTACCCCAACGGAAGGGTACCGAAAAAGTGGTACAGTACGGTTTGGCATTTTGGTACCATTCACAACTTTTGATAATGGAAACGTAAATAATTGCGTACTGTACCGTACCGCTCGGTGGAAATGAGCCATTTGTGAATTATTTATTTATTTTCTAGAACTTGTTAGACTTTTTTTCTAGATTTCAGAGTCATACTGTGACCTTAGCATTCTGCATCCACATACAACGTGCTTCATTAGACTACTGTAAAAACTAGCATGGCATCAGAGATGAAAAGGTCATTGCCGACCACATATAAAATCTTGCGATATAATAAGCCGAATGAGGACATAGACCTCAGGGAAAGGGAAAAAAGCAATATATCCTCACATAGTTGCTTTGGAATGATTTAGTGGCATCATTTGCTGTATATTTCTGCTATTTTACCCAAACTGCCTTTTCAGCATATAGTTTGTTTGAATGTTGAGTGGGTAGAGGGGGAATTAAAACTGGAGAAATTTTACTTCTGAAACTGACTTTATCGCCCTAGTTTTGCCCTTAGTCAAAATGGAAAACAAACTGCTGAGGCAAGGGGATAAGGATAGAGAAATATTGAATTTTAATTTATTTATATCAGCTGTTGTACCCTTTTCAAAGTTTTTATATATATATATATATATATATATATATATATATATATATATATATATATATGTATGTATATATGTATGTATATATATAAAAAGAGCACCTAATCTAAGCCGCAGACTATGAACTTGGGCAGGATTTGTAATTGGTTTCCCCCCTGTATCCCATGTATTTAAGTGTCGTCTGCTGATTTGAACCTGAAACAGGCTCTGAGGATGTTTTTAATTTTTTTTTATTACTTTTATGAATTAAGTTAAAAATGTACCTTACTATTGCAGTGTTGTGATAATATTACTATCAAACAGTTGTGTCGAGCACCCTCTTTCTCTATTTTTTCTTATCCATTCCATCTGAAAAGCAGTTTTGGGCAGTAACCAACTAAAAGTAGCATTGCTGTTTACTACGTTTTTCGGTATCCTAATAGTACCTCAGCTGTTTTTAAAATAGCTTTTCCATTAATGGGCTACTTTTGAAACAAAAATAGCATTTTTTTTTTTTTTTTTTTTTGCACAACTGTTTAAGCCGAGCAAGTAATCAAAAGCACTGTCATTGGGAGTTGTGATTCAGCTGCTTCAACATAGTTAGGTACTTTTTTTTAGTAACTTGAACTGTAGCTATAGTAAATTTGACGGTAGTTTAACTATGTCTCTTGAGAAGTTTCGTAGTAGTTTCTCCAACACTGCAGATAAATGTGTCTTCTCTACTCTTAATTCCTTCTCCGTTCTCTTTCCTCTTTTCACAGGCTGGATATAGTCTTTCCCTCTCCAAACAACTATCCCCATAGTTACGAATGGGCCGGACGGATGGACTAAAGAGGAGGATTTTTTTGTTTTTCATTTGTAAACCAATTCCAATGTGACAAAAAGTGATAAACCTTGATAACAATGCTGTAAAAATGCATCAACAGAGATGCACTCATAAAGAACCACGTCAGTGTTTGCTAGCTAAAACTCTGTTCCTACACTCTTCTGCTGTCTCCTCTTTTTTTCCTTCTGAGGGAACGTCCTGTTTGACTGTGGCAGCGCGAGGGACACATGTGAAGCTCACAGTCGTCGCTTGCCAAAAAAAGACAAGAGGTACATTGTTCGGTCAAACGAAGCCCGCCCATTCTTACTCTTGAGGTAGAGGAAGCCTTCATGTGAACAGGAAGTCAAGAGAAGCATGTTGCTGGAGAAGCTTTGTTTAACTTTTTTACCTTGAGTTGTTTTCTATGGAGTGCGTTTTGGCTTATTTTATCCCATATCCACCTTGAACTAAAATCACAAACAAGTGCAGACTTCACTGAGGACACTCTCTCTGACACATCAGTTCCCTGAGCATGTTACGCCACACCTCGACTTGAAGAGGAATGAGATTCAGAGGCTTATTAGAAGACATGGATTCTAGCTGTAGCATCTCTTTTCTCATTCCAGCTTGAAGGAACAAGTGTTCTCGCACCATCTTATCATGATCCTCCTGACTGAGAATGGACAGTCCAACCCTCTGCGCAGCCCAGCGGAGAACATGAAAAGACACGGTGCACGTGTTTATGTGTTCAGGGGCTTTATGAAGCTGACTTCACGGCCATTATCGGCTGTTATTTTCTTTTTCCCACACTGACAGAAGAAAAGCAGCCCACATTGGAAGGTTGGATTTCCTATATATTACAAAGGAGTGGATTTGGATGTTCTGAGTTCGATGTTCTTGGTTTAATGGCTGGGACTTGTCGATGAACCATTCACTAGCATTTATAGATATTCCTGATGTCAGGCAGATTTTAGGTGGTGGGCTTCTGATGTCATTGAATGTCATGGATCAAATGATTTTCATACATAGATTAAAAAAGCAACACAGCCCTTGAAGACTTGAAGTACGGAGATAAATATAACTTGAAATATGTCTTTCATAACCAAGGGAGGGTCTGCTTTCAGTCCTCAAGTTCTGAAGTCAAGGATAAGGATGACAGATTTAGTCAAAAGGAGCCAACACCAAATAAGCGTGAAAATCTTTAATCTCTGTAGCTTTGTGTCATAATCTGTTTCCCTGCATATTCCTCCATGTCATCCATGCCTACACCACACTTACGATAAGCAAAAGGGGCTTAGAAATCACTCCTTAAAATACTAATCCAATGCTGGTTGTTTATTTGCATGCATTTGCCCCAATAACTTGATGGGAAGGTTTGAAGATGAGCAACAGCTTGGGAAGTGTACAAATGGAGCGGGATAGATCTGCATACTGAATAACTTGTATTTTGTTGTCGGAGTACACTATATTCTGGGTGCAGCATCCTTTAACTGGCCGGTGTTTTTGAGATTTGTAATTCAGTTATTGAATATTATTGTCGCTGCTTGTATTTGCATCATTCGGTTTGATTTTCTCGTCTTATGGCCTCTGTTACCTGATGTCGGCATTTACTTTCCAGTGGGCATTTAAATTCCTCCAGTTTATGTGCTGTACTGTTCAGCTTCTGAAATCAATCTCTGATATAATTGCTTTTACAAGTTTATTACTTTTGAAATCGGTAGCCTATCATCGTTCTGTTAATGTGATATTACCCAGAGATTGTTTCAATTGTAAGTTGATCGAAAAAGCAAAGATTGTATTTCCCTTGGGATTTTATGGGCCAGGAGTTTAGCAGGTACATTATCTTCAACCTATTGACATTCACTTTATATTTACAAGACTGTCGTATGGCTGTTCTTTTTTTTTTTCATTTTGAATTGCTTTATCAGTGTAGACATCATCTTAAAGCATTTGCCACATATCAGACAACATTTTGCTGCAGATTTGCATTTTTATGCCTCAGAAAACCTACAACAATAGCAAGGCTGCCAGATTTATAATTCTGACATTAGAAATAGCTCCTTTTAAAATGCTACAAAATGACACTTAACACACAAATCAAGGCACAAAGGGCTTCAAAGTCATCTCCTCTACTTCATTGTCATCTTTATATGTGTATTTGAACCCATACTGTTGTTGAAGTGTCCAGGCAGACTGTGTTTCACACTTGTCCATCTGTTTCTCGTAACAGTGCCTTGGTAACGCTAAATGTGGTGTATCTAATCTCTTCTTATTGCTCCATTTTTGTTATTATTGCACAATGGTCAAGAGCTGCCAGTTGCTAGGGGAGAATTTCAAAGACGCTGCTTCTCTGTTTAGTCGAGTCTTTGTTATTCTTAGCTTAAGAGAATTAAACAAACACAAAAAAATAAAGACCAGCACCCTAAAGCGTGCAATTAATTTATATTTTCACATAATTCCTTAGGTTAGAACCTGCACTTTAAGGTCTTCTTTGTCCTTCCAGCTAGTATTTGTCATTAGAATATTATTGTATTGTGAATATTATTAATTTTGCAAATCTATTGCAAAACCTATGGTGCTGCTTTGCCAAAAGCCCTACTCGGACGGGATTAACCTTACAAAGGGTAGATGGAGTAATGTTATTTTACCACAGGACGTCTGTAATATGAATGGCCAATTCGCACAGGATAAGATATCTCAGTAAACCTAGCAGAAGTGGGAGGGGTAACTCGTGTCGTCATGTGCGTATTACGTTGCTTCCTGATATCACGTGCGCAAACACATATAACCTATATTATATAAAACAGTTGTGTCCGGTCGAACGATGTATTAAATAACTTCAGATTGGATTGTGTTGGTAAAAGGCACTTACCTAGCGCTAAAAGATGTTTCATGCCTCTAACAAGTGCTTTCGATCTTCTTTCTGATCTGAATGGTATGCAGAAAAACACTTGAGTTTTGCCACAGACTTGTCCCAGAGTCTAGAACGCAACTGAATAATGTTTCCAGCGTCTCCATACTTGAAAAATCGCGGGAAACTACTTTTAACCAGGAAATGACTAAATATTTACGTACATATTTACAGCGGGTCTATTCGCATGGGATTAGTATTACCTGACGTAATTTTTCCGGACCTTTTTACTGAAGGTAAAAGTCGCCGTCATCTTTATTGACATTGTCCGTAATCATTACTGAGATGGCACATTCAGACTGAACTAAAATCACAGAGAAGCTCTGGTAATTATTACTTAACCCCACCTCTCCATATTAAACTACCCCCGTCCGAATAGGGCTAAAGTCAAAGGCATCAGCCTATTTCATGTACATTTATAGAGAGAAATCAAAAGCATTACAGCATTTACGGTATTGTTCATGGCATTTAGCAATGGTAACAGTGAAGCTGAAGTACTCAACATGTCCTGTCAGTGTTCCAGTCTGTAGTGTCGTCATTGCACGATAACTAAATCAGACATGCTCCATTCAGAGCGCTGATGTGTTATCAGTGTCATACCGTTTTTTATTAACCCAAAACTGGTGCTTACGTCTTCATGTGACGAGCTGTGCCTGGCAGCCCTCCATATATTTTATTTTATCCTCAGCCCGACTGAATCACACATACATACACTAAAATGGAGACCAGCATCTCAAATAATTTACAATGTCACGTATTTACATATTTGTGACGAGCCCTTTTCATTAAGGTTTTGTTAACATGCCGTGAAAGTGAGCTTGTTTTTTTATATATATCTTGCGTGCTACTAGTTATATGAAGCAACGACAACGATCTTAATTGTTATCTTGTTGTAATGTCAAGTCCACCTCGTAGTGTCAGAAAACATATTTGTCTTTTTCCAGTGTCTTTCAAAGGCGAGAAGTTGATGTAGACAATATCGGGATTTCACTGAATGTATGTTTAATTCTGGAAATGTCTGTTTTATCTGCTATACTTATTGTAAACATCCAACAAACTACATAACTCATGAAATGTCCCTTAATAACATATCAGAAAAGCGGCACCCCTAAAAGACTGCATATCGGTATATTTAAATTGCACACTGCAGCTTATATTGAAGAAGTATATGAAATGTTATACTACAGGATGAACAAATCAGTTTTGTGTGGAGGTTGATGTGAAAATATCTTGGTATGCACTTTTCCAGCTTCTTTTTGTCCTTTTATTGTCATTTTGAGAACCACATCTATGCGTTTCTCTCCAGTATGTAAGAGGTACGAGCCCAGCCTTGAAGGACTTTTAAAGGACTGCTCTGCTCTGGCTATCCAAAGCCTAAAGGAATAAAGTCAGTCTCGAGTTGCGTACTTGACCAAAAGGATTTTTTTGAACAGACTTTCAAACTTTCAAGGACCTTACCTTAGAGCGGTCCGTTGCGGATATCCATACAGAGACACTGAGAGGAGAACTAATGAATAGAAACCTTTTTTGTACAGAGATATATTTTTATGGAAATAAATTTGTAATATAAAAAAAGAGAAAGTGTATTGACAGATCTGTAAATGTTTTTCATTATTGTAGTACAAATGCTAGTGGGGATTATAAAAAGATATATATAAAATATATATATACAAAGACAAAATAGAGACAAAGGTTTTTTTGTAAATGTAAAAACGATTGTATATAGAAGTTTACATATTGTAAATATGTAATACCCAACATGGCTTGTCTGCAATATATAAAATGTATTTTATCTGTCTGTATATGATGCTTTGCATTGTGTTTCAGCTTATTCTACTTTCTTGAACTTAAAAAACCTATTTTGAAGTTTTTTTGGAATAAAAAAAAAGAAAACATATGTGCCTGGTAGTTTCTTTGTTGTGTGGCAGGTTTGTAACTTGAAAGCATGGTAATGAAACTTTGGTCGAACAGATGTTTCAAATCTCTATCTATCCACTGTGTGCATATTTTAACCCAACCTGGCAAAGTATGAGACTAGTTATTTTGGTAAAACTTTAGAATAGCTGTTCCATAATTAATAACTGCATATAACACAGGAACAAATGGAGGTAGGAAGACATCAAGGCACGGCCGATTCCCGGCTGCTGGGATGCCTTTATCTAGAAGATTTTTAAGGCAGCTTTTGTGTGTCCTTTATTACATAGTATGCTTAATATGTCAGAGAAAATGGTTTCTGATGGAATTATAAAAACATTTATTCATAAATGACTATTTTTAGCCTATGATTTTATTTCTATAGAGTACTGCAGGGATGAAAAAAAAAACGAAAACAATTTAGCATTTTAGTGCTTCTGATGCCATTGTCCTGAAAGCAATGTTTTTTTATTGTTTTTTTTGTTTTGTTTTGTTTTTTTTTTTTGGCTAAAGGGATAGTTCATCCAAAAATCAAGTTGTTCCAAGCCTGAATGGATTTCTTTTTTCTGCTGAACACAAAAGAAGATATTTTGAAGAATGTCCAGACAGATGATGGACCCCATTGACTTCCATAGTATGGAAAAAAATTATAATACTATGGAAGTCAATAGGGCTCATGTTTGCATTCAAACAACCATAAAAGACTGCCTACTCTCTGCCTGATGTGTAAACATTATGGAAGCATGCTGGCCAGACGGGATTTAAACTTTGTCGGCTGAAGACCCAAATTTGGTCGCACCAAGCGCGAGGTAAACGTACCAAGCGCAATGTTCTCTCAACATTCCTGATTTCTTACACCGTCGTCTCCGATCGCGTTCATATGTAAACTGTCTATCTGTCTGTCTGTCTGTCTGTCTCAAACAAGTGTATAATGTTATAAATAATACATCTATAAATGTCTGCTTGACAACTGGTTAATTTATCGCACTATTTGTTTACAGCCGAATCACAGCCATGCTGGTCAAATGAACAGTTGCACTCTTGCTTTTGTGATATTGGCTAATAATACTAGATATCATTTAGCAAAATTATTATTTTTAAACTTAAACTAAAAGGTATAGATTTTGTTTTTGAAAAACAGACTCACCAAATTTTCTTCTCAGCTCTCATTTTTAACAAAACACCTGAGCTTGACAGTGTTGGGTGCAAACATGGATCAACTTTCTCTGAGAAAGACCTAGTTAGGTTTAGAAATGAAACCCAGGTTGAAAGAATAACAAAAGTCATTTGCAGTGTTTATATACTAGAATTATCATGAAATATCACCTTCGAGCGACATAGTGATATAATACACTTGATTAATGGTTAATTATTTGAATATTTTGTCAGCCATAAAGTCGCAATTTCTGTTTTATTGGTTTAACAAAGCAAAATCATTTCAAGTGCCCCCTGGAACCTGCTTAACTACCCCTTTGGGTTGCATGTACCCCTGGTTGGGAACCCCTGCTGTACGACACCAGGCCTCTGGGTGTAATAACTTTCTTTAGAAGCCACTTCTCTAGGAAATACAAATACTGTGGGAGTACAGATGGCGTTTTGATCGTTTATTATTTATTCAATTCTTGTCATTAGTGTCTTCCCGCTTGTGTTCAGTGGTAGCTTGAGGGAGCAGACTTTTATCCGAACTTTTGCAACAATAGCATCTAGTAGACTTAAAGTTTTGTCAAACCATGCCTGGGATGTATAATTAAAGGTAAAAAAGCAGCACAGATCTCTCAGGGTTCCACGCGCCTCCCACGCAGCAAGCTGGAGATTCTGTTTGCTGCCAATGTTTCATTTATTCACGAATATTTTTTCAGAAAGAATATTTCAGAAAGAGAGGCCATTTTGAATGGGTCCAATTCGTGTTCCTGCACTTGCAGTGTATAAGCTTCAGTTAGCCTGGCAGCAGGACAGCAGCCAAACTAAGTACAAGTCTGTAATTGGACACCAGGAGTCTCATTATTAGGTTGGACAGTCTGTTTCAAACAAAGATCATGTGCAAGGAACCAACATTAAGACTTGCAAGTCAACTCGTGAATAAAATAAATTTTTTCATCCAATTTTCGGGAACTGCAACTTAATATATGGGATCCAAACAAAAATAAAAATTGTCATTGTTTACTCAGCCTCATGTCGTTCCAAACCTGTATGACTCTGTTTAATGTCCAAACAGTGCAATACGTGATATTTTGGATCCTGCTGATTTGTATTGTACGCTCTTTAAAATAAAGGTTCCGGAAGGGATTTCACGGCTGTGTTACGGAAGAAACATTTTGGATTCCCCAAAGAACCTTTCAGTAAATAGTTTTTAAAAGAAAGGTTATTTATTGGCATCGATGGTTCCATGAAGAACCTTTAACATTCATGGACAATTTATGCGCAAAAAGGTTGTTCTTTAGATTATTAAATTATTCTTCACACTGAGGAAAGAACGGTTCATTGGAAGGTTTTCTTTGGGGAACCCAAAAATGGTTCTTCTATGACATCTTCTGTGAAAACCCTCTTTTGGAACCTTTACTTTTAAGAGTGAATATGTTTGTTCCGATTTATTTTGGAAGTGTCGTGACGAATGGTCAGCTGATGGTGACGGGTGCTTGGTTAGGTTAAACTCTGCTCTTGATTGATTAAAGTAACTGCCACAGCAGGTCATTAGTCACCACAGGTTCCTTCTGCTCGTGGCAGTTATTAATCATGAGCCATGGCTGTTGACTGAAGTGCTGTACCACTGCAACACCCCCAAAGATTTTGTGTTGTGCAATAATGGGTTAAAATGTCCTATCAATTCTTTCTTACTGACTCCTCATACTGGCTCTTTGTATTTCACTTTCAAAAGTATAAATGATTAGCTAACGCTCATAGGCAGATTTTCTTTTTTCTGTTTGTTCATGTGGTTTTAGGGTGAAAATATAGACTGGCAGACGCACCTCAGAGAGGTAAATGAGGTAAATGGGGGATTTCTGCGACAATTATGCAATTAAGTCATTATGGATGTGCTTGCAATGAGCTGATAGATCCCTTTATATGAGCAGAAATTGACTGTAATTACTTCATGGTGTCAATGGGTTGATGTTTGTTTTTTGAACTACGCCTTCACTTGAATAAGGACTTTTTAGTCATACTTGCCTCTTTTATAGATGGGGATCATTATTGAATCAAGGAAAGGTTTTTTTTATCAGTAAAGTGGTCATAGCTCGATAATATTTTGTGATAAAAGAGCTTTATGTACTGACCACTTCCTCTCCGGGCCTATACGAATATAGCATAGTATGAAAGGAGCAAAATGTAGTGTGTTTAAGCAAATGCAATTAGTATTAAAGAGCAATACCTATTTTACATTTTCAGCTTTCTTTAGTGTCTATCGTTGCTGTTTGAGCATTAAAAATATGTCTGCAAAGTTACAAAGTCACTCCAAAGGGAGTTATTCTCTATATTGGTGCGAACTGTTCCTGAAACGCCTCCATTGTAGACTTGAGTTTTCTTCCGGGAACATGCGCAACGCAAGATCCTACATTGAAATAATTCGGTCGAGGCTTGGTTGAGCTGTTTTAGTAGCATGCTGTCGCCATGTCCAAGAGACGCTGTTGTTTTGATCTCTGGGGCCGTCTAGTCTCACAAATTGGTCATTCACTTTTATTCTTTAAAGGGGGGGTGAAATGCTAATTTTCACTCAATCTCCTGTTAATCTTGAGTACCTATAGAGTAGTATTGCATCCTTCAAATCTCCAAAAAGTCTTTAGTTTTATTATATTCATAAAAGAAAGATAGACTGTACCGAGTCTTTCCGGAAAAAAACGAGCGTCTGGAGGCGGGCCGTGTGGGCGAAGCTAAAGCTGTGCTAACCGAGCTAACAACAACACACAGAGACATTTGAAGCAGTTTTACTCACCGCCTGGTTCCAACGCACGACTGCGAACCTTTATCATTGTGACTGCTCGATCCTTAAGCATTAGACGATCTGCAAATCCGTCGATCTGGGCTTTGTTTATAAAACAATCATCGTCGAAATGCAGGGAACAAACAGTCTTACACAACTCCGTTGATGATGCTCTGAAAAAACAAACTCCATCCACTGTTCCCTTAACGCCGGGTTCTTTGGGAATCTGTGCAGGGTTGTCTTGCCCTGGCAACCAAAAACACACTTCTTTGGTGACATTGACTTCCCAAAAGCCGTGCAGAGCGCTTTGATGGCGTACTGCTTTCGCTCTCTCTCTCTGGTCTACGAGTGCGCGCGCGCCCGCGCTCTTCCGGCAGAAGTCCCCTTAGGACCCATATAAGGAAATTCCGCCCCATCTGACGTCACACAGGCCCATACTCGAAAAAAACTTTCCGAAACTTGTGACAAACCGGAAGGACAATCTTTGGCACAGAAATACTCCTTCAAACGTACAATTTAATTTTTGAAACTTTGTCCATGTTTAGCATGGGAATCCAACTCTTTAACAGTGTAAAAAACTCAGTATGCATGAAATAGCATTTCACCCCCCCTTTTAAGATTGTTCATTACTTTTTCCTAGTCAGATACATAAAAACATGGATTGATCTAATTTGATACCGAAAAGTAAGACTGACTACCCCTAACTAACTGCTAGTTGGTCATACTAGCTCTTAAGACAGTCTTAACATAATGGCTGTTTATGCAACTGGCCCCAGGATCTGATATGTTTTGGTAAGACATTTAAACGGTTGAAGCATATTGTGCTCTTTGAAAGGAAGGTCTTCGTAGAGACCGGCACTAAACAGTGTTACTGACAGACTGGGAAGAGAGGTGCTGCAACAACGTAAAACAAAATTTAAGCATGAAAACTTATTCTAGACCTCAAAAAGAAAATGAAGACTTTGTAAAAGGGCGTAATAGCTCCTCTTCAAGAAGGTAAATGTTATCATGTCTGTATTTATTTGTGGCACTCGTTACATTTTGTTCTGGTTTCCATGTAAGCTCTGCGCCCTCTTAGATACTTGGCTTTGAAATGTCTCCAGTTTCCAGTATTTTAAATGTTTTTCATTAAATCTGGGTTGAATAGGGCGCTCGTGAACTGGCCCTAGCCGGCTGGACCCAGACTTTCTCCACTTTAATCAGAAGGACACACTCATTCAGACTAGGAATTGATAGACTGGCAGGGCCAGCGATCTGCACCACTTCCCCATCAAATTGAATATAACGTGGAACGCACCTAAAATGCAGTGTCATGGCAACCAGCACAGTGCTGCAGGATCTGGACTCAAACGTTTGAACAATTTCTTGTTTCTGTTTTTGAAATGTATTAGATATCTGTGGTTATCCTATTGCAATTTATCAACTGTATTCTGCAACTCTATTTGTTTCAAGACCTGGGTTTACATTGGACAAATGTCTTTAAAATTCATTTGTTATTTATTACTATAATTATTAATACAATTATTGTTAATATTTTAATATAAATATTTTTTCATATTAAAATGAATTGCATAGGCTCACCAATATGCAAAATGTTTAACATGATATAGGCTGAAAAGTAGAGCTGGGCATTGACATAAATTTCACAATTCAATTCAATTTCGATTCACAAGCTTACGATTTGATGCAATTCCATTCAAGGACATATCAGGTACAGTACAGGACAACTACTGTAGAGAACTACTGTAAACTATACAGGGAACTCCAGTTGGTTCATCGCTGTAACATAAAGGTTAAAATTACGGTCTGTCATGACAACTCTCAGAGTGTTTGGTATGATAATGAGTATGACAATGTTGATATATTTGGTCTTACCGGGATAGATCTGCTACGCTGAGTCAAAATCTGCATTCATCCAAACTCCTTCTGTGACTTGGTAATATGAATTTAAATGAATTATTTGAGAATTGTACAAAAAATGTCCTTTTCAGTAGAGATGAATTTCAATTTTAATCAGTTTTCATTTTGAAGAACCAATATTGAATCTTAAATCCCAAGAATCTTTCAATTTATCTGTTTTCATTTGATGAATGAACAAAGCTTTCTAGCGTATCACCCACCCAATTAATCACAATAAGCTTTGTGCTTTGTTACTTCTGATATAAAACAAAGTCTCAGCTTTCAAATTATACAAAATATTATGAAATTCAAACAATTAACGCCATTTTGGTGCTTTTTAATGTGGCTTTACTAGTTACAGCACAAACAAAAAACATAAATGAATCAGAAGGTATTGAAAATACAGTACAACGTATCTCATGCAATCGCTCAATCAGTGTTTCAACCGCCAAAAGACGTCAATAAGACGGCTTGTAAATAATGTCTCCTAATGTTACATTTACCTCATAATAGTCATTCAAAAACTCATTATTTTTATTAAATCCATCATGTTTTATGACAACCACCATTTAAATGTTTATATTTCAAAGTAATACAAATTAATTGAACATGTTTATTCAATGAACATTTATATAACAGCCATCTGACAGCGTGGTTCCTGTTCCTCCTCAAATTCTGCCAGAGAATTGTTGGCACACTGAAAGCAAGACGATAGACTGGTAGAGGACTTTTAAAGCAGAAACTACACAATAAGACTATACAAATTTCAGAAATCAATTAATTGTAATGAATATTCTGATTGTCCTTGTGTACAAATTGGATTTGAAAGAGGTGAGACCCTGACCCATAAGTCCAAGATTCTTCCAGCGGGGAAGCTTTAATGCTGAAGATGAATTATGAATAGCATATATAAAACAGGCAGTTATTTATGGAGATGAGAGGATGTTAAAGCCTTTTTAAATTAAATTACGCTGATCCAAGCTTTGTGAGCTGAAGTCCCCATGGCTTAGCACCTCTGAACTTCCTTTTTGTTATTTTAATAAAAAAAAAAAAAAAGAAAAGTCCTGTCTGGAGGTTTTTAATTCCCTCCATTGTTTACCCCAACATCACCTTTGTTCATTCTTTTTTTTTTTTTTATTATTAACTTCTAAAAAAACAGTCAGCATGTAAAAAAGGACCAACAGAGCACACATGAATGTGAGAAATATTCCCTTTCCTTTAATCCTTTTTAACATCCCCTGTACTGTAAACACGGATTTGCATACAGAATATCTGAAAAGGTCTCTTATCTTTCAATGTATTTTTTTTTTTTTTATCTGAAAGATAGCTTGAAGCAAGATTGTTTTTTATCTCCCTGTATCATTAAATACATTTTCAAAAGTACAGAAAAGGAAAACAGAAGTTATTGTGAAAGTAATAAAGCTGTTCCGTTTGATAAGTAGGTTTTACAGTTGCTATATTGCCTTCTTTATTTTGAAGGATAATAGACTTAGTCTGGTGGACAGTCTGTTTGGCTATTCCTGAGATAGTGTGAAAAATATAGAGAAAAAGAGTTTTTCTCATATGCACATATAGCTATCGCTGTCTGACAGCTTGTGGAGATCATCTTTGATTTTGTTATTATCTGTAAAGTTCAAATGTGTTTGGTCGGGTAATGTGAACAGCATTTTACCAATATGAATTGGAATAAATGTGTAACAAAAAAAAGTTAAGTTTGCATAACTTTTTATTACAGGAGTAAATGGTTTTGATTGAACTTAAAATACTCATGGTTTAAAATCTGCCATCTTTATAAAATAAAATTATAAATCTGCCATCTAAATATAAGTCTAAAATTTCTAAATATATTTCGAAATATTTCTATATATCAAAACATTTTTAATATTAATAAAGGACGATTGTGAAATGTACTTCCTTAAATGTTGGTACATGAAATAAAATTTGATAAACCCCTACTATAATCTTTGTTTTTGTTTTTGTTTTTCAACATTATTTAAATTATTTACATTAATAATAATTTTAAAAGTTCAACTTTACTGTTTTTGGTTAATTACATTTATTAAGGTTTTTATTTTTATTTTTCATTTTTTTTTTTTACTGTTATCTCAAAACATGGAAGCTTGTTTCCGCAACTGAATCAAAAAGATAATTGTGACTTTTTATCTCATAATTCAGACTTTTTTCTTGCAGTTTACATGTCGCAATTCTGACTTTTTTATGATATGAACTTGAAATTGCATTTTATAAAGTCAGAATTGTGAGATTTCTAAACAATTCTGGGGAATAAAGTCAGTCTTTTTTTCTTGGACTTTATAAATCACAATTGCGAGTTTATATCGTTAGTTGTCAGAATTGCATTTTTTACATCCGATCTAAGTTCAAAAAAGTCACAATTGCAAGATAAAAAGTTGCAATTATTAAAAAAATAAATAAATAAATGATACAGTGGCAGAAACAAGCTTCCATAATAACCCTTTCCACTCATTGATTTTGTGTCAGGAAGTTAGAGTATATAGTTCTAAAGAACCGTTGTAACAGAACAGAATTGATGAGTGTTTTTCAACCTGTTAGTTTCAGACAGCTGACTGACAGTACAGAAAACTGGTATATATAAAAAACAACTTTATACAATGGAAAGCATGCGTGTTTTGAGTGGGTTTCCACATTCTGTAATTCTGAAGTAACTTGGCAACAAGTGCAGGTTTGAGGAACTGACGTAATCAACTTTATGAAAAGTATTTTTCCCACTCGCTTTCAATGTTTACAGCTCATGTCTTTTACTGGCCACAAACATTGTGAGCTCTGACACATGTCACAATTACTGCTGGCCGTTGTTGCTGGAGTTCGAGGCGATTTCATCAACATTCCCACAGAAACACAACTGACACACACACTGAAGTGGCAGTCTCTTGACGCTCGCAAAGCTCTTTGACACACCTCACTGTCTGCTCGTAAGCTCCCTCAATCCATCGCGCTGTAAAGCAGCCAGACGCAGTTTGAAGCAGCGGGTTCTGGGAAACTGTGCAGTAATGAGCACATTACAGCAGGATACACTGGAGAGAGTGTTTTATCTCCTTCTGAAGAGCGAGATGGGCGAGCGGGGTCAGAGAGAAGCGCTAGCAGACCGCACTGAGGCTCATCCATTCACAACGGACATATGAGTGACTCAGTGTTGAAGTGTGATACGATCTCGGCCTGCTCGGACCACTGACAGCTCGGGCTTTATCTTGACACATGCTGCAAGATCAATCTGAGAAGCATAATCCCTCTCTGTCTCTCTTGCTCTGATATTTGATTTTATTGCTTCTCTTGGCAACACTTTTATTTGAAGGTTGATTATAAGTAATGTTGCAACTACATGTCAACTAACTCTCATTATAGAGTATTAGTAGACTGTCTGCTTAATATCTGCTAACTCTTTGTTTTGATGCTTCCCAACAGACATTCTGTTATACAGTAAGTAACTTTGCAAGTACAAGTCAACTTATTCTACTAACCACAACAGTCTAATACTCTGATGAGAGTTAGTTGGGATGTTGGTGCAACGTTATTTATATTCAACATTGCTTTTAAAAATTGGTTTAGAAAGAGTTTCCCTTTTGCCTCAGCCTCACTAAATCCAGCGCTTTCAAGTTCTATCATCTTGATGGACAAATATTGTAAAATATATTTTTTCCTTCACCTGCAGTTGCCTACAAATCTATTTGCCTAAAGTAATTAAAAAAATTAGGTTGTATGATGCCTGATAGAAGTTATCAAATATATATTTTTTACTTAATACCACTTACCTCTAACATATCAATAAATTAGACTATGAAGGCACCTATTGTGTTTAACTTTCTAAAATATTAGGCCCAAATGCCTTTTTTGTCCTTAGCTAACTTTTGTTCTTCATACTGCGCATACAGTTTCAGTGTAATTATTGTGTTTTTCCGTGTATTTTCTGCTTGCTGAATATATCTGTTTTTCAGAAGCCCACCATGTTCCGTCGCTGCTCCTTCGAGATATTGTCTAATTCGCATTGGTTTCGGTTGATCTTCAGACCATGCCAGGCAAAAGTCATCCTATTGATTGTTTGTGTTCAAAACCATTTGGCTGTGGCAGAAAAAGGATTTTGTCCCTGATGCTTGTAAAGTGCTCCCTAAATCTCTTTGGCAATAAGTATAGTTATACATTGTTTGGCGCAGTGGTAAATCTTAGAGTGAACCCCACCTAGGGTGATCTTAAAATTTTAGTAGTTTTATTTTGTTTACTGTAATACTGTGTTTGACTCGTATATCCACTATTGTGTTGTTTTATTACTCCCTTCCGACATACGACCAATAGCAGCCCAATGAAGCCGCTCAGAGGAGAAAAAGCAAAAGGAAGGCTCTCTTTTCCCTTTGATATAATTATCATTATAGCTACAGTGTTCTTCTCATTCTAGACAGAGTAGTAATTTTAAATAATTTAAAATCGTGAATTTAAAAAGGCATTCAATTTGTGTAACAAGTTAGATATATCCACTAATATATGTCTAGGGAGCGGAACAAATGATGAAATCTACTGTAATTCGCTCTGTGAGGTGCATGTCAGTCATAGAAGCAAACTGGAAAAAAAGAGAAAAAGCAGCAACCGTCTCTGCTCACCAGGGATGAAGGATCTTTGAACCCCGTTTTGAACGTGTTTCACCGGCAGGTGCGATTACTATATCAAAGCTTGAACCACTGTCATGACATCTCTGAAATCAAAGGTTTCACTCATCCACAAGCTTTTTGCCTGGAAACAGTCATTGAGTGATGTGTGCTTGTGTTTGCGTGTGTGCATGTGTGCGATCCTGGCAATCCTACGTCCCCACAGAGATGGCAATATCCGAAATCCTGGTCCTTGTGGGGACGTTTTTGGTCCCCATGAGGAAAACCACTTATCAGTCATACTAAATGGTATTTTGAAAATGCAAAAATGCAGAAAGTTTTCTGATTAGGAAGATTTAGAGGTAGGGAATTATACAATTTGTACAGTATAAAAATCATTGTCTATGGAAAGTTTTATAAAACATGGAAACCCAACGAGTGTGTTTGCTTGTGTATGTACATCTGTTTTTTTACTGTTTTTAATACAGCTAATTATAATCCTAATCCTGTGCTATAGAGGCTTTGTCACATTGAATATGCAGTATGTGATGTCCAAACCCATTGAAACTTGATACACACAGACAAGACGACATTTTGTGTCCTTTTGGACAAATGCAAAGTTGTGTCAAATTCTGCCCTTAAGGGGCGCTACAACTGAAAAACCCTCCTAAATCTGCAACCATATTATCAATCAAGTAAAAAAAAAAAAAAGTGCTCCATCTTTGGGACAAATGCTAAAATGTCCTTCACAAATCACTTGCATAAACCAACAAACGTTTTTTTCAGCATTTTATAACATATAACCATTATGAAAATTCTGATATTCTTACACGGTCAAAAAGAGAAAATAGTGAAATTTGTGAAAAATGCTGCTTTAATAATCTTTTTTAATTTAAATGTTTTCCTAATAACTCTAGAATCGTGCTGGCTAGATTTTTTTGTTATCACTCTTCATTCAGTGCCCTTTCTGTAGTTCATTGGATTCAACCGGCCATACTGAGAAAACCTGCTAGATTTCATGAATGTTCAATGCTAGGGGCGCTATAACATAACACAATCCTAATAGTGCAAATGTTATTAAAGAAGTTAAAATTTAACACGCAAAAACAAGCGATATAAAATGTAAGCCGATGCATATGTAAAATAACATGATCAATATTAAACAGCGTATAAATCAAAAAACGTTCATGTTACAGAATGAAATGTCGACCCAGGATGAGCTATAGGACTGAGAAGCTTTGGGTGTGTTGATGGACTGGATCTACTCCATCTATGTTTTGATCATCGTTCTGAATTCAATCTGGATCTAGGGCCCTATCTTGCACCCAGCGCAATTGACTTTGTACACCGACGCATGTATCATTCCTATTTTGCACCCTCGCAAAGCGGACTTTTCCCTCCACAGAAGCACGTCGGTAAACTAGGAAATACACTTGCGCTCCCGGGGGCGGTTCAGTGCAAAGAGGAGGCGTGTTCCAGCGCAAACGTTCCTTCATGCTATTTTGCAGGTTTAGAAAACAATTGCGCCACTAACCAGGAAAAACTTGTTTAAAGTCAGTGGCGCGTTCATATGCTATTTTAAGGGCGCATGCTTGGCCATAATCAATGTAGCGTGTGCACAACGCACACTTTGATTCTTTCATCTACACAGAAGCAGCAGTTTTCATTTTTGCAAATCATACATTATTACGATAGATAGATAGATAGATAGATAGATAGATAGATAGATAGATAGATAGATAGATAGATAGATAGATAGATAGATAGATAGATAGATAGATAGATAGATAGATAGATAGATAGATAGATAGATAGATAGATAGATAGATAGATAGACAGATAGACAGACAATTTATTATATAAGCATACATCTAGCTTACACATTTACCCAAATGGTCATACGCCTGTTTAACCGAAGTTAATTTGGGTGGGTTTCTCCATTTCAATGTAACTTCTCTCTTTTACGGCCGTGACGAGAGCGTTGCTCTCCTCGGCTGTGAACCGCTCCTGCACGCGCCTGGCAAATCCGCCGTTACAATAGCAATCCGCCATGGAAAAAGCGCGTCTGCTCTTAAAAGGAATGTGAGATGACGCTCTGATTGGTTTATTTCACGTTACGCCCAAACCACACCTATGAATAATGAAGCTACTTCAGACCAAGCCATTTTAGATTTGCGCCTGGCGCAAGAGTCATTTATCCCGCCGGGAAAATAGCAACAGCGCCAAGACCCGCCCACAAAGTTACTTGCGCTTTGCGCTTGACACTTGCGTTTCAGATCGTTAAAATAGGGCCCGTAGTCTTTGACAAAAACATAATTTATAAAACCTAGCGGGGAAAGAGTTAACTTGAGCGCCGTGTGCGAGACGCAGCAAAAGACGCGAGACTCGAGCACAACGGTTAAAGATGTAGCGCAGGGGAAAGGAAAAACCTGTTCTTTGTGAACTATAAGACTATAAGTAAGACTATAAGACTATAGGTCCCTCAGCCTTTTTTTTGTTTTTTTTTTTACTTAAATTCACTATGGCATATAACCTCACTAAGGTCTATAGGACCAAATCTTTCTAAATTCGTTATTTTGGTCACGCTTTCTACATGTGCTTCGACCCCAATAATTTCCGCTTGTGGCTATATTGTAAATTAAAATTGTGTGCACATATTCTTTTGTGTTTCAGAAAAGAAGACTTCCATGTAGGTTTGGAATGACTTGAGGGTTAGTAAATTGAATATTAAAGGTGCTCTAAGTGATGTTGGGTGATGTCACTTCTTGTTGACGTTCGAAGTATTGTCAAATAAATGGAGGCTAGCTCGACCCTCCCTCCTCCTCACCTGTTTCTTCTCCTTTTCCCTATTCTTTGTTCATCTGAACGTCGTCTCTTTGGTCGTGTGTCGGCCATATTAAAATTCTCAAGAATGTTACATTTTAGTCGTTGTATAGGACATCTCTCCTCTAGCTAACTTCCCTCTTCATGCTTCTCTCTCCTCCACTCCCCACACCCACCTTCATGTGCACGCGCACTAACCCCCCAACCCCCACCCCCAAATCATTCTTGTCGGTTATTGGCTGGAACAATGTTTGTTATGTTTCATGGTCCAGGCTGGGCCAGTTTGTTTTTCTTGCCGTTTGTGGAGCCGGGGCTGTCTACAGAGACCGCGTTTTTTACAGTGTGTTCAGGGGACGGACAGCTAGCGGATAGTGAGGAGATGTTTGCTGGATGTGACAAAAAAAGTGACATCGCTTAGAGCACCTTTAAAGAGAAACCATATACCTAGAATTGGCATCCACTGCCAAAGAATTTCACGTGATTCTGTTTTCTGTAGGAGTCAGTAGACGTTGTGTATCTCTAAAAAGAGAGTCCTCTTAGAGGTTACAGCTGTTTCACAACTGCTGAGACTAACACTGCCACTCTCAATGCCCAAACTATTACTGATAAAAATAAAACCCCTGAAGAAGGATAACAAGAGGAAGAGATGAGATTCTAATGGTAAAATGCTGATCATGTATAGTGCTTTTTATCTGCGTGCGTCTCCTGTCGTGTGTAACGATGACCCAAGTCACCTCAGCCATAAATTGCCGGCAGTGATGCAGGAGACAAAAGCATTCATCAATGTAATTAGAGTGCTGTGCACACAGTGTGTTTAATAGGAGCAGTAGGGAGATGGATCCCTGGCTCTTTGACAGATGAACGGCGTGTTCGTAGGCCACAGGAATGAACGGTGCGTGCACCGCTGTCAGGAATCTGCATGTGTCGGGAGACTGGCGCAATGTACTGAAGTCTTTCAATGGGTTTCAGGGCTG
Source organism: Scardinius erythrophthalmus (assembly GCF_964197995.2). Taxonomy (NCBI): domain Eukaryota; kingdom Metazoa; phylum Chordata; class Actinopteri; order Cypriniformes; family Leuciscidae; genus Scardinius; species Scardinius erythrophthalmus. The sequence goes on along the minus strand of NC_138230.1, from coordinate 37,912,158 downwards.
CAGTGGCAAGGAGGCTTATTATGGCATCACCCAGTCATCATTTCAGAAGTGCTGTGGTAATTACAGGGGAACGTGGCTTATTGCCATGAAGAAGAAAAATCAAAGCATTGTACTCCCAGTGGCAGGCATGGAGTTCTAATCAGAGAGCAAAAAATGTCACTGGCACTTGAGTGGTCGTAACTGGAGATGGAAATGATTTTACAGATGTCAAAATGAGAACGGTGCCAACCATTAACCGTGACATGTCGCACATCACTCTAGCATGCTAATTTAAACGATCATTTTCATATTAGTCGTGACCTGAAGTACATTACATCGCCTTATGCTCTTACCACCAAGAATCCATAATGAAGTTTAATTTTGGAGACAACAATCCTTTGTGACCAAAAAGTGGACGCCCACTGGGTTGTTTGGGTTGACGCTGACTGTCAAATTCACTAAAGCTTATCTTTTGAAAGTATTCTAGACGTTATCCTTAAAGTAATGAGAGTTAAACCCTGTAAAAGGAAAAAATAATATTTGCATGAAATGAAATCCCAATGTATGTTTTGTGGCTTTTAGTCCAGGGCCATATATGGAACAAGTGTTCATTTAATTTACGACAGTATGTAAAAAAAGTTAAACACTTAATGTGTTCCTTGACCAGACTGAACTGGAACTAAACTAGTCACACCACCCTGTCCAGACATATCACATGTACAGAAATACCACATTGAAATTCATGAATGTACAATAAATTCCGCAGAACAGTGCAATATCATATAGTCTTCGATTCAGTCTCAGCACATCTTATATTGGGGCTTTGGTTTACAGGGATGGGAAACAATTGCATTTATTTATCTGTTATAAAATGGCCAAAATAAAGTCTGCAAACATACCTAGAGGGTTTGAAATGAACACTTACAAATGGCTGAAAGTGAGTAAAAATGGCTTTAGCAGGTAAATAAATCTTGCCACTTGGCTATAACTTTATTAGGAAATGCTACATACTGTATAGTATGTGGTTTAAATTGAATTTTAAAAATTGAATTCTGGGGTTGATGTTAAGTGGCGATCCAACTACCAAAGTAAACTTTTTTTGCCCCAGAGCTCACATTAAGCCACGAAAATTGAAATATTATGAACAAAACCATGATAGGTCTTTCTCTGCAAGATGGAGTCTGACTCATCTCAAGTCGTGCTGTGAGCGACTCAGTGACATGCACTGTTCATGTATTTACAGAATAACCCTATTGTCATAAGGCTATTATGTCAAATAAAGACCAAATCTATTGGATAGTTCTCTTCATTATACTCTTGAGTGGGTTGCTGTTGATTTACTCTGATGTCCTGGAAGCGGTGACCTGGATGAAAGTGGGTAGCCTCCTATTACTAACAACTACAGGATAAGCAATGTAGAAGAAGATTTTATAATCCAAAAAACAACGTGATCATTCAGTGAGAAATATCCTGTGTCAAACTGCATTAATGGATCCCATCTTCATCCTGGATCTATCCCGCTCACAGTCTGACAGAGTGATTATGTCCAATCTGGCTTCTTGGCTTAATTACACCTGTTACCTGTGGAGAGCACACTTGTCTGCACGCTCTGATTGGTTATCTAGGTTTGTTGACTCTGTGTCAGGTCTGGCAGGTATAGTGGATTAAAGCAGAGACATTCATTTGTCAGTTCTCCACTATAACGGTGACCCTTCTGGCTAATAGAGGAGTTGACCTCTCCTCTCTTTTGTTGCAACATTCAGCTGGGCCGGTTTATAGATGAAGTGCAAAAATCAATGTGAGACCTTTTTTTATGTGTGTAAATTATTAGTATATTTATTCCACGTATGATTGATTTATTTTGATTTTACAGTCCGCCATGATGTTTTTTATGTGTTTGTTAGTTTCCTTTAAGAATTAACTAGACACCCCAACGAGTAGAATTTAATTTTATTGAATTTATTAACTTATTTTTTATTTTAATTGTTGTACTATTTAATTTAATTTAGCTCTTAAAAGCTTCACAAGCTATTGAACGAAAATGTTATAATATATCATCTTTTATAATATACTATAATCTCTATGAATGAGAAATAAGAACAGGCTTTCAGAATAGAAGGACCAAACTAAATTCCCATATGATGACTTTAAATCCACAGATACAAGTAGCACTTTGACTTATGACAGAAGCCTGCTAATTTGATGGATACGACCCAAACGCTTTCATTTGCATTGCATTTTAATAATCAACTTGTGACTACTGACCACTTAAAACCTCAAGTGGAAACTAATTATTTTGAAATGCTAACTGTGTGATGGTTATTATGATGGTTTAAGAATCAATCCGTACTGTAGTATTTAAAATACTCTCATCTGCGACAAAGTTAAGTCAAATTTTATAATTAGCCTACATAAAAAACTGCACTGTGACCTGCGACAAAAAAAAAAAAAAACTCTCCACAACACCTGCACTCTTTTTACAATCATTTAGCATAAATCATTTGCATAATTGTCATTGTGAAATGTTTGATGGAGTTATTACATTGTATATGATTTTAATGTTGTTTAATGTACAGTATGTATCTTGTTTTGTTAGTTAGTTAGTTAGTTAACATACAGCATACTGTATGTTTTCAGGTAAGGTATTTTATCCTGTTGGATGTTACATATCACATGTTTTTCTGTTGCATGTAGCTGGAAAACAAAATATTAAATGACTTCTCTTTTGCACAATCACTCCAAACTGCCAAAACCTAGCATGACAACAGTATTATGCTGGAACAAAAGTTGTCAGTTTGAGTATAACATGGACCTGAAATTGAGTTCACTCACTCAAGGTGTTGTTAATGTCTCTCTGATTAGAATTTTTATTGATGCAGCCAAACATCTCGTGTCCTGACAGGTGAAATAAAAAGCGTGACACAATTACCTGCATGATTACACCTACCGTGAAGCATATCAAACAACCTCCATGATACTGGTGAGCCAGTCATTCATTGTGAATTCAGTTGAAATGCTTTGGCTTTTGTAAACAGAAGTTAGCATATGCAAGTTCTTACAAAGCCATGGCTTATGGACCGAGCTGCATCACAGAATTAACAGCAGTTTCTCAAAGGCAGATCTTGTATTCATCTCGGGTACACAAAACTGTCGCAGGGTTCATAATCCATGCTTTGCATATTAAATGAGTAGATTTCAGTTTCCAGTGGTCTGGTTTTCTAGCACTGTGAAAGATCCATTGCATGTAGTGCAGATGGCCAGTGTATACCTCGGCTCCTGTTGTTTCTAAAAGAGTGTTTATGTCATCTCACACCACCAAATCATTTTGTCATTCCAGATGATTGAGCTGCCAGTGGAGCGCGGGCATGTTACAGAGTTTCATCACCATGTGGTTTGATTGTTTGTGTTTGTGACATGTTTTCAGTGCCACTGTGTCATGTAAAATTCAATCTCTTGCTTTGATTTGAATGTTAACCTTAAAAGATCTCCTGCATGAACTGCTATAATGGTTCTGGCTAGTTAGTGGTGCTTTGGTGCTGGTCTAGCATAGCAATGTTTCTACATTCTCCACATTTCTGGTGGAGCTTAAACAAGCAATGTCCTACCTTGGTGAACTTTCGAGCCCCAAAGCTTTACATTACAAAAATTGTGAATAAAATGATGATGCAATGATGATAGCAGTAGTAGTAGTAGCTTGTTTTCTTTCAGTTATGGGTTTTGTATTTCTTTTTGGAACTGACTGACCTCATTGAGCTGAGCTTATGCACCTTAGTTTTTGAATGAAAAATGCATTATTTGTGGATAAATTTGTCAATATTCAACAAAAAGTGGAACAAAATTCGCATAGTTTATCACACTGTCGTGTGCTTTAAAGGAGAACTCCGGTCAATTTTAACATTGAGCTCATTTTTTTGTACATTTGGAGTGCTGTCAATACAGAGAACAACGACAAAAATCGGTGTTGCCTACACCGTGTTATTCTATTTTTAAAATTTGCACCCTGTTGACTTCAATAGGGCAAGTAGTAAGCCTGCTTTTTAGCCTCTTAACATCCTTTAAGTGTCATTACAAGTGCACAGAAAATGTGAGTGATTCCTTCTGAGTGAACACGAGTGGATCTGACTGCAGTAGATGTTAGAGATATTAATAAAAACGAAGTTAATTCAGCCAGCGCTCATACCTCTGTTTACATCCTGTTTTCGGTGGAAGGCCATAGTAATCGATTGTCGAGTTCACGCGCATAGGTTTAGTTACCAATGATCACGCGCGTGAACTCGACAATCGATTACTATGGCGTTCCACCGAAAACAGGATGTAAACAAAGGTATGAGCGCTGGCTGAATTAACTTCGTTTTTATTAATATCTCTAACATCTACTGCAGTCAGATCCACTCGTGTTCACTCAGAAGGAATCACTTACATTTTCTGTGCACTTGTAATGACACATCAAGGATGTTAAGAGGCTAAAAGCAGGTTTAGTACTTGCCCTTTTGAAGTCAACAGGGTGCACATTTTAAAAATAGAATAACTCGGTGTAGGCAACACCGTTTTTTTGTCGTTGTTCTCTGTATTGACAGCACTCCAAATGTACAAAAAAATGAGCTCAATGTTAAAATTGACCGGAGTTCTCCTTTAATGTTTAACCAGGAAGCTTGTTTTGAAATGCTTTTATTTTGTACAAAATGGAACACTTGTGGCCTCATTGATCTGAGGATAAAGTTCATCTCTGTAAAGATGAAAGTCTGCAATACTTAAAATAGTTTGTTTATATGAACGTGTGTGTTTTATCCACGCATGCACAGGTCCGAGGCAAGCACACATGTAAATATGTGAACATGAACGTGATGAACATGCCTCTGAAAACTACATGTTTCTGTTATTTTCAGTGGATGGTCATTTTTGAACAACATAATGAGGCTTACAATCAATCAATTTAAAAATAAAAACAAAACTTGTCCTAACTGATAGAAAACAAGTTGCCAAAATGATTGAAGCCAATATTTGGTGATAATATAGCATAACGATATTTATAAGCATTTTTTTTTTTTGTAGGCCAGTCAGTTTGAGTTGTAAAAGATAAAAGCATTTCGAAACAAACTTCCTGGTTAAACATTAAGGCACACTAGTGTGATAAATTGTATAGAATATATATATTTTTAATTTTATTCGAATAATGTTTTTTTGAACTGAGGTTCATAAGCTCAGATAAAGGAGGCCTACAAACCAAAAAGAAATACAAAACCTGTCCTAATTAAAAGAAAACAAGTTGACAATCAGATTTTCTCCAATATTTGGTGATAATATAGAATAATAATGAGAGATTTGTCAGCAATTTTTTTGTAGGCTGGCAAAAAAGTACAAAAATTCTCAAAGAATTTTGGGTAAGTAGTTATACCCTGGGTGAGTACAGTCAGTAAGTTTTAGTCCGAAGTGATAAAGTTAACTAGCATTTTTTGGGAAAAGAATGTCCTCTCTGGGTCAAAATGACCCGAATACATTATTATTATTAATAATAATAATAATAATAATAATAGTGGCATCGTACTGCCATGTGAGGAAATGCAAGAAAAAAATGTAAATTAATGAAAGCAAAAACATTGTATTAATTCCGAGGAGCCATGTTGTTTTTTTAATATATTTCTATTGTCTTATCAGGTGCAAATTTTGTTGTCATTATACTGTACTGTTTACAAGGCTATTAAAAGCATCAGTTTTTCATAATCTGTGAAAGGATCACCTAGGAGTACCTCATCAGTTCATTACATGTAGCTCTATGGACTGAACACACAAATCCACATATCAAGCATGATAGCACCCTGTTGTTCGTAGCTTTCGTTATCAGTGTTACCAGTATAGCTTCCAGTGCTGGACCATCCAAATCCCAGTGGCATGGTATCAGCATCGCATCCAGCCAATGAGCCGTCCAACTTCTGTGTGCTTGTCCAGCCGTAGGCCACACAGTCAAAGCAGCTAATGATTCTGGCTGAGTTCACCGTCATTGTGAGAGCAAAGAGATACAGTAGATAGTAGAGCAAAATAGACAAGAAACCCAAGAGGAAATTTAGGTCCTAAAGTGAGACTGTTTCATTTGTATTCATTTGTAAAAAAAGTTTTTGAGTTGTGCTAAGGCCTCATGAATAATTAAACCATTAAACTAATTAGTTCAAGTACTTCAAATAGAATATGTTGTGCTGTTTTGCATTAATGCGGATATTTGATGATTCATGTTTATTATTTTCATATTGTTACAGCTCCCTCCGAGTCATTTCAAAGCCCTCCACACTGCTGTCTAGCAAAGATAATATTTTGAAAAATAATTTTATCAGTTATGAATTGATTTAATTTTTTTTTTTTTAGGATTTGCTATGCTTTAGTATTAATCTCATTTATTTTCACTTAATGTAGAGCAATTGAGGACAGAGCTCTGTTCCGTTGGGTGCCAGCTGAGAGATGGGGGATGTGCATATTAATCTTGCGGAGTGATGCTTGTGAACAGTTGGCTGCTTCTCTGGCCTCAAGCTGCATTGCACTGTTGCTCTATGAATAATGTGACTTCCCAGATCTTGCCAACTTCTGTCCCACTCTGTGTGATTCCAGGGCCGGATTTATGCATGGGCATTCTAGACACATGCCTATGCTCGCACGTCCAATTACAAATATTTTTTTTATTATTATTATTATTATTATTATTTCACTTTAAAGTCCCCGTGAACCGGAAGTTGCAAACGACTTTTCTCCAGTGTTATGACGTATTTCCAAGTGAAACGGAATATTGAACAGAGGGCAGGGTTTTACTCTAGCGCTCCTCCTCTCCATCTCTCACTCATAGCAGACTAACGGTTTGAGGGGAGTGGTTAAGCGTTTTCAAACCAAGCTGTCAAACCTACGTCATCAGAAAAAGACGCCATTCCAGACCCGAAGCAACTTTTCAGATTTTGATTAAAGATTACCATGGTAAAAAAATTTAAATAATTAAAAATTTAAATTTATTTTAATTAATTGTTCACCACAAGACTAGTAATATGCGCTAACAAAGTAAATAGGGTCAATTTTGATTTCATGGGGACTTTAATAGCAAAACACTGTAAGACAATTACTATATTAAAACTTGTATCTCCATATTTTGACTTTCTTTTCATAAATAACTACTATTAGTCACCCTTTATGCCTATCTGTGGGTTTTGCAAATATTTAACCAATGAAATGTATTAAAAAGAGCTTGTGACTGAACCTCATATCTCCATTGGATCTTCAAACTGTCGGTAAAAACCAACCTGATCTCACAGCAATTCGTACATATTTTATGAGGTGGCTAATTCATATGAATTCATTCGACCTCACTCGTACGAATTCGTATGATTTTTGCTAAATCTAAATCGCATGGTCTAAAAGGGTTGTCCCTATTATCTTAATGAGTAATGGGTGTGTTTTGGGATTTACATGTGTTAAACCAATCAGAGTCTCATCTCCTATTCCATTTACATGCCAGTATCGTTCGGCGCCATGGCAAATTTACATGACGGAATTTGATAGTGGAAAGACCGAACGCCTCTCCAGAGCACAAACAGAACTGCTCATGCACGAGGTTAAAGCGCGCAGGCAGACCATCTATGGAACAAGATTGATGCGCCAGAACACACCTCGTTTTCAGACCAGCACGCCCATGGGCACACAAATGGGCGCAAATGCATTTGCTATTTAAACAATGTGGTGCAGGACGTGAAAATGATAACTGCGTCGGGCTGAAACTAAAAACACTTGCGTCGCACCTGGTCCTGTGTATGATAGGGCCCTTAATTTAGCATTTGTCGAGTCATTGCCAATACTGTCTTAAAAATGTATTTTGCCTATGTCACAATATGAGGTAAATCTGGCCCTGTGTGACACAAATGAACACATGACACACATCTTGAAGACAAAATAAGAATGATAAATGACAAAAGTTGAAGATAGATTCACATTTCTACTTAAAGACTTTTAGCCTGTCCCTCACAGTTACGTTATGGCATCTAACCTGACTAAGAATCTCTACCAGTTGACAAAAAAATGTACGTCATGGTTTTGATGTCACATGTTGAGTAGCGCTGCACCAAATTATGCTGTATTCAAGAGGAAAACTTGAAACTCTTTGGCATCGTGCAAAAATTTCTTCCTCAAACTTTGTGTTTACCTAATTTGGCCCAGCCTGCAGTATTACAACTGAGGTTAATGAAGTGCATGAACATGCAGCACGCCTCATAGAAGTGGTCCAAACAACAGCTGGAGAGTGTCCCTCCTGTGGCCAGCTATCCAATGGTTTGCCACATTAGTTTGCTTAAAATGGCCACCAGACATGGCAGAGTAGACAAGCACATCCAACAATACTTCAGCTCAAGAGACTCTAACCTTTCTGAGCGTGACGGATTCTGCCAAAGTGGTTTGTACCATTCTTATCCAAAGGCCACTGAAGCCTTGATTCACAAAGCACTGAATAGATGCAGGAATTCAGGAAATACAAAGACATCAGTGAGCGCATCATATCCTGTTCACTCTGCCTGCTGGCCATATGGCCAATGTTATGATAACAGAAGCACACCAAAGCCCAGTTGTTTTCCTCAGTAGGCTAAAGCAGCTTGAATTTGTGAGTCCTATTTTCTTTTAAACACAGGTTTTAGAACATTTTGGAATGAGGAGACAGTCGAGCCAGGGAATTTCATGGTAATTGTTTGAATAACTTCAAAACAATAACATCTTGATAGCAGATTACATCTCAGATAACATATTTTGCCCAACACAGTAAAAAAGTAAAGCATCTGCATTTTTAACATTAATCAAATGATTTTTCGTAATAGTTGCACAAACCTGCAACAATTAAATGTTAAATAATCCAAAATATACTTTATTTATCTCACTTTATTTATTTTTTGCTGCAAATTCATTGATCCACTTCAATAATTCTAATAAGCAAAACTACACATTTGTGTAATTTTTTTTGTATTTATTGCTGCACCCTCCACTGTACAGGTGTGAATTTGCATTTCCTTCAGCCTGAGGCTTATTCATTTCATTTTTGGTGGGAAAAGGCCTTTACATTTGCCAAAAACAGATTATGTTATTAAAAACTAGCAAGCAAGCCTTGCCCAGGTGACAAAAGTAACGTAACACTACTTTCCATAAAAAGTAGCTAAGTAATGCAATTAGTAACTTTTTTTTGGGGGGGGGGAATGCATTACTTACAATAAAATAATACTTAGAATAAAAGTAATTTTCCCCAAAAATTTTAGATTATTCATAAACTGTCGGCTGGTAAACATACCAATTTCTTAGACCTTCACACCTCCATTGACATTAATCTATACCACATTATTCTATGGATATTCTTGATTATGTGATATTGTATTTATTGATGTTGTATTTTTATTGCCTATTATATGTGGCAGTTTTAACAAGTCAAACAATTTACGTATTTTAAAAAAATATAATAATTTTTAATTGATTATTTGTACAGAATCATATCAGCAACAACAATTATTATCATTGTTATTAATTGTTGTTAAATAATATATTAATATTTAATGTGGCACGGACCATTTTACATTTTTGGTTGCTTGAAATGTGTGTGCCGGAGTTGTTCTGTGCTGACCGTTTAGTGCACTCAAATAGCATGCCAAAAGCCAGGAGTAATACTGTGAAAATAAGCCTCTGATACTCAATTTCTAAACCTCTCTCGCTGAAGGCCAGGAGGTGAATCTTTATCTCCTGTTATTAAATCAAACACAGTCTTCTCTCTTGCTGTGATCAGATTCTTCACTAGATTTTGGTGTTCTCCTTTTCCTCCCGAGCACTTTTAAGGGCAGCCATTCAAGTCAATGTGATTAAGAAGAGATGAGCTTCAGGGAATGATTTAAACATTCAGTTGTACTGTGAAAGCCATTGATTTTTACAGTGATTGACAGTTATTATTTACTGGATAGACTGATGCCAAATATGGTGTATGTGTATTGGGGATTTTGGTATCACTTTACAATAAGGTTCATTAGTTAACGTTAACAGGAACTAAGAATGAACAATACTTCTTCAGTATTTATTAATCTTCTTGGTTAATATTAATTTCAACATTTACTAATACATTATTAAAATCAACGCACTGTGAACTAACATGAACAAACAATGAACAGCTTTTTATTAACTAATATTAACAAAGATGAATAAATACTGTAACAAATGTATTCCTCATTGTTAGTTCATGTACATTAAATAATGTTAACTAATGAACCTTATTGGAAAGTGTTACCGGGATTTCTTTCCCCAAAGAAACCTTCAGTGAACAGTTCCTAAAATATATATTTTTTCTTAGTATGAACAACACTATAATAATCTAAAGAAACTTTTTTCCAATATAAAGACCCATTTTGTGGAATGAAGAGGTTCTATGCATGTTAAAGGTTCATCGCCAATGAAATCTGACAACAACTGTCTTATAAAACTTGTTTCTAAACATAAAACACTCAAATCATGAAAAAAATTTTTTTTTTTAAATTAATACAGGACCAGCCAATGCACATGTGAAGTCATAAGCGTGCAAAACTGACTATTTCTACAGCAACCAGAGCTTCTGAAAACAGCTGCAGTGACTGCGTCCGAAAGCACATACTTCCCTATTGTAGGCGAAAAGCAGTATGTGACAAAATAAGTATGTCTGAATTCACAGTACTCATAAAAGAGTAAGTACCCTGATGAACTACTTCTTCCGGCAACATTCTGAAGTGTGCATACAATGGACACTTTAACACTGTAAAAAAAAAAAAAAGATGCTGCATGCCTTAAATTTTTAAGTACAGACAACTTGAATGTTTAAGTCATTTCAACTTAAATTACATTAAACTGACTTTAAAAAATGAGTTAAATCTTGTAAAAAGTAGAAAATTGCTTAACTTATTTTGATGAGTTAAAGCAATGTAAAAACATATGTTGTTTTAACTTATTGATCATATATTTTTTTACAGTGCATGAGGCCATAGAGGATTTATGAATGGAGGTGAAGCGATGCAACTGACGCTGAAAAGTCACATGATAATGACAACATGGCAGGTCCAGATTACATTCATACACACTTTCATACTATATAACATACTTTTTTTTAGCGGTCATGGAGTAATTACTTATTCAAAATAAGTTCCTAGAGAGTATGTGATTTCGGACACAACCAATGACTTTACCAATTGGCAAATGTCTCTTTTATTTAGAAGGTAAGACTTATTCCGCCATATTGCACGTTGCTCTTTCTCCCATTCATAGTAATTCAAGTGCACTGTCTTTGTATATCTAAAGTCTTTGGTGATACTCACTTATTTTGAGTAGTATGATTGCAGTTTACCTTTATCTTATCTTTAAATCTATAAGCAGTTTTTATCTTTTCAATAGTTTATCTTTTATTGGCTAACAGGCAATGTTGTCATGAGGTAGTTTTATTTACGATTCCAAGATTATTATTATTATAAAAACAACATATAATTGATGTGTAAAAATGTTGCTGCAGTTCTACACTATAATGCACCATATCTTTAACAACGTTGTGCATTTTAATTCAAGTTGTTTGATTATGACGGATCTCCCTTTTCATGCCGAGCACTACAATCTAATAGGTCACGGGCAAAATAAAAGAAGATACAATATGCATTACATGACCATGAAATTAAACACTCATCCACTAGGGTTATGGTTTTGGTGCTCAAATGAGAACACGTCAGCAATGATTCTGAAACCTGCAGGCCCGAGGATAATGCAAATGCATCTGCATTAAGATGTAATGAGATATGACACAATTTTACTTCTCAAGGATGAAATTGATCTTTACATGACCATTTAAGCAGGGATAGTACTAATGTTCAATTGGCCCTGTCCACATTCCAGGAGCATTAGTATTAGATCTGTGTCACATGCTTGTGTTTCTTCTGGGGTGTTATTGATAAAAGCTATTGATAAATTTAGTGAACCATTGAACAATTCCACTAAACCTTTTTTTCCCCCAAACAGTTTAACCAAAAAATGTGCAAAAATCGAATCTTGCTAATCTAATCTTTGTAATAAAAAATATACGGAAGGAGGAGATAAAAATAATTTGTACAGTTCAATGTTATAAGTGATATCCATAAGCGGATGCAATCAATTAGAAAAAGAAAATCTTAATTATGACCAGGTATGAAAAATAAATTACTTAAATAAACTAAAACTAAAACTGTTCTGCATTTAGTGTCTGCATTTTAACAGTTGTATTAATGAGAAATGATTAGTGGTGACCATAAATTAAGGTTGTTTGGCTAATTAAATGAATTCCTGCCTCATCTCTGATTTAACTATATACGTTGTCTTGACCTTTCTGCCTCTGACAAGTGCTACATTTTTAATTGTTCTTATTTCATCTACGTTACCTCCCCCTCTGTGTATTATATATTAATTGTAACAGACTTATGCATAGACCTGCTGCATGTAGTGTAATTAGGGTCAATGAACCTTCAAGATGCATGGGCCATTGACCATTATATTGACTTTGCCTGCCACCACAAGAAATTAAAGTTAAACAGCTCAGCGTTTATAGCCTGGACTCCTCATCTTCATTCCCATTCATGAGAGAAAACACATTTCTTTTAGAAGGAAATATTATGCTAATAAAATAGTTATAATTATAACCTGCACTTTTTGTTATAGACCCCTGAGTATGATAATCTCCTTTAAAAACAATGTATTTTAATGTTTAAAGACCTAATTAATGCTGTGAAAATTTTAAATATTATAAATGATTAGTTTAAAGTTACACGTGTTACATCATAGCTCTCGGTTGAAGCATAAATCTTTAAGTAATTTGCAAAGGAACATTGTGCCCAGAAAAAAAATATTCGTTGAATTTAATCAATTTAAATTTTATCGTAAGTGGTTGCTCACAATTGATTTTAGCTACATTTAAACAAATGCATTAAGTTGAACTTAATTTTAGTTCAACTTAATGCATTTGTTTAAATGTAGCTAAAATCAATTGTGTGCAACAACTTACGATAATTTTTTTTATTAAAGGGGTGGTTCGGGATTTTTGACATCGGACCTCATTTTTAAGTCAGCCTGGTTGTTATTCATCAGTGGAGACATTTTTAAAAAAAAATTACCCAGTCCTTATATTTGGATAGTTAGCCGATGCTAGGCTAGCGCGAGTCAATAGGTATATGTTAGCCAGCCATTAAAAACCGTTTTACCCACTCCACAGTGCACCAAACGCAAATCAATTATAACACTAGACTATTGATGTATATGTCCGTTGAGAGAATAATGTTAGAAATCAAACTTACCTTTCATCACATTGCATTAGTTATAATTTGTTCCCTGTAATCATAAGCCTTTGTCTACAGCAGCAGCGGAGTTATATTGATTAGCTAGGCAACCAAGTGAGCCGGTCCACACATGATGCAAGAGTACCGGCATTTACCTGCCGCAGGCACACTGTGTGTTTACTTTTTGCCGCATTACTAACTGGAGCATAGTAAAATTCCGCAGCTGCTGAGAAACTAGTTCCTTTGGGATCATTGAGATGAAAGGTAAGTTTGATTTCTAACATTATTCTCTCAACGGACATATACATCGATAGTCTAGTGTTATAACTGATTTGCGTTTGGTGCACTGTGGAGTGGGTAAAACGTTTTTTAATGGCTGGCTAACATCTACCCTTGACTCGCGCTAGCCTAGCATCGGCTAACTATCCAAATATAAGGGCTGGATAATTTTAAAAAAAAAAATGTCTCCACTGATGAATAACAACCAGGCTGACCTAAAAATGAGGTCCGATGTAAAAAATCACAAACCACCCCTTTAAATTCAACCATTTTTTCAGTGTGTTGCGCTTCGACTATGCTATTCTGCATGGATGAATCTGAATCCTATCCTATCTGTCTGATAACAATGGACATATCACTTAGGAAATGTAACTTCGAAATGACCTCGCATTCTATAACAAGTGAACTGTGTGCCTAAATTTACATGAGTACTGTGTCTAGCAGTGAACCTGTCCGTTCTGACGGCTCATTTCATATTGAAATAAGACTAGGCTGCTGATAATCCTGCAGTCTGCTGGCAGCATCTGGCTGCTACATCTGCCTACTTAGTCGCTTTCATTTTCTATGACGTGCTGCGTGTGTTTTCCCATGAGGCAGCGCTGGTTTCTGGGCAGGAGGTTTGGAGAGGTAGACTTGAGGATGAGCAGGGACAGTTCCCTTGTGTGTGTGCATGCATGGGTCGTGGAGTGCGTTTTAAATTGAGTGTGTTCTTCAAGTAGACTTCAGTTCATTCAGAGTAAAATCGCTAGAGCATGATGGTTGCATTTCAGTAGATATATTGAAGAGCAAAGCTCTTCAAAAGAGTTTAAGTTTTGTACTTTAGGGGGCAAAAATAGAGGCACCGAGGCAACATAATTGTACTTAGGCTGTTAGTCATAACTACACCATTCTACTCTCAAAAATAAAATAAAAAATCCCACATTCTCAACAATAATAAAACATCATCACAGTACCCCCTAAACTAATTTTCAGCTAATATTACCTAATTTTGCACTGGCTTTATTGTTATGTTCACTAAATTGAATTTAAATCTGAATTAAATGTTGGCGTTGAAAGTCATAGCCTACACATCTGTGTCCTTTGTCAGCATCATTGAAAGATATAATAATCCATATTAGGCCACTTTGAAAGATGTTATTTAACTGTACCACCACTGCTATGGAAATAATTTAAGCATTTGAAATCGACCACATTAGTTTGAACATTTTACCCTTATTATCTGGCAGGGAAGTCGGTGATTAAGACAGTATAATTCCCGCAGGCTGCCACACTCATTTCATCTGGCTAATTTTTTATTAAAATCTCCTGATGCTATTTGCATAGTAGGGCACAAGTGCCTCTGTGTATGTCACTTTGCCGGAGACGGCCACTCAAGGCCAAGGCCGGCAGCTGCCCGTATCAACACAAACGGCCATGGCCTATTACAGAGACTAGGAACAGAACGCAGACAATGGAAAGTGAGGTCGTGTAACTCAGCCCGTCAGTTAGTAGTGCACCTAAAACACTCCTACTCACAAATATGTCAAAGGCTGGAAGCTTGTTTTTCCCTCCTGAACGATCATTAACAAATGCCATTTCCACCACATCTCAGCATTCATTTTGTGGTTGAAGTGACAAACTTGAAAAACCCTACACTGTGTAACTTTTTAAGTTGATTCTTAGCAAAAAACACTTTGTTCTATCAAAATGATATGTGCTCATTCATGTGTAATTACTTCCACCAACTAATAAAGTATTCTCATAAGCGTAAAATCTGCCATTTATAATACATACGAGCGAGTCGCTCGAATGGTGGCAGCCATGTTGCGCCTCTATCTTGAAAATACATTTGCCAAAGAGGGACATAGGCCTACCTGGAAATTCGCCTTTCGCGTTTTACATTCAGTGACACCGTGACGAATGCGAGGGGGAGATTACTCGCGACTGCCGGCAGATTTGAAAGATTGCTTAAGATGGAGGATCACGCCTATTTTCGAGGACATGTAGCAGAGTCGCCAAGGAAGCGAAAGAGAATTAAAACGTCAACGCGACAGGCAAATCAGCAAGACCAAAGTCAATACTGGAGTAACTTTTCCCAGATGGAAAGAGCTCACGAGGAGCAAAGATTTTAAACGGACGCCGAAGTTGCCTGCTTTCTTCTCGACAGGTAATTCAGCCTATTTGTGTAAATTCAAAGTTTTATAGTTGCTTATCTAACCATGGTTGTGCATAACGCCAGAACGACCTCTAGTATAACTTGCGTTACTTTTCCTCGCGTCAATGGTGAAAAAGTATTGTTTACCTTGCAACACAACATCTATGTCTGTCTGTCTGCCTGTCTGTCTATCTGCTGCGACTTTGGGATAGCTGTAATTTTAATATTTTTCCCATAATAAATATTGAAATCGTTTATTTTGTTTATTTCACTCTTTGTTTAGTTATTCCAGAAGTGTCCTAAAGGAAGAAAAAAAAAGTCATTTGAGGCTGGAGAAGCTCCATCATCATTTCACATGCAATTCATAAATGGACTGAAAAATGCACGCAGGGTTTCATGTGCTCATGCAAGCATCAGATTTCTAATGGTTTCGGTTTTGGCAGTTTTTTCCTGGTTACTGCTCTCATCAGGGATACTGCACAATCCCTATTCATCATCATAAACTGAGCTGAGTGTCCATTTATCAGGCACTGAGGACAATGTTCTGCTTCTTCTGGTACTATGTAAATCAGAGCCGTCATCAGAGGGGTATGGTCTACTCATTTGGTCCATGTGAGAGGGGGACCACTCATAAAAATGGTGCATTTAGCAAGGGCCCTGATGTACATGTGTGTCTTTACTTGCATCATATTCAAAGTTCTACTGGTAACAGATGCAGCGTGTGCATTGTAGTTGCTATGGACAACTGTTTTAGAAGGGATATGGTGTTTTTACTAAGTTTTGCACATTTGATTATCATTATCATTTTAAAAGCTAGTGTTTTACATTGGTAATGTCATAGGTAGCAGATGATCCTATTAAAATGGAACTGTGTATTATTATCTCCCCAAGTGATTTGTCACATTGTGGTGTAGTTAAGTGTACGATAACGACTTGTTTATTTACTTAGAGAATTATATAACACTCAGCGGTAACTGGAATTGATATCAGTAATGTTCTTTAGCAAGGGCATGCCCATGCATGGATGTTTTAGTAATTTATCTTTACACAAATCTTTGCATTAGTTGCAGTGATTAGAGGTTCTGTATGCTTTGCATTTGTATTTGTTTGTTGTGAACGCAGGCAGCGTTTGGTCCTTCGATAGTCGCCAGCTGAAACTAGAACAGTGGTTCACCCAGAAATGAAAAGTATTCCTCTTTGTTGTTATTTTTAGATTTAAACAAATTAGGAGAAATTTAGAAAAATCTTTACCCCCAACTTCATATAACAAAACAGTAACCACAGCTTTCATGTTAAAAGACAAATTCAAACTACCTATCATAACTGCATTATGATAAACTATCATAATGATAGTTTGCTAAACTACAGTATAAAGGCCCGTTAACAACAGGAACGACAGCTATAAAGACAACTATAATGATAACTATATTAGAATATATATATATATATATATATATATATATATATATATATATATATATATATATATATATATATATATATATATATATATATATATAGTGAAAGTAACTTTCTATTAACAAAGTCACAAACTCTGGATATTGTCCTATATATTTTTTATACTTGTCATCTTACATACCTGCTCATTCGGTCCATTTTTTATTTCCCCTGACTTTGCAGGATATGTGCGTTTGTCTGATGGGCCCTGTGGTAAAGATCAAGTGTTATCCACCTTGTTGGATGACTAATTTCTAGGGTTCTTTCTTGAGACTAATTTAGGCATACACATATTCGACAAAACATGATTTATTTTACCACATGCCCCTCCATGTTATATGTTGATAAATTGACAAATCAGGTGTGATTGGTTCCCATTTAATCACATAGAGAGATGAGATGCCAGGACCTGGCTGCGCAGTCTATTAGACTGAATCTATTCAGTCTAAATCCTATTTCAGCTGAGGAACAGTTCTTGTCACAGCATCCCCATTTTTACTTTGATAAGCTACAACACTGAGGCAATGGCTCAGGGATTCCACAGGAATATGTTTCAAATTTGGACAAAAACAATACTGAATATAACAAATATTTGACAACAACAAAGCTTTAGGAAAGAATCATGCATTTTCTTATTTCCTCCCAGAAATGTTTTCAGTGTTCTAGTAGAAATTGAGGGCAGGACATCATGTGATAGCAAATGAAGAACTTGTGAGGTTGCTAATGTATCCCTAGCTCTAAATGAGCTCTATTCATTTGTGGATTCTAAAAAAAAGTCCCCGAATTCCAGGGAAGTCCTGATTTTACAGCCCTTTATGTGTCTTTAATGTGCTTTGGGATGGCATTGAAATGACTTTGAAACTTGGTGATTAAGGGACACTCACTGTCCTCAGAATCCACTTCTTATATGGCCATTTCAGGGACCCACAGAAGAGAAATGCCTTTTTTATTTAACAGTTATATAGTCTGCTCTTGTGCAGTCTGGGTTTTTACAGCAGGTTGCACAATGGCACAGGCAGGATAGCGCAACGACTGTTTAAGACAGGGAACAACCACTGAAGCAGATTGATTTAGCTGCGGGAGACCACGAATCATATAGATTTTGCTGAAATTCATACTTAATAACTATTGACCCACTTCAAACTCATTAGGAAATGCTGACTTGGACAATAAATGAATCAGTTATTCTGTTAGAGGTCAGGTTTTGCTTGAAAATAATTAGTGAGGCCTAAACCTCTAACATTCCCTGAGAGTGTAAAAATCGGATTTTCGTTTACGTTCTCTCTTTCGTTTAAAACATTAATCAGTGCCTTCATCTAAATCAAGGTTGTTCTGTATGATTAACACAATTATGATCTTATCTGCCTGCAGTGGCACTTTGAGGCCAAGGCATGATAGCTTAATCACTGGAAAATGTAATTTCCAAGCCCCGTCCGAATTATGTATCCTCCCTGAACTCATTTCGCATTCCCCTCTCTTGCCTCTTACATCCAGAATTAGCAACATTGGATGGTGGCGGTAGAAACAGCTTGTTAAACTCATGATGAACGATACAAATAATTGAAAATCGTGTTCTTATTACTTTTTTTGTTGAATTGCCACAGTTTGCCTTCCCTCACATGCACAGATGATCAAGGCCTTTTCATGCTATGGGTTTGTTACTGGCTTTGACAAACACTACAGCCAAGGATACGTTGTGAAAGAGACGATCCCTCTGTTCTCTATAAATGTTGAAAGAACACGTGCTTTGAGATACAGTTGGTTTAATGGCATATTTTAGAGGTCTAATGAAATACATAGCCATCTTCTTCTAAAATGTGGCTTGATTTGACTGTCATTTGACAATTTTTCTTAGTCACAGAGCCTTTTTGATTTGACACACTTTTTTTCGATATTTTTAGCATATGTATATCCAAATGAGTGAAATTTGTAACATCTGAATTGCCAGATGGTTTAAATTTGCAAAAAACATACATTGACATGTGGAAGTCTTTCCCACTGAGATATAAATTGAGCATTCACTCAACCTTATCAGGCACAGAGGAGGCAAGCACAGCAGTTACGGATCAGACCTCAAAGATGAGAAAAACATAATTTCAAAGATTCTCTTCAGAGTATTTCCCAGACTAATGAATGGCCCTGTGCATAAAATCATTAAGTTTTCCTGTGATGCAAAGGCTTCTATAAACAGAAACCCTGATTGCTTCATTCTTGAGGCTAACATGGTTTAAAAGGAGGCTTGTTTGAAGCTTAAAAGATCACATAAGCATGCCCAACGATAATTAAAGAGTACTGGTGAACAGTTTATACAACATAAATATAATATAATGTTAAATAATTTTTATTGCAATTCAAAACACACCACTATACCTCAATATTTGCACTAGCTCTAACGTATGATTCTTATAAAAGATTTCATTTCACATTTTCATGATTATGCCAACATACTTGCACCATTTGGGCTTCATCAAATCACTATACTGGTAAAGCGCTCTGGAGAAAAGGTTAATTCTCTGAGGAACTTACAAAATGAGGTTACAACCCATGAGTTCCTGCTGGAACTCTTAAGGCTATCATTGGTTTCTCCAGTAACCCCATCATAAGGAAAAGGCTTTGAGGCACATGAAATGTATATTGCAGTTCATTGAGTACAAAATAGGATATCTGCGGCAGTTTTAAAAGGTTACCTAATGGTTCTCCAGAGGTTTCCACCACTGCGTAAATAATCTTTCCATTATTACAGTATGCTTGGTATGTATAATCTGTTATTCACAGGTTTTCCTCACATGTGTTGTATGTTGGCATAAAAAAAAAATCGGAATTACTGACACTGGACAGTTCTTCGGCTGTGGCATTGTGTTGAAGGAATGAGGTTTTGAAATGGAAGAACAGCCTTCAACTCATGCAGAATACCACGTTTTAGCCGTATTACTGTACATTAATTTAAGGTCCCTGGTTTAATGGAAACTGTACCTTCACCTAATGCAGCTAGAACTCACTGACGCTTCAAATGCAAGGTCATCTCTTTAGAGGATGTATTGAGCGCAGTATCTATTTAATGTAAGCCCTCATTTGCAAAATCCTCTCATCTCTTTGAATAAAAAATGGTGTGTTTTATGTTATAGATATTAACTTTAAGATATAGAATGTTGAACTGTACTGTATGTGCCTCAAATCATTTTAAAAATTACTCCCATGCCAATAATGGTGTATTGTTGTATTATATATTAATGTAGTATCTTTCAGTGATCAAATGTTGTTTATGTTCAGATACATTATTAACCAATTTAAGAGGGATTAGATGTATCCTTTGTATTGGTAGCAGTGGAGGCAATATAGACTAATTACTGACTTTTTTTCTTCTTTTTTCATTTTGATAAGATCAGTCTTGCAACAACTAAAATAATAAAAAAGTAATTTATATGGTAGAACTTATTTCTTTTGATTGTTTATAATAGTGTTTAAATGCTGAGATGTGTTAATACTGCTGCTTTAAATGCTGTTATGACTGATAAAAGATTGGCTTTCAGAGAAAAACAATAATTTCACGTATTCATAAGATGATGCAACTTCCTGCATAATCATAATAAATACAGCTGGAGAATTGCATTATAGGCTTTCAAGTAACTCCACATGAAAACGTTTCTCCAGTGACCCTGTGAATGATGGAGAGATTACCCAACCATCATCCTTTAAGTCAAACAAGTCGTTTTCATTATAGCTCTAGGATGAGCGCTGATGACAGGTTTGCCAATTTTAAAATCCCTACGGACATCAATTGGAGTGACAAATGATGAGGTTAATTACATTACAGTCACTCCCATTAAATGCACTCCGGTTTTATTTGCAGAGGAAAATCCATGCTTCCAGTTCAGTTTCATTTCTACATATCTTGTGGAAAAAACTAAGCCAAACTTTAAGGGTGCTCTTTAGCTTTCCCAGTAGAAATGAGGAGATGTGGAGTAGCGATAATTATTGTGGTTGTCAAATGATTAGTATTGTCATTTGATTTGGACTGAGAAAAGCTGAGTCTTTTTGTCAAAAAATTTGTCCGGATCGGATTCAGAATGGTCAAAACATAGATACTAGACCGAGTCCATCAACATCCCAAAAACTTGCACAGTCCTGTACCTCTCTGCGGGTTCGACATTTTTCTCTGTAACGTTAGGCAGTTTTGATTTATATGCTGTTGAAAGTTTGGTGATGACGTTAGTTTACTTGTGCGTAAGCAACTTCGATCCGCTCCTTCTGGTTCACCCAGATCTTTTTCTCCACTTGGTTTTTGGATCCGGAAATGCTGTATTTCAGGGATCCATAACAGCACCCTACCGTATTGCCGGAAATACTCGTCAATGGCTGGGAAGCGTTCTGCCATAAATATTGGAAAATCCCATCAATGGCAGGGAAAGAGTTAAAAGGCCTTTAGTAAGTTTGCCGATTAAAAACTATGGTGTAAAATGGAGCAAAATGCAACAAAGACAGCAAAGCTACGAGATCATAAAGCCAGTCTCATCCTCACTGCAGAGATTAGGCCAGCAATGGAGCTTCACCCTTTTGTTGATGCGTTCAGAGAAGGAAAGAAGCGATTCAAGTGGGTGAAAGAAAAATTGAGTCACTATAAATGGCTGACAGCTGAGTCACTAAGCATGTCTTTCAGCATTTCACCAACTTTCATGCATTCATGTTTGTATAATCTATGTAGAATAGGGTAGATGGAGGGGCTCAGTCATAAAAGTTGAGTCAAACTTCAGGCATTGAAGTTAGGAAGCTGCCCAGGTATAGACTTTTGTTACTTATTATGCCTGTAGTGAGACTCGGGGGTTAAGCCTTGCAATCTCTCGTGTCTGACAAAGGGAAGCGCCTCTGTTCTAATGACTCCTGCTGGGTAGGCCAGCTGCTCGTGTACCACATGACCTAAATGCAAATTCTCAATTAAAACACACATGCACAATCTACCTTTTATCCCTCGGCTTAGGGCAAGACACCATAAAAGATCTTTAAAAAATATCTGTAGTGTCTATCATATGTGAAATGTTAGCTATGTGAGAAATAGTCAATCTTACATCTAATCTATTATTAATATCTTGTCCTGCTGCCAACCTCTCCAATTGCTTTTATGATGCATGTGAGCCCTCTAGTGTTCCTATATCTGAGACTTAATTTAGGAAATGTATGGTGCTATTTGGGAACACCTGTAAATGTTGTTCATCCTGAGTGGACGGTTAAAAACTGTCTGAGAACCCAGCATGCTTTGTGTTTCTTATGTTACATGTTATTCTACAGGGACAATGGGTGTATTTGTGCGGAGAATGCACTTGAGTTATGTATGTATGATTGTTATCAGTGTAGATATTATCAGTCCGGTGTGAAAAACTGCTCACACAAACATTTAGTTAGAAAATTCTCTTTTTAAAAGGCACTCAGTCAGGAACAAATCAATAATACATTTGAAAAATGTATTTAAAAGCAATCTAGTCATGTCAATAGCCTAAAAGCTTTCATTTTTCATGAGTTGGTCGAATACTTACTTTATCTCTGCAACTGTTGTCATGTTGTTTCTGAATTAACATACAACAGATACAAAAAAAAAAGATGTTTTGAATGTTTTTACACTTTACAGTAAGTGCTTAGCCTCCTCTTCAGATACAGAAAGGCCCAGATAAATGGATGTTTTTCTTTGCAATTCCACCAGTCTTTCTTTGAATTATTACATTTAGGTTTTAAACATTAAGACTCCATATGGTTTATAGACCCACGAAATTTGAACTGGATCTTGATTAGTAAGTTATCAGACATACGGTATGATCTACATTGATTGTTTCTGTTTTGCACATTATCTTCAATCATTTCATCATGCAAACTATCCTGCTTTTTATCTGTTCAGCTCATTTTCCAATGGTGGTGAATTCTTAGTCTTGTGTTTGGAATAATCACGACTCAGACTCAGTGTTCATTAGATTTGTCTGATCCTAAATTAGATAGGCATATACTGCAAGTAACCTGCAATTTGAAATGTAAATGTTGTCTCCATTTTTTTCTGAACCTTTTGCATATTTTACCCTGATCCAAGCCTACTGCTTAAAAATAAATCAATCTTAATCACTAACAACAACTATGAACCTTCTTCCCGAGCTTGTAGAAATTACTTGCCAGCTATAGCTGATATTATAAATTATAAATGCAGATTCTTTAGCACAGGCAAATGCATGCAAATTAGAGTTTTGCTTAACATTTTGGGAGAAATTAAAGATAAGAATAAGTATGATGTGTGATTGTATGACTATCTTAAGTAGATAAAAACTCAGCAACCATTTGCATGATTATCAACAATTAAGGACAAAGTTAAATAGATTTCTTTCTTTCTTTCTTTTTTTTAAAGTTGTCTTAAAAGACCCATGTTATAGGTTACTAAAATATATAGATATGGGCAATATAAATGTATTAATATAATAATATATATGTGACCCTGGATCACAAAACCAGTCACAAGTCGCACAGGTATATTTGTAGCAATAGCCAACAATACATTGTATGGGTCAAAATTATCGATTTTTCTTTTATGCCAAAAATCATTAGGATATTAAGTAAAGATCATGTTCCATGAAGATATTTTGTAAGCAGTGAGTGAATGCAGCACAATCGTGAACATAAATGGGTAACTTTAAAGGAGATTTTCTCAATGTTTCGATTTTTTTGCACCCTCAGGTTCCAGATTTTCAAATAGTTGTATATCAGCCAAATATGTTCCTATCCTTACAAACCATGCATCAATGGAAAGCTTATTTATTCAGCTTTCATATGATGTATAAATCTCAATTTAAAAAAATTGACCCATGTGACTGGTTTTGTGGTCCAGGGTCACATATTATATAAAGTATACTTTATCTTTTATCAGCTATCAAAATAAATGTAGACTCTCAGGGGCATGTCAGTGTTTTGGTCTTAGGAATTTTGACAAGAAAACTCTCAAGGAAGAATAAAACTTTTGTAACAAAACTAAACCTCATTTGAATGAAGTCTGATGATTTCACAAACTCCATTTGCAACCTTCAAAAGTGTAATTAGTTCTCTGGAGATAAGAAAAAGAATAAAAATATCTCGCTCTCCCCTGTAGGCTACTGTTCAGACCTGAGTCGAGTAGATGTTTACTGTGAGACAGCAACCATTTTACACTGTCTGGATTGATAAGTTGAATGAGGAGGAGATGGATGGGCAGGCCAGCAGGTCATGCCACAAGGGCATTGAGACTTTACACAGGGAAGGTTACAAGGATGCAATGTGTCTCCCTGTTGATGACAAATAAATCAATCATAAGCGAACTTTGCCACATGGTGTCTGCCTGTTTTAGAGTTTGGACATTCAGAGGTTTGACACTGGAGATGATTATAAAAATTCCTCATTTGCATCCATTGTAGTATTTTTGATACCTCTAGAGACTTATGAGAAAATGGGAGTGATGCACTAATATAACTGGAAAGTGGACAATTATAAATGGGAGCTATAGATACGTCTTTTATAAGAGAAAACACACATGAAACTGGAGTACACCCATCATCACATTACTAGTAATATGAATTTTGGTCTTAACGCTGCTCTTGATGGCTGTAGGCATTTTTACCTCAATCTGGAATATTTAGTTATATTTTTCAATTGATGAATTGCAAAGGTTTCACTATATTTTTAATATTCAGGGTTAAGTGTCTTCAGAATTTAATTGAGAATGCATGTAAACTTCCATTCCTGATTTTGAATTCAGTTTAAACTGAGGTAGCAAACAGGATGCTTAATTGCTATTTAAATTTAAATGTAAAGAAGTACAAATAAAATTGATTGAAATTTATCCATCCATCTATCCCATTCCACTCTGAATCATAATCAACTCAATTTAATCCAATTTTGAGTTTTGCACCACCATGGTAATATTACATTGCATTTGCACAATTGTAAAGTGACAAAATTCCCATGCAATCCAACTCTATGTTGGGAAAGACGGTTGGCCTTGGGGCGAACAGTTAGTTTTTTAATCTATAGGTCTACCACTTGCTATCTAATAAATCTCTAGCAACTTTACTCAGCTCTTATGAACGACAGGTCAACCCCACTCACTGTTTTGTGCTTTAGACATGATGGCTGATGTATGGGCCATTATTGTGCAAGTGTGAAATGTAAATCTAGTGATAAACGCCTCCATCAGATCAGGTTGCACACCTCATCACGACGGGTGCGCAGCACGCTTTTCTCTTCATTGGCAGAACAATGGGCCGTTGTAAGGGCCGTCCACCAGAGCAAAATTGTCGATCAGGTCCATTAGTGCACCTTTAATGACCAGACTCACAAGCCAAATTGTTAGCGGGCCACCACAGTATGAACCGCACACACTCTTCATTGCAGAGGCCTTCATTTAAAACTAGTATGTGACTGAAATCACATCAGATTTTTTTAGAAGCTAGAAAGTTCCATTAAAATGTTTAACTGCTATAATTGGTATTCATAAATAAAGCAACAACAAACAAAAAAATCCAGATTTCCATACATGAAAAAAAAACATGTAAACAGCACAGCTTTGTAAATATTCCAAAATGTACATAAAAGGAGCACAAATATATTTTTGGTAAATTATTATTATTATTATTGCCATTTTGAAATATATTTAGATATGCAAATATATTTTTCACCAAATGGATTTATATTTTTTAAACCCTTGTTTTATCTATCCAGATGTTTTGTGGATTCTGTGATTCTTTTCACTTAATGACTCTCAAAAAACAAGTCTCTTGAGGTTTCGGTGAAATCGAGCGCTTTGGGAGGTAAAACGAACACTCCCAGGGAGATCAATGGGAGGACAGCAATGATGAGGAGTCATGGGGAGCTGGCAGTGGGCCTGTTGTCTCTAAGACAGGGGCCACAGAACAGATTGCATCGAATGCTCAGATCTCAGCTTGGTCTGGACAAACAACCATGAAAAAAAAAAATCAGATGTGAATGAGTAATTTAAACCTCACTTTGCAGGGACAGATGGAGGTGCATCTGACTAAGAAACAATTATTAATTCCTTAATATCCTTATTTAGATAAAAAAAAACAGTCAGTTTCTTATTTGGCAAATATGGATCATTTATTTTGTAATTTCTCATTTTATTTACATTGAGTTTTAATATTCTCTAGTCTCTACTTGTCAAGTGTGTGGCATCATGCACTAGATTGCCATAGACATCCTTAGATTTTGTCACACAGTATATAGCCAGATCTTGCTAGAAGAAAAAAAAAAAACAGGCAAAATAGGTTTAATAATATATCAAATTAGTCTTGAAATATTAGCTAAAGATGCAACCCATGTGTGCCCATATTTACAGTATAAATAAACAAAAAAGCCCACCGAAACTTATAATTAGTGGAAATGGCAACACTGGCGTCATGATTCCTGTTAACGCTGTAAACGTGTGGTTTGCACAATCTGGCCCTCAGTAATACCTTTCCTAATAAATTAGTACTATTAAAGCTGTAGGTATTGGATGAGAAAGTCAAAGCAGGGATGGGGTAGAATCTGTGTGCCTATAATTTTGAGGTTGATAAGTAAATTTGTTTGCCAGCTCCATCCCCCAACAACAATTAAAGATTTAATTACCATCTGCAGAGAGACTCAAGAGCAAGCTTGACCTAGAAACTGGAATTGATGACTTTGTTAGTGGAAGTTGTTTAAAGACCCGTGTGCTGTTTATCAGCAGCACTTATTTTTCAATGCATTTTTGTTGCCTGATAATTGTTTCAAAAGGGTTCATTAGAACTGATAATTTACCATTGCTTTCACAATGGACAGTGTGCTATGCAAAATACAGATCGTTATATCCAACACGATCAGTTTAACATTGTACTAATCAGGTGTAACAATAAGATAATAAGACAAGCGATAAGAAACTCTAGTGTTTTGTCATCTCCTGTTCTGTACCTGGAACATCTATAATAGGAGACTTAAAAAATTTAAAAGCGAGACCATTGTAAGGATTGTTGAATCATTTCATTTCTACATGTATTTGTCTCCATGCATTTATTTTAATTTTTAATTTTAAAGAGAACAACTAGCTATGAGCCCTTCACTTCCATACTGTCAACACAACTGTAAACCTAACATCATTTGAGCATTCACCTTATTGTATCAATAAAATAACGTGTTTGAAAGGAAGGACAAGAAAAGAAGGTGTTTTCAAGACCTGCAGCAATCTGTTCCTCTTAAGAGTAAGCCTCTATTAAAAATAATGAGACTATTGGGTTCAAATCTCGTTCACCATTGTTAAAACCCTGCAGAACTTTTGTTCATGGCATGCTTTCATCAAGATCTAAAGCTGTCAAAGAAAGATTATGGATTTTTAAAAAATCATCCAGACAATGATGTTCATGATCAGAGTTGATTTTAAAATCTTTTTAAAATCTATTTTTACTTTATTTATTTTTGTGTGTGTGTGTGTGTGTGTGTGTGTGTGTGTGTGTGTGTGTGTGTGTGTGTGTGTGTGTGTGTGTGTGTGTGTGTGTGTGTGTGTGTGTGTGTGTGTGTGTTTAAAAAATAATAAAATAATAAAGTGCCCCTATTATGGATTTTTGAAAATGACCTTTCATGTAGTGTGTAACATAGCTCTAAGTGAATAAAAACACCCTGCAAAGTTTTAAATCTGAAAGTGCACCATATATAACGTTATTGTCTTTCAAAAGTAACAGTCAACCCTGAGTCAATGAAATTAAACGTTTTTCAAACGAGTCATAAGCTTTTCGTTGTGACATCAAGACCAAACATTAGCATATTGCCCGCCCACTTATTGCACGTGCAGACACCAGGGAAAACTTGAACCTCAAACACTGCAGCTGAACACTTCCTGTCGATACCGGACAGCATCATGTCGAGAAGATGCTGTGCTCTACAATGTGAAGGTAAAGGCAGTTTTCTTTCACTGGAGCAGGAGCTGCCCAAGGAGCAGCATGTGAAGAATCAGAGGTTAATATTCATCTTTACCATGATATCACAGCAGTATAATCCTAAACTTTTGCTGTGTTCCCTTTATTTCACTGACGACTGCTTCTCAAATCTCTGAGTTAAATGCAGGATTCGCAAACCGCTTGCTCTTGAAACATGGTTTTCAAAATACTTAGTTTTGAGTTTTATATTGTGTAGGTCTCCTGCTAACTGGCTAACTCAAATCATTACTGTCTTACTGAAATACTTCTGCTTATCAGTTGTGGACCACTATTACCTAAAGTTGTGTCTATTAATGCAGATTGTCTGTCATCCTCACTACTTTGAGGAAAGATTAAGCATGGAGCAAGATTTGTTTTACCAACGTTTATGTTACATCAGTCATTCATGCTAGAGCTCGGCTAATGTATGAACTGTTATTGATACAGTTTCCACATGTTCACCGCAATAAATTGGAAAAATACTCTGTAAATAAATAAGTAAAATAATCGGTTTGTTGATGGACATGCACTTGTTAATGCTGATGATGAGGAATTACAGTTGCAACATCTCATAATGTACCTCAAACTGAGTAGTGTATCATTGAGAAGCGTCCTGCTTGAGTCGTCCTTGCGATGGAGGTTCGGGTTGAATAACTTCTTCCAGTGTTTCATCATCAGACTCGCGCTCAGATTGATATGGTAAAATCGTATCTGGTAAAATACTGTGTTTAGTTTACGTTGTAGGAAGCCTCAGGACGCAGAGCTGACGTTGTTATGGCAATGGGCGTTTTTGTTTTCGACAAGCACGCTGTACGCGGTAAACCAATCACAACAGACTGAGCTGTCTGGCCAATCAGAGCAGAGCAGAGAAGCTCACGAAAAAGAGGGATTTAGAGAGATTGATTCATCTGACGAGTCGTTTGAGAATCATTGAAAAATGTGGTGGTGCGCAAATGTATATTATGAGAAAATGAAACAGTTTTTTGACCTTTGATGCATGTAAACCTGTTGTAGGAGACTCCCAAACAACATTAGGAAACTTTAAAATAGCATAATGGGGCACTTTAATGTAAATGGTGGCCAGAAGAGATACACACCATCCCTTAGAGATACATATGTCATATTTGAATACATTTTCTGCGGTTCTAAGGAAGCATCACAGCACTGTTTTATTTTAGCATATAAATGTTTTAATATTAATAAGTTATAATGGAAGCGATGGCTTGGAATCAGACAACACTGAGAGGTTTTGTGGACTCAAGCCAATAGCGGTTTCAGTTTGCTGTTCAAACTAGATTTCGGTTGTTATTTCTAACAATCAATTTGTTTCTCCTTTGTTGTGGTAGTGATGAGGTTGCTGGACTAATTCAGTTCTGTAAGCAACTTTGCTTATTTG
Source organism: Scardinius erythrophthalmus (assembly GCF_964197995.2). Taxonomy (NCBI): domain Eukaryota; kingdom Metazoa; phylum Chordata; class Actinopteri; order Cypriniformes; family Leuciscidae; genus Scardinius; species Scardinius erythrophthalmus. The sequence continues at coordinate 37,882,668 of NC_138230.1, read as the reverse complement.
CTTGTGGTGTACTTGTAAAATAATACAATTACTTTTGGATGGACAAAATTCTGCCTAAAATGCATCTAGGCCTACATTTATATATTTATATATATATATATCCATTTATATATTGAAATATCCATTATTGTGATACAATCTTCTGAACCCCATCTTTAAAACTCCTTCATTTTCCCATGCTTGCAAGTGTTACTTTCTCATACAGTTTTACAATAAATATGCTCAGTTATGTTGACTAATACATTATTACAGCTATAATCAGTGGACAAACACAATCAATTATCCTTGAACTGTGATGTACTTTGACACCCTGAATCATATCTCAGTTGTCTATAAGTCTTTTTCTGAAATGATGGCATAAACTCGAATGTTTTGTGTTAATGGAAAACTGCAACTGGATGCCAAATGGTGGCTTTGCTCTGATATGGAATTATTTGGCTGTGCCGTTTATCAGTCCATTAACGTCCGCATGAACTGATGTTCACCGTGAATATGCACGATTCTCACATCAACAGAAAGCCACACATTAAAGAATAATTAAAAATGAATTAAGTTTTATCTGTTTTGGATAAAACAAGTATTTGTGGTAAGAAAGCTTTACATTATAATGCAAATTAAAAGGTGTTCATGGAAGTACAGCACAAAACGGAACTGGAATTAACTGGCATGAAAGACTGCTTTTGGCAAATAAATGCCTAAAGAACACCAGAAGGCTGATTAAAGATTAAGAATGAAAAGGAGTGTATGTCTTCTACAGACTTAGTACTCAAAAGACAGAATGTATAATTCATAAAATAAAACTTTTTTTTTTTTTGTATTTTGATTCGATCTAAGGTCAGCTTCATGCCCTAGTTTCACTTTCTATAGTCATGAGTATAAAAGGCATGATTTTCTCTTTATTTCAGTATTTCATTTATTTTAGTGATGATCGACAAGCAGTTAACCATCAAAAATATACCGCCTTGTCTTGTTTATATACAAATTAAGCCTGTAAAATTTTCAGCATATGTTCCACATTTGGAAAACCAAACCGTACAAATGCGTCATGCCTTCAGTGCAAGGTATGATAGATAACCGTTTTATTTTAACTGATTTTGACACAGGTACATTAGTTTATTCCTTTCATTATGCTCCTACAGTTTTATAACTCTTTACAGCCATTTATTCTCCCAGAACTATAATAACGAAATGTTTCCTTGGGCATCTCGTCCATCTTAGCAGCCGGTATGACTCTGAATTTGTCAAAGTTCGGACATAAAATATAATATATATGATAGTGAGATGCTGGCAGGTGAGAAAATGTCATCTACAGACCGGACTAATCCGCTTTTCTGTTTGGATGCCAGGATCACAGGGCACAGATGCAGATGTTCTGCTGGAGCTCATTATTCTGGCTGTGACTAAATGAAACTAACAAGCTCACAAAGACACCTCTGAACCTCACAGTCCCCTTGAGCCTTGGATTTAAGACACAAGTCGCTCAGATGAAAAACTGCAGAAAGGCTAGTTGGTTAGATTCTGAAATACTACATTGTCACTGTTATTGTGTTTTCAAAAATTGAAGCTTGCCTGATGAATTGCTGTTCACCTCTACTCTGGCAGGTTGGGTGTTTTCACACCAAACAGGCCTCCAGCAGTACACCAGTCTTGGTGTCAATAGTGTGGTCAGCGGCTGCATTGCTTTGAGGGGAGTTTGTCTTACATCATCTAACCTTGGAAAATATTAAAGAGTGTAAAACATGATGGAGAATTTATCCCTGCAGTTCAAATCTATATCTGAATAACATCATGTGCCCTAATGTTTCTGTTTGCAACCATTTTATTTCTTTCATGTGACATATTTCAGAATGAAACAGGATATTTGATGAAAAAATGTACTTGATTTTATCCATTGGGAACTGATTGGATAGTGAAAAGTGGGTGTTATTTCAGAAGAGACCAACCTTATTTTTTGTGACATTTAATGGATAGCATTTGTGGTGTAATGCTGATTAACAAAAAGTAGAAGGTTGTCACTCCTTTTCTTTACAAAAAGTACAAATCTGGGTTACAGTGAGACGATAGAAGTGAATGAGGCCAGCCAGTCTAAAATACTCAATAACATATATGAGGGGCAGACTTTAGCATATCATTAACTCTGTTGAAATGTATTATGTATATTACGCTGTTATGATGAACTATATGCCTGCACTGACATTCTGAGTTGTTCAAAGCGTTTCTAAGGATACTGAGGCAGTGGACTGACTCTGAGATGGCGAATGGCAACATGGTTTCTGTGACATTAGCAACACATTATTAGCTGTTTGATAAGGTAGTCAGACAAAACGTTAAAGGCTAATCATATTAATTACCGTTATGTGTCTGATGTTGTAGAGAGAAGTACATAAAATGCATTACCATTTTGATGCATCGACTTGTAGACGAGCCTATATACTCTTCCACTTCTTTCTCTGAATCAGTTTCTGGTTTGAACATATATGGCTGAATTAAACAAGTATTTTTACTTGCCATTGTGTAGATTTTACTACAGTAAATTTGGCCAAGTGGATCAGCTATTCTGAGCTGATGAGTGCGTGGAGGCGGGGGCCATTGTTTCATTGTGTTTATTTTGATATTATGTAGAAATGTATTGTTTATTATTTGTATTTATTTCCTTGTAAAATTTACATTAATGTATTTGGAATAATATTTTCATTTAAGTTTATTTATGTATTATGTATGTGTACACATTATTTCAATTCCCTATTAATATGAAATGGTTGAACCTTTCAGTATCCTGTTGTAATGTCAAGACCACCTCGTAGTGTCAGAAAACATATTTGTGTCTTTTTTCAGTGTCTTTCAAAGGCGAGAAGTTGATGTAGACAATATCGTGATTTCACTGAATGTATGTTTAATTCTGGAAATGTCTGTTATATCTGTTATACATATTGTGAACATCCAACAAACTATATAACTCATGAAATGTCCCTTAATAACATATCAGAAAAGCGGCACCCCTAAAAGACTGCATATCGGTATATTTAAATTGCACACTGCAGCTTATATTGAAGAAGTGAAAATGTTATACTACAGGATGAACAAATCAGTTTTGTGTGGAGGTTGATGTGAAAATATCTTGGTATGCACTTTTCCAGCTTCTTTATGTCCTTTTATTGTCATAACGTTTCTCTCCAGTATGTAAGAGGTACGAGCCCAGCCTTGAAGGACTTTTAAAGGACTGCTCTGCTCTGGCTATCCAAAGCCTAAAGGAATAAAGTCAATCTCGAGTTGCGTACTTGACCAAAAGGATTTTTTTTAACAGACTTTCAAACTTTCAAGGACCTTATTAGAGCGGCCCGTTGCGGATATCCACACAGAGACACTGAGAGGAGAACTACGGTGACCGGAAGGGGACATGTTCGGTTTACTTATAGTTTTGTCGTGGCAACAACATATAAACTCGTGGGAACATCATAATATCTCATGGGCACGAGATCGTATGTTGAGCGAACGACATCCGTTTCTCATGGCTGCAGTTTTATAACGTGGGAACTGAATCTTCACACGCGATACGGACTCCTCCTTTTCCCCCGGTCATAATTTACTTTGTTATTTGTTCATTTAAGTTTCTCATAATTTGTTTTTGTTTATTGCTTTCGTGACCCGAGTATTTCATTCAAGCCTGCAAATTTCCGACGAAAAAGCCCATTCAACTTAAGAATGCGCTTCAGGTGTCTTTCACTTACGTACCCATGTTTTAATGCCAGAGACTGCACTATATCTTTATATGACATTCCTAATTCAATGTAAAATGTTATTTCATCAGTCATCTCCATCTCCAACTGCTGTATATGGTTACAGTATTGACCGGTGTGGTTCCCTCAACATAACTCGTGGCCACGAGAAATAGATGTCGTTCTCTCGAAATACGAAGTCGTGGCCACAAGAAAAATATATCGTTCCCTCAACATATGATCTCGAGGCCACGACTTTACATCGCGTACATGGCCATGACATGATGTCGTTACCTCAACAAAATGATCTTGTGGCCACGATTTATTATCACGTTCCCACGACTTAATATGACGTTTCCACAAGTTTATATATTGTGGCCACGACAAAACTAAGTGAACTGAACATGTCCCCTCCCCTGTCACTGTTTGGCCCTCTAGCAGTTAAAAAGTTTTGGTTGTGCTTTTGCTCTGTGTGACTGTGGATGAATTTGGTTCTTTCTCATGGAGATTATCCTACTGCCCATAAAACATTCACTACTTGGCTTAAGACATATAGCCTAACCCAGCAGTTGGAGATCTAGCGTACTCCATGTCAACCTTTCTCGCTCGTTGTGACAACTATGCCACTGCCACACCATACATTCGTCAAATTAGCCGGAGCAACTTTTCTCTATTTATGGACATAACGAGATTTCCTGTGAAAACCATCTCGCCCACACTAAAATATAAACACTTATAATAGGCTTACCATAGAGAATCAGGGTAAGACAAAAACACGTTTTGGAAGAAGGATTAATGATGTATTGCATTCATTCTGAACAAAACAGTTACATAGTGTAGCTTCACCATTTGAGATGCTAAATGTTCAGACGGAAGTTGTGTTCATCTGTTTTTGTCAACAGCTTGTGTCGACACACTTCAGTAATTATCATTGATCATCCCATTGAGTGAATGGTTTGATATTCATGGTCTCCATGTATGTTTATCATAATTATTAAAATATTCAGGGTATAAAATATAACAGTATTCATTATGTGACTGATTTTAGGCATCATTAATTGCATTTTCTTACAGCTAACATCATCTAAATAACATTTGTTTGATGGACAATCTTATCATCATTATTACAGCCATTTTTGGCTATCTTTCTCTTCCTTGGCTGTCTTATTGGTGTGGTTATCCACTTCAAGGTAATCCAACAAGACTGATAATATTGAATTAATTATTTTGGTAAACAAATAAGTTAATTGCTTTACCTTGATTGTGTTATGTTGGCTATTGGTCTCAGTTCTTGGCTCTAATGGACTGTAAAACTTAAATTGCAAAAGCACTGAAGTCATAAGCAGATGCTCCTCATCCACGTCTCTTAAAATGTAAATGCTGTCTTTCAAACATATGTTAGCATAGATGACAGCGCTTGGATGCAAAAAAAAAAAGATAAATAGATGTGACAGCCAATGTATTTAAATGATTCACTTATCAGTTTATAACTTCACCATTTGATCTCATTAAATTTAATATGCTAACATGCTAGCATTGTTGTATTTGTCATTGTTCTCCCGTTTTTGTCTTGCCGCTATGGATAATGAAACTACTGAATGGTCATGCATGCAAATAATGAAGATGAAAGGATGAGCACAGACACACATCATTTATTGATGTTGATTGAACAATAAAAAACAAATGTGTTCTTGTGTGCATCTGGACCCTTAGCTTTATTGCCCTGACCAGGTTCATTATGATAATATGAATATCTGAAATTGGCTAGTGTTCAGAGCAAGGTTAAAAGTGTTCATCCTACTGTATTTCATGCAAATCGTTGTATGAGGCTATGATCACATCAAAAGAGACATTCAGGGTAAATTGCTGCAAGGTTTGTGCAATGATTTAACCTTTCTGTCTGTTATGATGGGCTTTAGGCCTTTTTTTTAATGTCATAAATGTATAAATTTATTAGAATGAATAACCGACCATTCAAATCATAAAAAATATATATTTAATTTTCATGTGAAAAATCCAGTTAATGAAAAATAAAAATATGTCTATTATGCCAAAAAAGTGGTAATGACTCACATTTCACCACATATTTATTAAAGTGCCCCTCCTATTTATATATAAAGGTTTCTTAATTTTCAATTGGAGGTCTCCAGCAATAGTACTTTTACAGCATCACTTATTTTCTCATAGTGTCTGAAATGGTTCAGTGAAGGATTCAGTCTCTCTAACCCCCTCCTTTCCGTGAGCCTACTCTGCTCTGATTGGTCAGAAGGCCAAGTCTGTTATGACTGGTCGACCGCGTACAGCAAATGTCAGAAATGAAACCGCTCTGGAGGCTTCCTCAGCACTTGTATACACAGTGAAATGAACAGTAACCATATCAATTCGAGCGCCGAGTCCTCATCCTTTAGAAGTGCATGCAAAGTGGATTTGCTTTTGCAGCACAGAAACCAGCTTCTTCTTAACATGTCAAAAGGCACAATCCAAACTCTGCAGGTCTCAGCTACAACTACAGTGTTGTTTGCCGGCAGCCAATGAAGACCATAGGCTGACATTATGCATTATGGCAGTTCAGAATCGATTATTTGTTTTCAGAGACAATCCATTTATCGTACACTTTGAAACTTTTTATATATTTTTATATATATATATATATATATATATATATATATATATATATATATATATATATATATATAATATATGATGGGGATGATTAGGAGGCCATGATGGACAGTTTTTGCCCCATTGGTCTCTGGCCCTATATATATATGTATATATATATATTACTAATTGGGTTCATCACTGTCTCCTCTCCACCAATAAGCTGGTGTGTGGTGGGCGTTCTGGCGCAATATGGCTGCCGTCGCATCATCCAGGTGGATGCTGCACATTGATGATGGTTGAGGAGATTTCCCTGTTCTATGTAAAACACTTTGAGTACCCAGAAAAGCGCTATATAAAATGTAACAAATTATTATTTTTAGTAGTAGTAGTAATATTATCCACTATAAAATGTTGAATAGTAGTAGCTGTTGAAATGTCATATTATTTGCTAATGAACATTGTGAAAATACATAAGTATTCATTCACTGGTGTTGTTGGTCTTATTTTTCCAGCTCGATACACACATCATTCCTGCTAATGAACAACATCTTGACGGAGTGACTCACAGGGTTCCATCTCCCTAATTGGCACATGGAGTAACATCTCCACAAATTCTCCCTGTATATGAGAAAACGTTGTTTGAAAACAGAGTTCAAAGAACAAACCGAAAGAAACAGCTTCTTTCTGTCTTTTTCTCAACGTGATTTTTATCCAGATCTGCCTTTCACCTCCGCCAGGCTGATGACAGATGTGTATTTGCTCTGCCACTCTTGTTTTTTCACTGTGTTTCCTGTTTCCCTCCCAAGTGAGGTTAGTGGCCCTGCTTTCATTTTTTCATCAACCGTCTCTCTCTGAATTATTTCACTACATAGATGGAGGCTTGAGTTGGCTACAGACAGCTGCTGCATTATACACCATTCCAGTAATATTGCCACATGCAGGCGAAGCATCTGGGAGCGGTTTAGACAAACATGCCAACTTTAGTTAGGCTGTTTCATGTAATGCTTCCTTCAGTGCTCTGGAATTTTGCTCTGGACAAAAAATACATTTATTGTCACTTGGCATTTATTTAATGGTTTCTGCAAATACATAAGGGCATGAAATTCAAATTATAAGGAATTAACTTAGATTCACAGTCAGTGTTGGAAAAGACAATAATAATGTGCATACTTTCCATGCATTTTCAAATTATGCTTTTGTGATCCATTGGACTATTTTACTGCTTTACTGGTTGAATTTTTTTAAAACTAAGCAATTAATTTATATTTTCCTCAGTATGGAGCAGAAATGCATAGAATGCAAATTAGAAATGACCTTTGTATCTGCTACAAGCGCTCGTTTCACACTGGAAGAGCCACAACGAGAAAGGGTAAGATGGCAAATAATAAATGAAAACATACTCTGGATCCATATGTACTGCAATTTCAGAAATGTGCGACGGGGTAAAAAGTTCTGTGCATCGTTAAAATGGCTCTTATGCCAGTCAGAGTGTCAGATGATGGGTATCATAGATAGATTGTTTCTCTTGTGAGTGAAATGTCACTGCAAGACCCAACAAGAGTATAGACATAAATATACATTATATATTGAGTTGCATGATTTGAATGAGCCCATGTGGATGCCAAAGAAGTCCAGAAGCAGAGATTTTCTCCTTGGTTGTTCCTGTCAGGTTTCATACTGACTAATAGCCTGGTCATGATTGACTACTTTGCATGACATATGATACACCCATCAGTCTGAGTCTATCACGCTGTTAATCACAGTTGAAATATGGAAGAATATGTATGGACAGTCTCGGTAAATCATAGTTATCCTTCATCAGGGAGTCAATTATGCAACACCCAAAAAAAAGGGAGGGGTTTCTGCAATAACCTTGAAGATCTGCAAATGAAAAAAAAAAAAAAAAAAAAGACCTAGAGTTGGAGAGCTAGATCAAATCTATAAGATAAAATGTCAGGCATCACTGAATATCCCTCTAATCAGCTTCTATCCTGTTTTACCTCATTTTTATGATTTTATCAGCCTTCCAGATTAAGTAGGTATTAGTAATAGATATTATCCCTATAGAGGTTAGAAACTGAAGAATCCTTTGAGATATGTTCCAAAGCACCCTCAGCATTTCATCGTTGTACTTGCTGTAGCACTATTTAGATGGATTAGTTTATCAAACCTAATAAATGAATTACAATTATTAATAGAGGATGTCTGTGATTTAATGTACTGATTCAAGGTATAACTGATAAGAGTGTCTATTGTCTGGATATGAACATTATGGAAGGTCATGTACTGAATGTTTGCATCATAAAACAATCAATTAGGGCCCGATTTACTGACCACTTGCACCAGTGCAAACCATCTTTTGGATTTACTAAAGACACGCAGTGAAAATTTAGCGCTAAAAAGGTGTGGACAGAGTTATTTTTGCGGCTGACCTTATTGCATATGCATTTCCCTTTTAGATGAAACATTTTGGGGATTTAAATGAATCATGCAAGGTGATTTACTAAGGTTTGCGCTCATCAATTTACTGGTGTTGCGTCATTATTTACCGCCCCAAATATGGCACGTCTTGTGTTCTGTAATTTGCTTGCTGTCAGTAGATCACGTGCAGAACTTTCCACTCCCATCTGCGCTTTTTGGAATTGCGCTCTCAAGCTAATTTGCCCTGTTTAGTAAATCTGGCCCTTAAAGTTAAAAATTATGTATATAATTAAAGTAATTCATTATGATGAGGATCGTATCTGACCATGTCAGTACGTGATCAAAATATAAAAAAATAAAATAATAATCTCTTTTTTAGATCTATTGAGATGTCTATAATCACTTGCAACACCAATTGCAAAAGTGTAATGCATAATTAATTTCAGCAAGCAGTGAAATAAGAAATTTATCTAATTTATAAATGGGAAGTGCTGTAAATAATAGACAGGAATCATAGATATTCTTATCAGGATGGGATCTGATTTCTCACAGGACCGCTGAGGAACTGAAAAGCTTTAAGTAACGTGCTCAATTATACTAAGGCTGTGCAAGAAAGAAAAGACACAGGCTTGTATGATTTGGATTGGATTAAAATCACAAAGTACATGTTTGAAGCACAAACTCTCCTAATTTCCACAGGGAAATCTGGTCTTGTCCAAATGGAGCATTTGCTTTATTTATTTATTTACTTTTTATCACTTTACATGCATTTCAGCTAGGCTATTCAAATTTGTCTTTCTTTATCACTTTAGATAGTGCTCAGATCTACTTCAAACAGCACAATTGGTTATGACAGGTTGGATTTCAATTTCGAATCGTTAAAACCGTTGTGGTGCTTTTTCAGTTAAATGAACAAAACCTAAACGATATCTGATGTCTAGCTGGAACACACTTATTTTTAACATAAAAACAAACATTGAAATTTTTAACTTCTGGTATCAGCCACTTCCAGTTATTTTGCTGTACAAAAACTGGTATTTGTTATCATATTATTTTAATTTATCATAATCATAAACACACTGGTTTGGAGTGCAAATAGTTTGTTTACTGTACATTATTCTTCTAGTATATTTTACATATTGCGGCTAAGTCATACTAAGTTATAATTATGAGATGAAAATTCAAAATTATATTATTAATAGAGATATTAAGTGACTTTTTAATATCACAATTATGACTTTTAAACTTAATGTCATAATTTTTTACTTTTTTTGTCATATTTTAAAATAAAAGATTACATGCTAAATTGACAATTTAGCATGTAATAATTCAATTTAGCATGTAATAATTTCCACCTTTTTATGTTAAAAGTTTCATTTTGACCTTTTAAGTCATAACTTTGACATAACTATCTCATAATTGTGACAATGTCATAATTTTGACTTTTCATCTCATAAGTGACTTAGTATGTCATAATTATGATTTACCAAAGCATGATTTTTTTTTTATTTTTTTTTTATGTGGCAGAAATGGGCTTCTATAATTATCATTATCCAGAATGCCATGTCTGATTATAGAGACACATCCTAATTTATGAAAACGTGTGTGTGTGTGTGTGTGTGTGTGTGTGTGTGTGTGTGTGTGTGTGTGTGTGTGTGTGTGTGTGTGTGTGTGTGTGTGTGTGTGTGTGTGTGTGTGTGTGTGTGTGTGCGCGCGCTGACCTTAGTGAAAGAAAGAAAAAAAAAACAGTTAAAGAGAAAGAAAGATGTCCATACCCGGGCACTGGTGGAGAGAGATGCCTGTGGTAAATGGAGTAATGTATAGAGGAAAGTCTCATCACTCCTTAGACAGTTTTATTCTCCTGATAAAATCTTCTTCTCAGAGCTGAGAAGCAGACTCGGCCTCAATGGATGTTTATCAGACTTTGCAAAGCAACGGCTCATTCACTTTAACTCAACGTCATAGTCCTGCTCTGTGTAGTGGAGATTGGACATACATTCCCCCAGGCAGGTCATTACACTAACCTGCTAGCACATGACTTTGACCTACCTCCATTTTATACCTCTCCCTCCCACATGCAGCTGTAAGCATGTTCCTGCCTTCGTACGGTACCCGATGAACTGTTTTAACACCGCGCAGCATCGGTAGGCAAGAATAAGTTAATTTGATTAAAGCAGAATTCGTGTATGTCAGCAGAGAGCGAAACAGTTGTGGATGACGGAGGAGAGGGGTAGCAGACATAAAAACAGATGAGGAAGGGTTATAAAGAACATGAGTGAGTGAGAGAGGGAGGAAGAGGGGCAGAGGGGTTGTGCATCAGTGGGGTGAGAAATTGCTGTCAGCTCATCAGAGTGCTGCAGATGGCACAGGCTTACCTTCATCGGCAGCAGGCTGCCATTTGTCTGCAGTGGTCTGACGCCCCCTCTCCACTTACCACGTCCTTCACTCCTCACTTTGCCTCTGACGCATCACCCTGCCTAAGCTGTTGCTTCTACAGGGTCACAGGAAATGGAAACAATTAAATTCGCAACTGCCGACTGACTGGCTTATGTCAGATCTTAAGCGGATGAAAGGTACGTCTTGTGGGGAACTTTGTAAATAGCCTTTTATTCTATATTTATTCTAAAAATGGATGAAAGATACCGCTAAGGCACTGCTTGAGGCGTTGCAAAATGATGCTTTAATCTTTCACCCAAAGTGGAAATTTATCTGTGAAATATGGCAAAAGTGCAGTAGATGCTATTCTTTTGAACTTGCTATTTATCAAAGAATCCTGAAAAATAGTATAGCCTTTCATGGTTTCTACAAGGCATTATACGTTTACATGGACACTTTTTGTTTCAATGGGAATGATTTTATGAATCCGAACGTAGTGTTTACATGAGCGCCAAATAAAGTGATCAGGTTGATGTGCGCATTTATGTCGTAAGCTTCTAATCAGGAAAGATTTTTTGACATGCGCACACTCCACGAATTTACAGAATTTCCCCTGTTTGTGCAAACTATTCTTCTACATTGCTTCTTTTCTTTGTTTTAAAGAGCAGATTTAATATTCTTCAATTTCGGGTCCTGAGCACATGAAACGTTATGCCATGTGGCTTATATTTATCAAACGCCCCTTCCCGCGCCAAAAACAAAGCGTGTGTGGATGAGAATCGAAACAAGGACTGGTGGGATTCGTTGTCCTGATCCACTTCAGGAGAATTTCAGAATATATCGACAGTTATTTATGACATTTTATTTAACAACAACTGCAGCTTGTTCCACGCGTCATACGTCATTACGCCATTTCTACATCATTGCACATGCACAGTCCTTTCCAGTTTCGCTTTTCAGTGTTTTTTTTCTCTTGATCGGATTAGAAAAAGTTTAAACCACCCCTTCTAATCTGATCAAAATTTCATTCGGATTGAGCTCAACCGGATCAGATTAAGGCACGACCATTGTTTTTTGCACGCCCTAGCTGCACTTGAGCCATGCGCTTTAGACCATGTGCTTAGATCGTTAAAATAGGGCCCGAAGGCTTTTCAGTCAATCGGATTATTAGGGTCTATGTAAACGCAGGTATTGATAATAATAAGAAACGTTTCTTGAGCAGCAAAACAGTATCCAACGATTTCTGATGGATCATGTGATACTCAAGACTGGAGTAATGGCTGATGAAAATAAAGCTTTTTTTAAAAATGACATTTTAAAATTTAGGATTATCACTGCATATATTCAGAACAACAGCTTGACTGTGATATTGAGTTATATAGTTTAAAACACTAGACGTTAATATTAAGGAACTTATATTTTAGACACAATATTGCCAGTTACTTTGTCTATTTTTGCTCTGCCAATGAAAATATGCTCTTCCGATTTAAAACAGAGCCAAATCAGAATCAACTTGTGTCTCCGAGAAACACAAAGTAGTACAGTGTTTAGTTCTTGAATGAATCAGTGTGTAGTTGAATGATTCAATGACTCGCTGAGGCACTGAAAAATCCCCACCACTAATCAGTCTCTCCAGGATTTCACGATATTTTTGTGTGATTTTTGCGATCAAAATGACTGATTTTGTGGTGGCAATTTCCTGAAATTTGTGAAAAAAAATTGCGATTTTTATATTTTATAATTAGGATATCACATTTACCATAATAGTATTATGTCAGATGCACAGTAGTCATACATGACACAAATCACAAACAAAATGCATAAAGCTTGTTTATTTTTGTCTAATAAAATTCTCATCAAATTAACTTTTAAAACAACCTTTGGGCAATTTTTCTACCTGACCTATGTAAATATTAACAGCAGGTGTAGTAATTTATACTGTAGAACTGTGTGTAAATCCTGAGTTGAGGGTTCCAGAGCTGCAGAAGGCAACCACTTACTTATAGTGTGGCGTTTTGCATGGCGTCCCCACTTCGTATAGCTACGCAGTATGAAGTGACCGTTCGAAAGGGAACTACTCGGTGAGTACTCCCTGAGAGTAGGGAACGAGTATTGCGTAGCCGGCCGCACTATAGTAACCTGGCAAGTTGTCGCTTCAGTCGTTAAACCTGCTAAAATGGCGTTTTTTCGGGGACTAATATCATAGACAGTAAAAGAATAATATAGGCTAAGGCCGCGCCCCCTTGGCGGGCTCTGACGTGTAATGGCATGATGCTAGCTCATTGGGGCGCCCGCGCCATTGGATGTGCAGTTGCCGCAGCACAGCCAATGAGTGAGCTAGACACTCACTGTGCTAGCTGTGCAGCTGCAAAATGCGTTTTACATTATAGACCTTATGCTCCAGAGAAACGAGGGTGCCGTCATCTTTAGATTATTGTCTTTGAACTTCCGTTTTTGCGGTCACTCTGTATATTTATATGGCATTGCTGTCCAGGAGTAATTAGCTTTTGAAGTGGATTTACTTAATGTAAAGTTAACGAAAGTTATCATGAGGATTGTAATGTTTAAAGCAGATGTCTTAACAAATGTCAGTAGACCGGGAAGATTTTAAAACGAGCCGTTCATTCATAAATACGCAAGATCGCTGTGAAAATACAGACCGGAAGTCAAAAGACAACGAGCGCAGCGCTGAAAAGGGGCGGGGCTACATAAGATCTATAGGCTTCAGGAAATCGAGGAAAAGGAGTTTCCCCTTTTCCCGCAACATCTGTATCCACGTAAAAATGCATTGAAACTTTAATTAAACTAGAGATATTTCAATTGGGTGATTATAATTTAATGTTTTGTGAGGTCTTTTTCATTTTTGTGATTATTTTGTGGTTAAATTAGGAATTATGCAGGATCGCAAAAAAATTCGACATTTTGTTGATTTTGCGTTGTATTCAGCGATCGAGGAATCGCGAAAAACTGGAGGGACTGACTAATGCACAGACAGACTGCCTGTCTGGAATGACGATGTATAATGTTTAATATTCTACATAGAATTTTCATTTCTGGGTGAACTATTCGTTATTTCTTACTGATTTTTTATTCATCACATCATGTATACTAAAACAAAGTTTGTACTGCGGTTTCACGATTACACCGCTTCTGAGTAAGATACAGTGGCATATTTCTTTAATTATAATCCTGATTGGATGATTTTTTTGCAGTCACAAAGCCACGGGAATCCTAGAAGATCTATCCAGAGGCATTAAAAGACAATAAGTGAAATATTACACAGCTCCATTGTGAGTTCTGGAGTTGCAGAGGTAGGCTAACTCTAGGAACAGATGTGTAGGCTGTAATAAAGCTGCTGGTGATTGTGTTTGTGAGTTTTATCGGCCCCCCATCTGCTGGAGATTTACAAGAAATATCTCTTTTTCACAACACGCTCCAGGCTTGACATTCCCAGCATCACCCCTGGAGCCTTTACTCCTCTTATTTCACTCACCAACAGGCCAAAAATGAACTGTAATTTCTGAAACCATATGTGACGAGATACACACTAAATACCCACTAGTGCATACTCAGCCGACTATCGAATGCCGGCTTGCTACAGAGTCGCTTTGTCTTTTCATATAATGTTTAACAGGTCATCAGAAGCATAAGCAATAAAAGATAACTTTTACTAAAAATGATATACAGTACCTGAAAAGAATATACTTAAGTGCAAAATGAATGTAATGTGTTCAGCCTCTTAACTGATTGTTAATTGCAATTAAATTAAAATGTATTATAGTTTAAATCTATATTTGAGAAAAAAAAAATATCTGAAAACATGATTTAAAATGTGCTTTGAAATAAAACTATAATAAATATAATAAAACAAGTAATTTGACAATATTACAAAGTGCACTTAAGTGTGTTAAGAAACAGTCATGGAAATGTACTATCTTTACACTCAAGTTGACTTTCATTTCATATTTCATTAATATTATATTATATAACAGTTCTTTTTTTTTTTAAATATACCTTTAAGATTTGAATTTACACAAGTACACATTCAATACAATTAAGCACACTTCTTTTTCACAAGAGACTACCTGTTGCTTTTAGGTTCAGAGCAAAATAACAAGTAAAAAAGCCAAAAGCTGCATGTGCAATGTGCAATTTAAAGTAGACACTGTGACTCATATGAAGAAGCTTGCCTTGTATAATATTTTCTAGGTTCATTGTGTCATGTCAGTCAATGTGCTTTTAAAGCTTGTCATAAATTCAGCACACTTAAAAGAAACCTAGATCCTGCCATGAACCCAGTCACCAACGAGCGGATGTAGCCTTGAAGATCCAATCGCGTCTTTTATAAATCACCCTAATTGTGCTTTTGCATAAAGTATGGCCTAAGGAGAAGCAGATGGACTAACTCAGCAGCAATTCCCATTTATACTTTAAGTCTTTGGGATCAGGTCAACACCATTAGTGCATTCCTGTCATGCAAAAAAAGGAGAGGTAGGGTTATTTAATTCCACTTTTGACCCTTTTGTCTGATGGTGTTGAGAGAAGGCTTCATTTTTCACCTGTCACATTATCTCCTGCTTGATTTATTGACATTGCTTCGCTGCTATCCGAACAGGACTGTTACCCTTAAGGTGAAAGGAACAGTCATTTGGCTTAGAGACTGTTCAAGTGAGTCAAAAATGCTCAATTACAACCTGGCCCGTATTCTGAATTTGAAGATCGCCAGAGGCGGAAAATTCCACTGTACTCTTGCTGTCCTTTCCAGACTCCTTCTAAATCTGTGATGGGATATTGTGCGAGAGCAGTGGATTTTTGAGATGAGAGAGAATGGAGAAGCAGCATTTCCCCTCAGAGAGGAAGAGAAATGATGGCGCCAGTGATGGAGAGGGGTTCTCACAGAGTCCAGGTCAACGCTTGAACTCTAAAGGCACCTGGTAAATCACAAACTGTCAGAATGGTTGGGACAGTTTAGAAAAGAGGGCCAAGAAAACAGAGTTCCCTCCTTCAAGAGTGGCAATTGTGGGATAGATCGAGCGAGAATGAAAGGGTCGTTTCTAGAAGCCGCCTTGCTTTCCTTCCCCACCCGTCTCCGTAGTCTTCTGAGATATTGCTCAACTCCAGGCTTGACGGACGGCGGATCGGGGAGCCGTATTGATCTGAACAATGCCACGGCCGAAGAGATGGAGGACGGTATCAGACATGCAATCTCACAGCCCGGTGTTGGTGTGGGGAGAGGGCTGGGGCCATCCATCTCCTCACATTACATTCAGCTGCAAGGACATTAAGCTGAGGGATAAAGGCTGTCTGGGGTGCTTAGAGAAACGTCTGGTTATCAAACCATGAGGCCGAGTTCAATACAGATTTACACCGCGGCACAGGCGCTGCTCTGCAAGTAAATCCTTAGCATGGAGGTGGAAAACAAGGGCTTGTCTGGCTCATGAGGAATCCAAGAGGAACCATATTATTGCAGCTGGTCTAAAAGGAAATTGTACCGGACAGCATCAATGCTCCTGGCTCCAAACAAAGGCTTATTTACCTTTGGATAAGCTTCTCAGCGAGGGGATATGACTGTGTGCTGTTCCTCTCAGCAGAAAACTGTTTTTCTGAAGCATTTCACCCCACAGAGTATTGTAAGTGTGCCTGCTGATCAATGTTTGGTGTGAAAACATCTTTACTTGAAGCTTGTTGTGCTTCCAAAAATCAAGATGCATGCATACCACACAAAACCCTAATATATAGACTTGATCAAATCCAAGGTCTTGTTTGTTCAAAATAGTTTTTAAAAGATAATTAATTTCATTAAATTGAGGGATTTGGCAGATGCTTTAACCAGAGCGAAGACAATCAGGTAGTCCTGCCCCAACCCCATTGGGCCAAAGTTATTATGCCTACAGTAGCTCAGTTAGGCCATCTAAACAGATTGCAGTTTCTGTTTAATGCCTCTAGTAGTGCAGAAATAACACTCTCAATTTGAAAGATCCTTAAAAGGCAGTCTTCATTTCGCGTCCTTCATTTGGTATTGAAGGATGCATCAGGTGTATCCTTTGCACCCTCTAAACCACCCATAATTCTTTGCGCATATTCCAATTCACGGAAATTAACTGGCAAAAAATGAATCGTGCAATTTCATTACGTAACGCAAGATTATTTCAGAGATGAAGCCATTATGTTTTCTTTTGTTTTGTTGTAAATTATTCACAAAATGCTAATCTGTCTGTAAAACACTGGCAGACACGGTTGTCCATCACTGTACTGCATTAATATAAAATCATTTAATATAAAGATTTTTAACATAGGCCGTCTAGTATACTTCAATACTTAAGAGGGCTCTAGCCTAGAGGACTGGACTAGGAAGAACACAGTCTCACTAGGATGCAGCCTTGCAATTGAGAAGCACACTTTGTTTTATTTAAGCTTGACTAATCTATAACATACAGCATTTGGAAGTAAATTACCAAGAGTATTCTAGATTTTGAAGAAAATTTACTATCAGTGCATCTTCTATCATAAAAACAATTTTGAATATAAGTATCAGATTTGTTTTATTGATGGAATAGCTTCAGAGGGACTTTTTTGAGTGAAGTAATTTATCACTATTTTCCAAAACTAGCTCTTGGCATTAAGATGAACTAGAATGTCCACAGACTAGAACTGCAAACAAGTGTTTCTTCCCTTTTTTATTTGTATTCATGCCAACTAGGAAAGATTAATGGTCCTAACAGTTATTGCGGTTCCATCCAAAGTGCTTATTGTAATTAAATGCAGATCTTCTGAATTCATCTTGCCCAAATGCACTTAGATGAGCCTGTCCATCTGTCATGTAATCAGGGACACACCTTAGGGCCCTGTGAAATCCTTCATATTCATGGAATTTTCATTTTATTGCCCTTTTTTTATGCTGCCATGTTTGAGGACTATCAGAACACATATAATATTGCACAGTTAATCATCGACAGATGCTAAATCCAGATTTAAGGACAACAATAAAGTATGTCTTAAAATGAATACAGGGAGCAGCTGGCTCTATTCTTCCAAGGAGCTAAAATGATGGAACTAGAGTCCTTCATACAGATAATAAGCTGGCCGGAGAGGTGTAATCAAAGCTGATAGGTGCTAAACATTTCTCTTGCCTAAGGCTTGTTCTGAGTTTCTACAATATGTGGTCATACCGACCTTATAGACTTGCACTTGTTCATTGCTACCTAATATTAACTGGTGAAGACTGTGGAGGACGGTATGTGATTTATAAGCTATAAAAAAAACAGCTGTTTCATTTTTTCAGATGAATGTGTATTATTATTGTGGCACATTCTAGGTTTTTAATTAAGCTGGCACTAATTGGTCTCACACAAAATATTTCCTAAAATTTCACCTCTCCGTGAAAAACCACTATTCGGCGGAGTATGATGGGACCATTTCTGCGGTGTAAATATAAAATCCTCAGCATCAGCCTGAGAAGAATTCTTGAAGGTTGCTTGTGTTGTTGATGGTCTTCGTATCACACATCTAGTTTCAAACGATGCCAAAAGTGGAACAGAGCCGCCTCCTCGCTGTTTGCCCATTTCACGGTAAATTGTGCTAGCGTATGCATGGTGATTCTGAGAGCTGTAGCCCACAGAACCGTGCACACACATCGCACTGCGGCTCCAGGGACCGAGCAAGGAGAAAAGAAAAAAATATTGTGTAAATACATGCTTTTGCAAACAGTTTTGGAGATATGACAAAGCACATTCATTTCTTTAGCAAATACACTGGATTTGTGGGTATCTATAGAA
The DNA here is from genome assembly GCF_964197995.2 of Scardinius erythrophthalmus. Taxonomy (NCBI): domain Eukaryota; kingdom Metazoa; phylum Chordata; class Actinopteri; order Cypriniformes; family Leuciscidae; genus Scardinius; species Scardinius erythrophthalmus. The sequence goes on along the minus strand of NC_138230.1, from coordinate 37,863,776 downwards.
TACATATGAGTAACAAACAGCTTAGAAGTAACATGTGATTCTGTCATTGTTCCTTATTCACTGTGGATAACAGGTTGGTTTATTTTCCAATACATCCTGGAAGGCTTTCAGCTATGGTGTGAATGTGAGAATATTTGTGTACATACACGCACGCGGGAGCTTTCACCCGCAGCATTAGACAAATATGTTTGTCTAGCCGTGGGAAGGATGGCTATTGAAAATTATTAACATTTCACTACAGTGCAACTAAAGACATGAATCATAAGCACTCAGGAGATAAATCTTTTCTGAATGTATAACATTATTGCAGGATTAGTACTAATTAAATGCATTATATACAATTAGAGCTCATTAGAGTGATGCTGTTCTCTCCATGTTTAATTCTTTTATTTAGGCTCACAGATTCAGATGTTTAAAATTGACACAATTAACAATATTTCTGAGTCTAATGTGCTTACACCATTGATGGAAGCTTCAAGCATGAAGACTTAAGCTTATATAGCTGTGGTTGGGTCAGTTGACAAGATTTCATGTGTCATTGAAAAACCTCTCATTCCCCCAAAGCAAAGAATAACCACAAATGAGATCTCTTTAATATCACAGTTGTTTCTCCTAGACAGCAGGGAGATTAAATTCAAAATGAAATGACAGTTCAACGCATCTATTTTCTAAATGTATGTTACTGATCTTATCGTGGACGATTCATCAATGTATGTTTTATTATTTCTTTATTAGTTGACATCATTTTTAATCAAAATGCCATAACTGAATCATCTGGTGAAAACGACAAACTTCTCTATGGTGACGTGCAGGAGTTTTCCAATCATTTAGCCCCCTTGAACTAGCCTGGTCCTATAGACTCTCGTACATTTCATTTGTACAGAGAGTCTGGCCACTCCCCATTGACAAGCGTTAACTTCCTTGAAGGTGGGTACTCTGTTGAAGTTTAAAACTATTGGACCTGCCCAGAGCCACTCTGGATCTGCCATAACCAATCGCTAACGTTTGGTCGTGACATGAAAATTAAAAAAAGTGGAAGTACGTAGGAGGGTGGAGCCAGGCTACACTTTAACCCCAGCTTTTTAAGTGTTTAGTTCATCTGCATCCATTTTCAAGTGGTGCTTCACTGTGGAGCCAAATGACGTCCAGCTCCCCATCTGGACGTAATGGGTGGAGATTGACTTAGTCCAGCTAAATTTAGCGATAGAGTTATGGGTAGGGTTAGGATGTGGTTGGACCGTCTAGCTCCACCCATTACATCCAGCGAAGGGGAGGTAGATGTCAAGCTCCAACCATTGGATCTAAAGGTTTTTTTTTTTTTGAGTGCAATCAGTTTTGAGTGCACCCACATCTCAAAATCCAATCAATAATAAATGGATTGAACCCTGCCCTAATTTATTTTTGGATTATCCATTACACTCAGATGTACATCACAATGTGGAAGAAAAGACATGATGCTGCTTCCATTTTATTGTGACTTTAAATGGAGAGCAAACAGCACGGATCTCCTGCTTTTCAGACTTTTCTCTTAAGAAAGAAGGCCTCAGTTATCTTCAGTTAAGTCTTAAAATTTCAACACTGTGATCAAATTTGTCTGCAGTCAGATGTCAGAGATTTCAAAATAAACTCAATTATTTCCTCATCAAATTTCTTCAAGGCCAAATTAAATGAAGTCTGTCCACATTCTGCATAGCACTTTGTACTGTAAGTCAACAATTGTCTGCTTTGTGTCGATTTTAATTTCATCCAGTTCAATTTAGGAGGAATGTCTGACACAAAAAGTTGATACTTAAATTTAAAAGTAAGAATGCCATTAAGATACCTGAGCTGTGATGGAGCAATATCTGAGTGACCAATGATGTTCACAATACACTGCTAAGGTGTTCGTTTATCCATTAATTTACCCATTTATCCATTTATTTATGTTTGAGGTGTCTACCTCAAAAAAAAAAAAAAAAAAAAAAAATATATATATATATATATATATAAATATATATATATATATATATATATATATATATATATATATATATATCATATATATATATATAAGCAGAATGAGGTCTGGAGTGACATTGTTTTTCAGTTGTTTGTTGTATTCCTCACTACGCCCAGCAGGGTGAGGAAATAATGGAATCTGTTTGTTGTTTTATTTGTTCCATTAGTGCGACTGACTGAAAATGCTAGCAGAGACCCCCTACCTGTCTCTTCTCTGCCCTCTCGCTGCGGTGCTCATCCTCTCCCTCCTGCCCCAAACCTAACAGAGCTGGCCTTTCACTGCTGAACACTGGAATGACTGCAAATCATTTGCACAGTGAAAAACCTCTTCCAGTCCAAGCAACACTCTCTTGTTTGTGTTTTATTGTGGAGGACCGACCATGCAGTTAATATTAATGGTAGCTGACTATAAATGTCACATTATACAACAACCACTGAACAAAAAATAAATTAATTAAAGTGTAAGTTCGCTGTTCGTGAACATTGATTCCTCGTTTGCATCTCACACAAAAATTGTCAAAACACCTGTCTCTGCAAATATTCCCATAAACACAGTTGGTTTACCTTAAGTGAACATAAACAGTTGAAAAAGAAATTGGATGTGTATCATTATATTGGATCCATGCATCAGGCCTTAAAGTGGCGGCAGCCTATAAATACTTTTGTTCATCAAACAACAAAACACAGCTTTAACAAAGACTAAATTTAATATATAATATTATTGCGTTATTTTACATTTAGACCTAATTATTACATTTATGCACTGTACCTGAATACTACAACGAGACCTTACTTTATTTGTACCTTTGTTGTATTGTATTTATCTATGCTTGTAATTAGTGTATTTGTTCTTATATTTTTTTTACTATTTTTTTTATTTTTATTTTTATGCCAACTTTAAGTGGAATGAGAAAAAAAGGTCTAAAGTTTGCAAGGTTCTGCAGAGCAGTTAATTCAGACAAAATTAAACACTCTCCAGCAAGATTGTTCATTAGTCTGGTGGCTTGTGGGAAGAAACTGTTCCTTAATCTATATATTTTGTCCTGAAGGCTTCTTAGCCATTTTCCAGATTGTAGGGGTGTGAAGAGAACATTGGATGGGGCAGAGATCCTGCTTTATACACTTCTCATTAGAGATATCCCTGATAACAGGGAGATCGGTATCAGTGATGAACAGGGCCATTTTCAACAAGCATGGCAGGGGCTCTTTGTCTGAGCTGGAAAACTTTCCATACCTGCAACAAGAAAATATATTCTCTTTTAACACTCTTGTTAGAAGTAATCAAGGGTCTTAATTGGTTTAAGCTGAAAAGTGCCAAAACTCATCTAAAACCAGCAAACTAGTCCTGCCTGACCAGTTTAGGTGTTTGCTTGTTTTTTGGCCTCCAGGGATCTCCAGACTTAAAAAAAAAAAAAAAAAAACTATTCAACATGATGACAAAAATAAAAATGACAAAGAGTCAAATAATACAACCAAAAAAAAAAAAACATATATTTAATATAATATATAATAATATTTATAAAAATGATCCCAGTGCCACTGCCTGCAAAATTTTGTTCAAGGTATGGTCACAGAAAACAATACAAATACTGACTAAAGTATGTTTGAACATTCAAAAGATAGATATTTTTCTTTAAATTACCAGTAATGCCTGATAAACGAATGAAAAAAAGGATTTTAATGGAGTGCTTTCTGGAAACACAACTATAGAACATAAAAGATAATGAAAGGCTGCATACAGTATATTGCATTATGTTATTACATACTACAGTATGACATTGACAATGAACTCAGATGAAGAGAATTAGATGAATAGATCAGTCCATGCTAGTCAAATGTTTTCAGCCGCAGATAAAAAGTGAGGCTAGCTCAGGATAAGTTGATGGGATCACTTGTCATATGCACATTCAAAGTGTTCTACAAATCGACAGTGGATCGGGAGGCCTTTAAAATCAACATGAAACAACGCCCAACTCCTTTTACTTCCATAATTGCACACATTTTAAAGAAGATCTAGAAAAAATGTAGTGAGACTTGATTTTATTCATGGGGAACTGATTGGTTACATGGTGGTTGAAGGGAAGGGGCTGAAAAATAATAGGGCTTGGTGACAGATGAACAAGTCATTTTAGAGATGGAGAATATTCACATTTTACATTTATGTTACATTTTGATGAAAGCTTATGAAGACTCTCACTCACTCGTCTCATTGCTCTGGCTGAATAGTGTTGTTACATGGTATGAATTTCAGTGCAGGGTTGCAGGTATTGCGCATAATTGTACTCATTCCTGCAGGTTTCACACTCACACCAAAAGCACGTGCACTGCTGATCTATATAAGTGGTGCGCACATAAAACCGCCTCTCAAACAGCTTATTGTGTCAAAATGCCCATCTTGGTGAATATTCAGGTAAACACAGTGGCTGTGTCCAAAATCATGTTCTCTCCTGAGTAGATGCTTATTTTGAACAAGTAATTCAAAATTCCCTCTATATAGTATGAGTGTGTGTTGTATAAATGTAATCTTCAACATGTTGTCAGTATTATGTGACTTACTTGCGCTTCACTGCCATTCATTAATCCTTAAAGTCCAACTGAAATCAAAATTGACCCTATTTACTTTGTTAGCGCATATTACTAGTCTTGTGGTGAAAAATTAATCCGTGCAAGTTAATACACAGAACAAAATAGTTTTCCATCGTAATCTTTAATCAAAGTCTGAAAAGTTACTTCCGGTCTGGAATTGCTGATGACGTAGGTTTGACGGCTTGGGTTGGGAAAAGCTTAACCACTCCCCTCAAACCGTTAGTCTGCTATGAGTGAGAGATGGAGAGGAGGAGCACTAGAGTAAAACCCTGCCCTCTGTTCAATATTCCTTTTCACTGGGAAATATGTCACAACACTGGAGAAAATTTGTTTGCAACTTCCGGTTCACGCAGACTTTAAATTATCCAAATTATCACAAAAAGGTGAGATAATGATAAAAATTTATATATGGCAGTATATATGGCAGTTTTCCCCATGGTATCGAAAACGGTCCCGAATATCGTTATTTTTTAAGGTATCGCATCAAAGTTAGAAGTTCCAGCATTGTGACAACACTTCCAAGCAGCATTCTTGGAAAATTCTGACTATGCACTTGATCTGACAGATCAGTATACCTTAGATATATAACTAATTTTACCAAATCAATTTTTAATGTCTAACCGGTTTTGGCAATAGCAGCAGAGAGGAAAAAGAATGAAGTTTGAGCTACTTCGCTTGTGTGCATGTTTTTCTGTGAGATGCTGCAATGCCTCTTGAGCGCACTGAAATATACATGCCATTTACATTCATTTGGCTTCCCAGACTCCAAGAGCTTCAGAGTGTCTCTGAGACAGTGCAACTAATTTACCATTCCTGTAGGTTTACCTGAAAAGCTGCTTAGCATATTCAGAATAGTTAGCGGTCTCTCGTTCTTAACTTTGAGGCTATAATATGCTAAAAAAATATGTAATACATGACACACAGATTTTCTTTCAGATAAGCTTCTTGTTATGTTCTGTCATGAGCGTATGTTTTATATCTAAATATTCATAAAATGCTTATTAAAATGCTGTAAAAAAACATCCATGAGGAATCAGGGGATGTCATAAGCTGCTTTTCCAGTCGGGCCAAACAGTTTTAAGAACGGTAAGGAACAGTTCCAGTTGTATTTCTATTTGAGCTTGGTTCGGCACGGCACGATTATGTTCTCGGCCTGGAATTCTTACCCGGAACAGTTAGACAACCGTGCGTGTAGTGATGTCACCACCCAGGATTGGTCACTTATCTGTTGCCATGCTATCCACAACTTTCCTGCGAGTCTTAATGGGCGTCGCCATGACACTCAATACTTCCTGTTGTCGGTATCTCAGTTCCGGTTTAGCGTAACGCTTAATGAAGCTTGCACACAAGGGATACTCGCGTCGCGGTACAAACGGGTGAAACTGATTACTGACAAGTAGTAATGCTGACAGATTAAGCAATGGCTCCTTGTGGCTCAACGTGTACCGTTGTCAGGTGCACAAACAACACGCGAAAACTGAAGGATTTTATGAATGGGAGTTGTTTCCAACATAAACGGACCCTCTACGCAGAAAGAGTGTTTCTTGTAACGCTACTTAGAAAAAACTGCAGTACAACTGTATATATATTTTTAAGTGGTATGTTTATTGTTTTCAATAATTTGAAAATTAATTCGAGAATTAACTTGAATGTGCAGCAATTTGTACAAATAGTGAGTATGTTGGCCTATATTTGTTGTAGCCATTAAATAAGAGCATTTAGTTTCATATTTGTTCAAATATTATAATGCAATTTTTTTCCATCTATGTTGATTATGAAAAGTGAACACCATGATCATCTTCATCTTTGCAGCAGACACTGACACAAAACACTAGTTTATTAATAAAAATCAATGCACGCGTTTCACTGGATTTACAAATGCACATCTTGCTTATTGCACGCACACTCGGCACACATATGATGTCAAAATAACGAGATATTGTGTTGAAATAACATTATTAATAATAATAAATCTTTAATAATATTTGATTGAATGCCGAATGTTGTGCTTGTTCAATTTAATAACATTAATACTTTAATTGTGATCATTAAAATAATTGAATATTAAATATTAAGTGGCCAATTTTTGCTCATTTATTAAAAGTATTTATATATAATAGCACCCCCTCAGCACACGTTAAAAAATGATCTGGCGCCGCCCCTGGTTATAACGGCCCTCGTATTAAAAATGATTGGGTCTAAATTGGGCTCGGGCTCATAATTACAGTTAATGTGTCGGGCCGGGCTCGGATACAACGGGCTCAGGTAGGGTCGGGCTTGATTTTTTGGGCCCTATCTAAGCTCTACTCCTCATTATCCAAGCAAATTGTTTGGGTTTGTTGAGGCTCTCTGATAGCGGTATCTTCAGGCTAACGTAAACCGGAAGTTCGATACCGGCTTGTTCTACGTTGCCATAGCGATCACGGGAAAGGTCAGAGTTCGGGAAAGTCGTGGATATGAGCAAACTAAGCACAAGTTAATAATATAATTAAAACAAATATCTGCACATCCTCCATAATGAAGTCGCTATTTACATATCTTCTGTAAACTCTTGCATTACCAAGACAATGATTGACACATTTGTATTACATTCCAAAAAGCTCTGTTATCAGCCCCACAGTGTAAAATGAAACTGTATTCGTACCGGCTGGGCCAGATCGGCACGGAATTAAATGGTTAAGCAACGAGACCGGTTTGGCCTGATGGTGGAAAAGCGGATAAAGATTTGGATGTAGGAGAAAAGAACAATTCTATCTGTACTTTAATATGGGAATTTGGAGGTTTATTAGCTGAGGGAAGGAAATTCCTTTTCAGTGGGGGGAGTAATCAATGATTTCTCACTGAAGAACCTAATAATATGGTCCGAAAACAAATCCATTTTGTTTTAGCCTTGACAGGGAGACTGTCTGAAATAATTCATCCTAAAACCTGTTCAACCGAAATGGCCCTCTTTACTGGGTGCCATTATAACCGAGGGGGCTTGGACATGGGGACTGGCGGGACATTGAGGCATGCACTCATGTTATTTCTGATAAAACAACAACACCATGGGTAATTGAGTGATTGTGGTTATGGCCTACTCTGTTTTTCCACCTTTACCTCAGGCGACAGGTGAAGCAGGCAAGAGGGTTCCATGTGTTTTCCAGGCCTTGGCCTCAAACTGATTGATGTATAATGTTACTGTATGTCCCATATATAAGCTTGCCATCAATGTCACATCTATCCCATCCTATGACACAACATTTTGTTCGCTTTAGCCCCCATTTGTATACAAATTTTACAAAATTGACCATTATTTTTTACAGAATGTTGCAATGTTTATCTGTGGACATGATTTTTTTTCATGTGCCCTTGTAATCTTTAAATCCAAACCGTTAACCTCCCCTCCCCTTCCAAACGTCATCTGCTCTCTTCACGACGAACGTCTCGGTGGAAGGTGGAACTAAATATTCTCCATAACTGACCGCAAACTGGCATTCAGATCTAAGCTGGGACGGCCCTACCGTAATGCGTCAGGGAGGATGGATGGTAGGAAGAGGCCAGGAGGTATGGAAGCTTGTTTCCGCCACAGAATAAAACATTTTAAAAGATAATTGCGACTTTTTATCTCACAATTGCGTGAAATAAAGTAGCAATTGCGTGTTATAAAGTCAGAATTGCGTGAAATAAAGTCTCAGTTGCGTGTTATAAAGTCAGAATTGCGACATATAAAGTCAGAATAGCCTGAAATAAAGTTGCAATTGCGTGTTATAAAGTCAGCATTGCGAGATATGGTCAGAATTGCGTGATATAAAGTCGCAATTGCGTGTTATAAAGTCAGAATTGCTACATATAAAGTCAGAATTGTGTGAAATAAAGTTGCAATTGCTTCTTATAGTCAGAAATTGCTAGACGTAAAGTCAGAACTGCGTGAAATAAAGTTGCAATTGCTTCTTTTAAAGTCAGAATTGCGAGATAGTCAGAATTGTGTGATATAAAGTCAGAATTGTGTGATATAAAGTCGCAATTGCATGTTATAAAGTCAGAATTGTGTGAAAAAACGAGAACCTCTATATTATAGAGTAACTTAAGTAATGAAAATCAATTGTTTTCTTAGCACCCCCACGTATCGGTCCAGCTCCCCATTAGCACCAGTAGAGAAAAAATCCTGGCGCCGTGCCTGTATTTTACTCAGATCCTCTTCATGCTGACTTTAAGCATGCCGTATACTCACTATATACAGTCATTTTGAGCAGTGGCTTATAGGCACATTTACCGCTGTTTGGCGAATTTTCAAGGGCAAAAGCCAGTTATTTCAATAGTAATCCACATGATCTGGAAAATTCAACCAAGCAAATTTCACACCAGGTTCAAGGCTGTCACACAGGTTAGCTACGTTGGCCAAAAGTAGCTCAGGTTTTCACATGAATGCCTGTAATTTGTAAACCAGAAAACAGCATAACAAACTCTTCTCACTATATTATTACATGCAGCCCCTGCTGGGTGGTCACTGACTCAAAATACCTGTGCCACTTCAGAGAAATCATTATTACCCCGGGCAATGGGCAGATAACCATGGATTGAGCATTTCTGCGTGTCTTCAGATGCGTAATGCCACTGTAAGGCATTTTACAGGTCTGATTAAAGGAAGTGTGCATTGTGTCAAAAGAAAATGAGAATGTGATCTAACAGTTGGTCCTCCAAAGCATTTAAATAATATATATAAAACAACTCTATCATGACTCTATGCACATTTATAAAATATTGTTCATGTATTTTTTTACTTATTAATTTAACCATAATTATTTACATTTGATTTTATTCTGTTGTCAATGGCAATGAACTGAAGAATTTTAACAACTCTGCTGGCAGAGTGCAACGCAATACAAGGAAGATTTTGGTTGACATCGGGCATGGATGCAGCGCACATTTTTATCAACATTTTCTGGTGAGAAGAAGGACTTTCATTTTGGTCTTAAACAATCCATGCATTTTTAATCATTAATAAATGGCCTATAACAGTTAGCCAATAAAAATAAATGCAATTTTTGTCTGCTTTTACACGTCAATTCCAAAAACTTTACCACAGTCTTTTACACTTTTAACCACTTTTATATATAGTTATAAATTCTAATACGTATTCCATGTCTGGTGGGCGAAAGCATCATCTGCCAAGCAACTGCCATTGAGATGACTAGGAATGCAAACAGATTACAGTATTACATACTTTCTTGGGTTAGTATGGGCAGTTAGCAAAGTGTACACTACGGAATCAAAAATAGGAACAATCATAAACAGAAATAAACACGTGATATTTATTTCATTCTGACCCATAGCTCCATTTGTGAAAGTTAGGAGAGTTTAGATTATATTGGACACTGCAATAATATGTTGCCTTTTTCTGTCATTTGCAATTGCACAGACAATATATGACAAAAAATAGAGATTACACAAAGAATGAGGCCTAGAGAAATAAATATAAAGACAGAAAACATCTGGAAACTGAATTTTTGGAAACAGTTCTAGTTATTTTTCATAAAACCTATTGTATCTGTGTTAATTATATGTACAAGACCTTTATTTTATTTTATTTTTTATAAGAAAAATAATGACATTAACAACAACAAATAATAATATTATCAAGGTCTCTTTCACTCCCTCTCCAAGGGTTTATTTGATGAGCCTTGGGGACCAGTGTGCTCTTTCTCCAGAACTAAAAGATCAGACCTGTTTTAGCATTTCAAAGCGGTTTGAGAGAAAGAAATGCCCTCATTATTCCAAACCAGAAGCATATGACAGATTTAAGCAAGAGTAACACAGTTCATAAGCCTCCATACCATATTAGATCTGTAAGAAGCACCTTAAGACAAAAAGAACTGCAGGAGGAGGATTTGGCCAGCCATTAAACATAATATTATTTTTTCCACACACACAAAACAAGATCACTATTATTATTTGAAACAGTATTTGAAAGGAACAAGTGCAATAAAGTGCAAGTGTAATTTATGTCATATTCACACTGGAGTGTAAATTTCTGCCCTAAATTGTGGTGTAATGAGGCTTTGATCTTTACTGCACTTTTCCAGATGTAAAAATTCTGTCATCATTTACTCACCCTTATTTTTGTTCTGTAGAGGAAAAAGTGGTTTTAAATAATATTCTGGCTACTCTTTTCAATATAATGAATGTAAATGAGAACAAAGACTGCCAAGCTTCATCATGACAAAAAAGCACAACAAAATGATAAAACACCACAAATGCTCCATATAGTGTTAGCAAGTTTTCTAAAGCTCTTTGAGTTTGAAACAGACCAACATTTGTCTCCTTAGTGTCATTGATATCGTAAATGAATCTTTCAAGTCAGATCTTTTAAATCAATTGTTAAGAATAACCCTTGAATATACTGGGAAATGAGCTCTGAAGAGGACAGTGATGAAAACATCCGGTCAAACTGTCAATCCCTTCCAAGCTCCAAAAGGTAACAAAATATGTTTTATTTTATACTTCTGTCATTGTTACTCTAATATCAGGAGAGTTTCATACTATCGCGACATACAGTAGAGATCCATCCGTGTTAGATCGTCATTATAATCGTATAATATGTTATAATGATTGGCGAAACATTCATGCATTTAAGGGTTAAAAAAAATTGCATGATTCCTTCACATATCACTCATCCAGTCACAATGGTTAACAGCCCACTATAGTAAAAGATTATTGAATAAAGACAATTCCGGCACAAAATGAACCTATGGGTTAATAACACATGGGTACCGAGTCGACTGTTCTCTGGGATGTGTTTTCATGCTAATCGAATGTACCCAGTTTTAGCTCGAACCACTGATAAGCTTATAATGCAAGTATATAGGGCATAGAGAAATTGCTAGTTAATACCACTAACAAGGCTCAAAATAGCCCCACACTAACACGGTAGCATAATGAGTCCCTACATGCAAACCGAAGCATTGAGAACTTTGTTAGTGTGCAGACAGTTTAATAAGAAGATACTTTATAAAGACAGTACACTTCGCGTATACAGGCAGTAGCCATCTTTGGAAAACAGTCTCGACCAGTCGAGCCACGTATGCGGGGCAACGTGAGCTGAACTGTGACTTGGAATCTCATATGGTCCGTTGTTTCCAGAAGAAAGCGCTGAGCGCATAAGATTTCACAAACGTATTTCCTATCGACCAGCTCACGCAGCACCGCGTTCGTGGTTCGACTGGTTGAGACTGTTTTCCAAAGATGGCTCCTGGGGAGCCTACATTCAATTAGCATGAAAACACATCCCAGAGAACGGTCGACTCGGTACCCATTTGTGTTTAAATATGCGCCGGAATTGTCCTTTAAATTTAAAGCGGTCACATGACTTTGGAAGTCATATGGATCATATTTATGATAATTTATGATACTTTTATTGTGTATTGATTGAAGCTTAAAAGTTCCAGTCCTCATTAACAGTAATTTGATGTTTCACAGAAGAAAGAAAGTCATACAGGTTTGGAACAATATCAAGATGAGTAAATTATGACCGAATTGTACACTTTAGATAAATCTGTCTTTTAAAACGTGCAGTGCATTTTTTTTCTTTTTGATTATTCCCCCCCCCCTCCTATCTCTTCCATCTTCTTTCTTCTCATCATGCATCCTGCACTCCGATTGAACCTGATTTTGAAGAAGCGCCAGACTGCTGAGTTTCAGTCATGATTAATTAAGTCAGTATGAGTCAGTATGGTTTGTAATTTAGGAATGTGCCCATCCATATCAGTTTTAACCATCACTCAGACATAGTGATGGGGTTAAAGGTGGACCTGTTTACAGCTGCATGCATTAATAATATAGATTTGCTCCCTTCACCGTGTCAGGAAGTGACATGCTGTCAGTGAAACGCACAGATTTCCTTCATTCATATTCTGCAAGATTGTCCTCCTGGACATGTCACAGTCTCTGCCCCCTCAGCTCAATGTTATCCTCTGAAATAGTATGTGTTTGATGGCACTGGTTTCTATTAAGTTTTCTCATGTCAGTGGTATTTCTTTCTTTTCAAATGTATCTAATTGGGAGTCAGTCATACGGTCACTCGTGTCGTTCTAAATCTGAGGACTTTTCAATGTTGTTTTGAACCCCACTGACTTTCAATGAAAATACATTGTGTGACATTCTTCAAAAAATCTTCTTTTGTGTTCCTCAGAAGAACAAGTCATACGGATTTAGAACAACATGAGAGTGAGTAAATGATGACAGTGTTTTGTTTATATGTGAATTGTTCCTTTACATATTTTAGAGATTTGGAATCAAATTGTGGCATGTAGGAAAATGATAACAGAGCAGTGCAAATTATATCAAGATTGCAGCAAACTGAGTTTGAGTCCCCTTTGTCATGACCAGAATGGCTTAATACACAGAGCAGCAACAAAATGCCTCTTTGTATTCCATTTGCATAGCCCTACCATATTAATGATGGAAATTGTTTAGATATTGTCAACTGTCCTAGCAATCACTGAGCGGGGCAGTTTTCTCCCTAGTAACCAGGTGCTTGTCTCTTGTGAGTGGATTTGCAGATCTGTCTTCCATCAATTCATATAAAAAAATGTCACATTATTTTCCACAGCGGGGAATTCGTTTCTGAATATGATTTTCTTTCACAGTAAAAATGGATATATGGTCTTTAAATCGGAATGTCAAAAGACTTTTCTAGATGCTATGTGCTGGGATGTCCAAATCACGTCCAATATATATAAAATATAACTGAATCAACTGTGTTATTTTTACCGATAACTAATCTTATTCTTACTAATGTTGTTTTTCAGCTCTGAAAACTTGTCGAACATCCAAATCAATGCTGTGTGCTGGGCTAAATGCGCTTACTGTATGTGCATACGAATGATGGTATATGATGGAGTTGACAACTCTTGAAGAGCTTATAAAATATGTAAAGGAGTCAAAATAGCAGCAGGAATCCCCCAGGAACCCCATACAAACGAAGATCTGCAGCGAGACGACACGGTTCTGATGCCTGTACCGAACTGTGATGGGAAACATCGCGACTATGGCGAGAAAAAACAGGAACGCTTGAGCATTCTGTCCTTTTTAGGGTGGCATCTTGTGACATCATGTCCCGTTTTTGGTTCATTTACATGTCTTTGGTCTGTGTTGCATTCATATTTCAGTCGAACTGAATCAGAGTTCGTTTAAAAGCGGACTGAGACCCATTTTTTGGGGGGGTTCTCGGTCCGCTTGTTTGGTGCTCACCAGGGTCCAGATTGCAGCGTTCACACTTATTCCGCCTAAACAGAGCAATCGCACCAGAGTTCATTTTAATCGAACCAAACATGCCAAGTGTGAACACACCCTACTGTAAATGCAGCCTTGGTGAGCATAAGATACTGCTTTCATAAACATCAAAAAATCTTTTTCTTTTGGGAAGACTTGGAGATTAAGTGACTGTTTTAATTTAACTTTAATAAATGTTTGTCAAAAGACCACCTGCCAAACATCTCAAACAACCTACCACTCAACCTCCTCATTCTTCCATTAAAAAGGAGAGTCAGCACTCCTCCCAAAAGGCTCTTTTTGTTATTTCGCTGAGTACTGAATTCAAAGTGTTGTAATTAAGAGGAGCCAGCTCACTGTTGCAGTTACGGCACAAACTGGCACAGCAGCGATGGGGACAGCTCTTGTGCCAGGGCTTCATTTGTGTACTGGGCACGTTTCGTGCCTTCCGACCTTAAAAGCTGTGATTTGATTGCAGTTTGATGTGGTTAGACTAGCTTTAAAAGCACTTTGTTGTCATGCCATGGCTGACACAAAATACCAGCCTAGCTAGGCATTCAAGAAATGCAATTTAAAGATCCTGTACATTCTTTCAGCATGAACAAGTCTGCATTGCTGACGTTCAAGCCTAGCCAGCAAGTATATTAGCCAAGATCCTTCAAGGTGCTGCGAGTGATCTAACCACTTAAAAGATCAAACTAACTGATCCAGATATGGTCTTCCAGTCATTTGTATTGGCATCCAAGCTCTATGAGCTTTTTGGATCATTTAGTTGTAAGCCAATATCATTCTGAAGTTATGCCAAAATTATCTTTGTATCCAAAGATTGCAATAGGCATCTTAAAGCAGCTTATGCCATCTATTCCTTTGCACATCAAAGAGCATTTAATGAACCATTTGTGACCGGCATTATTAACCATTTGTGACTGGCTTAAGAGTAACAACTGTTCAATGAGAGGTTAGCTATAATTGTCCAAGCAAAAAGTTTTTGTAAAATGTCTTTGCCAGTTCATTTTGGCAGATTCATTCTGTTCCAAAATAAATAAGACGAATCTCTCACATATCCATATCAAAATCAAAACCCAAGAACAGAAAGAACATAGGCCTACATGTACAGAAATAAACACCAGACTGAGCTCTGTGGTCTATTCGGGGATAGGGATGTTTTGAGAGAATGATGTGGGTGTGGAGCAAAAGAGTGATGAACAATCATAGCCAAGGTCGCCGGCTGATTTGCCGTACTGAAGAGTCATCTGCCGAGCCCATCGCAGGCCATGGCTGCCATTTAAATCTGCTCTTATTGTAGCTGATTTTCCTCATCGGTACACACTCCTCTCTGTTAGTGACAGAGCATCAATCCCACTAAAGGCCTATATTGATAACAGGCACTGTATTTATCAAGGATATACACACTTGAATGGAAGTCCTTCTCTGGATTGCTAGTGTCTACAGGCAGGACTGCCGTCACTGGAGTCAGGGGAAATGGAGCAAAGCCCAATTTAACCCAAGTGAAAATAGGAAAAAATAATTTCCATTATTCTGAGATGTCATCTGTTCTCTTGTTTACCTCTGTCTGGGTGTAGACAAAGACAGAACAGACTTTTTCCGATTTTTTTTAGCCTATATGAATTTTTGAACAAATTGTGATTGCTTGATTACACAATTTAAAAAAAAAAAAAGGTCAGGGGTACCAAGGCATCAAAGAATACACCAAAAAACACATTTATAGCAGCACCATAGTGATTTTGGTGGGATATCTCCCAGTAGGATATAATGGTAATCGCACAAAATGAACAACAAAAACCGCAGCTCACAGGCTGGGCACTGTACAAGGTAACAAGCTGGGATTATTCACAGCTAAAGAACGACGAGTTGAGGAGGGGGTTCGAGAGAAGCATCTTGACTGCCTCAGACGTTCTCCACATCTCCCTGCCAGACTGGTTTTTCTAACACACTTTCAGCCTGCACTTGAAACCAAGATGGCTCAAATCTGTTTTCTTTTAAAAAAGAAAAACACTGAGACTGTTCTTGGGGAAAGACAGACAGTGTATGTTCCCTTACTTTTCATGAATGATTCAGCAGGTACAACCTGGAATGGAGATGGTCCCCTGCTCCCGCCCCATCCTGAGAGGGTGTGAAGTTGAAGATGCACTCCTGGAGGGCTGGGGAGGGCTTTGGTGCTCTGTCTCTCTCTGTCAGACTTTATGAGGAAATGAGAGGTGGAAAGATATTGAATTATGAATGATTTTTATCTCACAGTTCACAGATGAGAGAGAGAGAAGCGTTGGATTAGCATTCAGGGAATGTCTTGCGAGTGAAGGAGGAAGGGCAGAGGGAAGAAAGAAGTGAACAGAAGGGCAACCGCTCCACCACACCACCCAGAAAATGCCCCGAAGTACATCAAATCTACGAATGTAACAAGTCACATTAGTAGAGCTTTAGTACATGGAAAAGGGGCCTGTGTGAGACCTGTCTGACACTCTGTTAACATCTATTACTGTGTCTGCCTGCTGTATGCATATTTGTATGCCGTAAACATACCAGTGAAATTAGGATGACATTTTCTTGGTTGTAATTGTGTTATTCCATCCTCTTGGGGACAAAATGTTTTCATGGCTGATTAATTTGATCTAATTTAAACCACAGAAGTGTGATGTGTCTAAATTTGCCACCATACTGTGAATCATCCTACTGTAGGTAATGGTAGTTTGGTAAGAAAAAGCTCTGTGAAAACAAAATTTTAAAAACATGCATGACTGTTACCTGGAGAATTAACTGTTACATTAAAAATTTAAATTTTAGTTTGTCCTTCTGGAGAAAGTTGGAAAACTAAATGGATCTTAGGTAAAACTGAGCACCCTTTAAGGTTTCTTAGGATGTTCATTTAATTTTTAAATTATGGGCACCTTTAATCCTGTGGAGTTTTAGAAAATAAAACCTCTTTAAACACACTTTTCTCTCACTAGTTTTTATTTAGTTTATTTTTTATTTGTCTACCAATAAGGGACCGTTCGGTATTTATGGAAGGGGCCACCGGAGGAAAATAGGGGAGGGTCATGTCTTTTTATTCTTTGTTGAGGGGAGGGTCATCCAACTTTTTTTAGTCTAGGGGGAGGGTCACCCAACTTTTATATTCATTAAAACAGCAACATTTCAAAGTGGCTTGTTTGGTGCTATTTTGTTCCATTTATCTCCATGTTGATCTCGCTTTGTCAGCCCCCCTTCGATATCAGATGGGTCTGACCCAACAAAAATCCAGTTTGGCGCTGTTTGACAGTGCGCACTTCAGTTCGCGCTTAGAAAAAGTGCATCATGTCAGAACAGAATGCCAAAGAAATGTTTACCCGGCAAAGCTTTAAAGCACGAGCATGAACTTTTGTTAAGTGCACAGTGTCATCGCTGTAGGGCGATACTGCATATTTTAGTTTCCATTCTTATTTTGTTTCCACGATGTGTAAGATGTAGGGCTACCACCAGCCGCGGCGCTACCATTGGACCCGGTGGGCATTTAGGTCCGGGCCCACCCATTTTCTATAGCCTATGGTTTTGTACGTTTCTTCATTCGGATCTATTTGCGATGATCGATCCAAATTCTAAACAAACAGTTTACATGCTTCGTCCTTGTTACATTATTCATTAAGATAATAATTAATAAATGCACGCATAATTATCAGTGAACTTGATAAATGTTGGAGATATGTTTTACATGCATGCACAAACAAATGCATTTCAACTTGTGTGTGCAAAATTCAGAATAAAATGAATGTGCAGCAATTTGTACAAATACAGAGTCTGTAGGCCTACTGTGTTGTTACCATTAAATAAGCTCATTTAGTTCCATTTTTGTTAAAATATAATAATGTTATTTTGATTATGAAAAGTGAACCGCACACACGAGTAGCCTATACGCAATATCGAGAGACATGGAGCGGGTCAGAAATGATTTTGACCACTTAATTAAGTTTTGTTTTGCAGAAAACGATTTTTTAAGTGAATTTCGTTTTGTATAAATTGTAGCCTATCTTAATTTTAATATTTTTTTTTATCAACCAATTGCCAAATACCAAATATAGCAGACAACACAATCATAGAGGCGCCCGCGTGGTCACTTGCACTGCTCGTAAACAGGAGCGCATCTCATCCTAACTTAACGAAACTCAGCATATGCCTCACATAGCCTACATGAAATATATCTTAAGAAAGCTTGAAATGTCTTTTTAACCATTTAAAACGAAAAGAAATAGGCTACTCTCTGGTTAATGATGTGCATTTCTCTCTATAGGCGTGTTCACTACTACGGAGATGGCGATCGTCAACTTCATCTTTACAGCTGTTGTTGCTGTTAATAAACTAAAAATAATAGGCTTATAATTTTATTAAACAATAAATTAAATGAAATTTTTATTGTATTAAAAAAGCAATAAAAAAATCCTGTTTAATATATTGATATATATATATATATATATATATATATATATATATATATATATATATATATATATATATATATATATATATATATATATATATATATATTAATATAATATTGAAAAAACCGGTCAAAAACCCCACTGTCAGTGTTTTGTAAGGAACAGGCAAATATGTTCAATATAGCAGGAGACATTTTAATTGTTTACTAATAAAACAGTTATTTTTATGTCAGTGTCGGCTAGACAGATGAAGTTGACGACTCGCGATCTACGCAGCGCTACCACATCTTTAAATCACTATTAGTAGGCTATTATTTAAGTTAACATAAAATACATAGACCTACACCACAAAAACTAGTTGAGGATAAATTCGTTAAAATTGGGCGATTCCAGTGAATGGACGTGACATTTGCAGTCAAAACTTAAAATAAAAATTCTCAGAAAATGCATTTATTTGAAACGTCTGAAAGGAGTCAAGACATTAGAAAAATATCAGTCTACACATGCGTTTTATATTTAATATGAGGGAAATACACATGTGACGTGACACAAAAAATCTTTAACTTTTAGGTGGCAAAATATTTTTTAGTAGGCTAATTCTATAAATTACACTGCAAACCAAGATATATATACCCACCGGATGAATAAAGATCGGCCTCCACAGAAAATTACATTTTATATTATTTTTATTTTATTTTTCGTGTTTGCATTTATGTAAAAAAAAATAAAAATAAATGTTACGGACGTGACAGTTCTCCATTACGCACGCACATGACTGCTCTGAAGAGACTTTAACAATGGCACAGAGACCTCAAACAGAAAGTACAAAGCCTTTCTTTAAAGTGAATTTCGTTTTTTTTATTAATTTTATCTTAACTTTAATCAATGTTTCATCTGGATTTAATAAATAAGAAGTAGTCTAAATATAGTAGAAAATAGATAATCATGACACGGAGGCGCGGGCGAGTGAACTGGACTCTTGTCTCATAAATGAACCGAAACTCAGCGTAAGGTAGGCTACTTGCCTCATAGACCTGAGAAATATATAGAAAGCTTGAAATGTCTGCTTTTAAACATGCAGAACAATTCAAAACGAAGGAAAACAGACTGCTTTCTGCTTATGAAATCTCTCTGGCACGTTCTGAGAAGATCGCGACGCATCGTCAACTTCATCTTTGCAGTCGACACAGAAAACACTTGTTTATTAAAAACAATTAAAATTTCTAGCAATATATGACATATTAATAATCATTACTTTTGCCGGTTCTTTGTGACAGCTTTTAGATGCTTTATTCGCAACGCCACCCACATGTTGAACGAGTCACACCGCATCAGCACCGAAAACATGATTTTTTTTTCAAATCTAAAATAAAAAATCGTGATACGAACCGAATCGTAGGTTTGGTCTATCGTTACAGCCAGATGAGAAAGCAAGAGTTTATGGTTTAAAAAACAAACAAACAATGGCTATCTGAACATCTTTGCCAAGCGCAAACCAGTACAGAACAATAAATTATCGGGGAGGGTCATGCCTTTTTTCACAGTCATTTTGGAGGGTCATAGAAAAAATTATTGCTGGCGAAGGGAGGGTCATGTCTTTTTTGACAACAGATCTCAAAACTCCTCCGGTGGCCCCTTAAATAAATAACGAACAGTCCCTAATGTCCAGCAATCGATATAGCTTACATCACAAAAATAATAGTCTTTTTTTTTTTTTTTTTTACTATAACGGTTTCCACAGTTCAGTGGTATTTACCTAGATTTTTCTTTGTTTTCTTTACTCATTGTGTCTCAAAAGCTGTAAAGATATTAGAATTCAAATCGGATAAATATGGATTGTCATGCACCAGCCGAGCAACTGCTTTTGAGATTAATTAATGGTATTTTTCGTAGGCTTCATTGTGTAAACCTTTACTGTTCATGAATAAGGCAATTCTGTATATACAGGGTAATTTTTAATTGGTACAACATCGTACAAAGGACATCAACATAAAGGATAAATGTCAACTGTCAAAGTATGTCACAACTGCCTTTGTGAGTGCCAATAAACAGCTTTTTAAATGGCACTCAGAAGTCCACAGAACTGCTAATTTCTGAAAGAATAGATTCTGATTCAGACCATTATTATTTTACTTTTCTGTTAGTGCAACCTTGTGCAAAGTAATAAAAAGTAACAGAATAAAAATCAAATAGACTACACCACGCATACCAATTTGAACTATCAGTGAATGTTCTCCGCTTCTGTACTATTATGGAAGCTTGTTTCCGCCACAGAATAAAAAAATACAGTTTACATCTTGCAATTCTGACTTTTTTTTCCCAGAGTTGTGAGATGGTCTAATTCACAGCAATAAAGTCAGCTCACAATTCTGGCATTTTCTCACAATTCCAAGTTTATATCTCGCAATTCTGCCAGGTCTGCCTGGTTCCTGCACTACACTTCCCATCACGCTCCTCTGTTCCCACCTGCACGTCATTCCTGATCACACACACCTGCACCTTATCATCACTATCATCACCACCACTATAAAGACAAACTCTTCACCTGTTCACTGTCTGGTCTTGTTCATATGAAGAGGACTACTTACCCTGCAATCTCTAACCTTGTTTCTCCAAACGACTAGTCTCCACTATAGTGATGGGAAGTTCGGATCATTTTAAGAAGTTCGGACTCTCTTGTTTGATCTCGTTCATCAAAACGAACAAATGTTTTTTTGAGTCATTTTGTTCATTTAAGGGGCTTTAAATTTTATATTTTTAACAGGCAAATTCCCCGAACACATCCACCTACGCAATCTTGATCATATTGTGAATTAAGAAATCATTATAATGCAGTCAAAAATAATTTACAGGGAACCTAAATTAATTACTTTACCTTTCGTTCATTTGTCAAGTGACAGACGCAATGAACGGATCGTTCATGAACGACTCATCACTAGTCTCCACTCCAACATCTCCATTGTCTCCAGCGTTCTTTGTTCCAGCCATCCGTCTCACCCACGACCCTGCCTGCACACTGCTCTCAAAGTATCATTGTTCATATCAGTTACCAGCATTCTGTCTCTGCTCAGTGTTAAACTCCT
This sequence comes from Scardinius erythrophthalmus, assembly GCF_964197995.2. NCBI lineage: Eukaryota > Metazoa > Chordata > Actinopteri > Cypriniformes > Leuciscidae > Scardinius > Scardinius erythrophthalmus. Next base: position 37,842,427 of record NC_138230.1, on the reverse strand, counting down.
CCTCAATAAACTCCTATTAACTTCATTATTCATCTCTTGAGTCTGCTTCTGTAACAGTGAGATTATATCTTGCAATTCTGAGAAAACGATCAGAATTGCGAGATATAAACTTGCAATTGCGAGAAGTCAGAAATGAGTTTATATCTCGCAATTCTGACTTTATAACTTGCTTTATAAACTTGCAGACTTTATAACGTGAGTTTCTATATCACAATTCTGAGAATAAAAAAAGTCAGAATTGTGAGATTTTAAACTCGCAACTGGGATCAGAGTTGTGAGAAAGTTGCAATTACTTTTTTTTTTTTTCTCGGTAGCTGAAACAAGCTTCAATAATACAATTCAGTGAGTGATGCACCATTTTGTCACATAAAAGTTGCTGACTTGCCATACATATAATAAAGCTGCTATGAATAAGCTGTCTGACTATAAGGAAGGATTATAGCAAGTACACTCATCTAAAGGATTATTAGGAACACCTGTTCAATTTCTCATAAATGCAACTATCTAATCAACCAATCACATGGCAGTTGCTTCAATGCATTTAGGGGTGTGGTCCTGGTCAAGACAATCTCCTGAACTCCAAACTGAATGTCAGAATGGGAAAGAAAGGTGATTTAAGCAATTTTGAGCGTGGCATGGTTGTTGGTGCCAGACGGGCCGGTCTGAGTATTTCACAATCTGCTCAGTTACTGGGATTTTCACACATAACCATTTCTAGGGTTTACAAAGAATGGTGTGAAAAGGGAAAAACATCCAGTATGCGGCTGTCCTGTGGGCGAAAATGCCTTGTTGATGCTAGAGGTCAGAGGAGAATGGGCCGATTCAAGCTGATAGAAGAGCAACTTTGACTGAAATAACCACTCGTTACAACCGAGGTATGCAGCAAAGCATTTGTGAAGCCACAACACGCACAGCCTTGAGGCGGATGGGCTACAACAGCAGAAGACCCCACCGGGTACCACTCATCTCCACTACAAATAGGAAAAAGAGGCTACAATTTGCACAAGCTCACCAAAATTGGACAGTTGAAGACTGGATAAATGTTGCCTGGTCTGATGAGTCTCGATTTCTGTTGAGACATTCAGATGGTAGAGTCAGAATTTGGCGTAAACAGAATGAGAACATGGATCCATCATGCCTTGTTACCACTGTGCAGGCTGGTGGTGGTGGTGTAATGGTGTAGCATTGTTTCTGACCATGTCCATCCCTTTATGACCACCATGTACCCATCCTCTGATGGCTACTTCCAGCAGGATAATGCACCATGTCACAAAGCTCGAATCATTTCAAATTGGTTTCTTGAACATGACAATGAGTTCACTGTACTAAAATGGCCCTCACGGTCACCAGATCTCAACCCAATAGAGCATCTTTGGGATGTGGTGGAACAGGAGCTTCGTGCCCTGGATGTGCATCCCACAAATCTCCATCAACTGCAAGATGCTATCCTATCAATATGGGCCAACATTTCTAAAGAATGCTTTCAGCACCTTGTTGAATCAATGCCACGTAGAATTAAGACAGTTCTGAAGGCGAAAGGGGGTCAAACACAGTATTAGTATGGTGTTCCTAATAATCCTTTAGGTGAGTGTATATTTGGCATGCAGCAACTTAATAAGTATTAACTTCTGGTTGCCATCTACAGGAACATCTGAATAAGGAGATTCCTACGGTTATGTTGCAAACAGTCAGTGAGAATGGAGTAGGTTTCTTCACTGGGCCAAATGCGTGCAGAACTGCTTACCTCACAAACTCATCAACAGGCTTGACAGCCTTATTGTGTCCTGGATGCTCACTTTCCATAATCTGGGGAAACTTCTGAAGTTCCAGAAGTGGATGACAGGATATGCTGTAGTGAGAGGAACTGGGAGGCAAATCATGTCAGGTTACAATGTTCTATTTGACACCAGAAGATCCAAGCAGATGGCAGATCCAGACCAGCACCCACTTTCCAACCTTGACAGATGGTTTGGCTCTTTACTAGAGAGCTTGCTCTGAAAGTCTCAAGCTGTAAACTCAGTCCAAGAAATGTAGGACCCTTCAAAGTTATAAAACATATCAATTCGGTTTCATACTGTTTACATCTCCCAACTAATTACCATATCTTACCCCCTTCTGGTGAAGCCAGTGTCCTCAATCAATGATTACAAGGATAATGGTTCAGAAAAATGATGGTATATGAATTCATTTCCAAAACTTTTGCTATGAAAACCCAGAACATCCAGCTCCTAGGCCAATAGAACATCCAAAACGGGCAGGTTAAAGGGTTAGTTTAAAGGGTACCATCCAGTTACAGCTTTTGTAAAAAAAAAATTTTTTTAAAAAGTAAAAAAAAAAAAAAAAAGGCTGAGAGTATGCTCTGTTCCAAACCTGTAAAACTTTCATTCTTGTTTCGGATGAATGAATGAAGATTTTTTTTTATTTATTTTTTTAAGAAATCTGAAAGATTTCTGTCCCTCAATTAACAGTCCATGCATCTACCACTTTGATGATTCAAAAAAACTTATAAAGAAATCTTAAATCTAATCCATATGAATTGAACGGAAGAGACACGATCACTTTATATGATGAACATGATTTTATTCACATATAAATATTGATCAGCAAACTTAAACAGAAGCTCAACTGAACTTGCTTGACACCTGAGAACAACCCTCATTGGTTTCTGCGGAAGCTCAAATGTGCTGTGTAACACACAAGAATGAACCTCATTGGTTCTCGCACGTCAAGCAAGCATGCGTGAGCTTCCGTTTATCACTACTGATGTGTGCATTGATGAATGTGTGGAACTGTCCGGTTGGCATCAGCACCTGTTCTATAAATAAACTGGATACACAGCCAGCTAGGTTTCCTTAACGTCACATGTCAGGCATCAAAACACATCATTAGTAGTGAAGAGAGGAGTCTGACAGCTAAATTAAACTCAATTATGCCATCTAATCCAATAACGTTCTCCATTGCGAATGACATGCATTCAAAGCTGTCAAACTGTGCTGCTAATAAACTAATACCACCAACAATAGGTAATTAGGCATCCCAGAGTAAGCAATTAATTATCATTTTACAATGTGGCTTCCCTCGTTAAAAGTTGGTAAAAGACAGCTCACTTGATGTTTTGTTTAATAGTCATAAACTTTATTGCTTCTCAAACATGAAAAGTCAATTACATGTGACTGAGGATGCTTAACATAGGTCCCTGCAGAAGGGGAGGTTGATTGAGGGCACTCAATTCCTCAAAGTATTAAACGGATGCCGGCCAAATAAATGAAAGGCTGATAATTAAAAATCATCAAGAGACAAAAGTATCAACTCTCTCAGATTCCCTCTCGCTTTCAGTCCACCACAACCCTATAAAGGTGTCACAGTGAGACATCTAGATTACCAAATCCCTTTGGCAGGCGATGTGCTCTGTAACATTCATCTTTTTTTTTCTCTCTCTCTTTTTTTTTGTGAAATATTTTTTTTATCATTAATACGAAGACCACTTTAAATATTTTATTATCTTAAATGTTTTAAATGGTAAACTAAAAAGTAAAACTGTAAAAAATAAAAATGGTCTCAAAACAAATGCACATTTAAAATGGTCTCTCTTAAGAGGATTGCAGTGATGCTATAAATGGACATAGTGGTGCTCCAGTAGTTTCTACAATAGACCAAACTGGCTGATGATTCATTCACCCAATACTCAGAGTCACAGCGGCTCAGAGGTTTCTGGCATGTCATATATTGTTAAGAAAGCTACTTGTAAGAAGACTAAGTTTGGATGGTTGACAGGATTAAGTTTAGGTGGCTGACAGCGCTAAATTTGGTTGGCTGCCAGAGCCAAGTTCTGATGGCTGATTAGGGTCGTCCTACAGGGGCGAAAGCCAATTGTGCTGAAATGTTTTTATGCTGAAATATGGGAGATGGGGGATGATTGAAACACTTTTTGCTTTAATGTCTGTAACTCAGTGGGTTATTGTTTGTTTTTTCTCTCTATTTATTACAGACGCTGACATGGTTTTCTGACATTTATCTGCTACAAATTAAAGCAAATTAAAGCTAAATAAAATGTTTTGGAGTTGGTAATGTTTCTGAGTTCTCCTCAACAAGGCTGCATTTACTTTAAAAAAAAAACAAAAAAAAACAGTAGTGCTGTCAAATCGATTAATCGTGATTAATCGCATCTAACATAAAAGGTTGTGTTTACATAATATATGTGTGTATATATATATATATAATTAAATATATATATATATGCATGTCTGTGTGTGCGCATGTCTGTGTATATACACACACACACATATATATATATATATATATATATATATATATATATATATATATATATATATATATATATATATATATATATATATATACACACATGTTATTTAAACACAAAATTTTATGTTAGATGTGCGAATAATCGATTTGACACTGAGAGTATTAATTCTAAATACAATAGGCAAGTACTTTTTGTGCCCACATGCTTGCACATAGATAACAGCTAGGTATGGCAAATGCCATTACACATACGTTGATGAGGGATATAGAGAAAATAGAGAAGAGAAAATGTTTCTACTGCATTTCTCAGGCTCGGCCAACATAGCTCTTTGAAGCCATATTGTGTTTGGTTAGATTTTGTTCTTGTCTATTTGTTTGTTTCTGACATGTAAACAGGACAGCTGATGGGCTTGCTTTCTGACATAATGTGGCTGCTTGAAGTTTCAGCTGACAGTGCTTGAGAAGTTCAGCAGTCAGTCAGAATACCTTCTCTCTGCTGTCCTCAGTCACTGAGCCAAAGCTAAAGGCCGCCTAAGGCTGGACAGACGTCAAGGCAACCTCTGGAACATGCCACCTGTCACCAGCACATCAAGACAGAAGGTTTCCTGAAGTGAATTGCAGAAGAGGGCCAGGATATGAGGGCATCAACTAGTGGCACATCTAAAGGAAAAAATAAAACAATCCGCTTAAAGTGTCTTCTTTATTGCCAGTTGGTTTTAATGGGACACAATACGACAGGTCATATTGAGTCTCCTTTACTGATAAGTACGTGCAAAAACAAATTCTGCTGGGACAGGTGCACATGCACATAAAACAAATTAAACCCCATGTAACCTACTATTTAAATCGATTGCTGGACATCGTAATGTTATTGGCATCCATCTTCATTGAATTTTGAAATCAGATAGAGCCGGCCAGAGCGCTGCATAATAAGTAGCCACGCCAGCTTATTCAGTATGGAAATACACACAGACAATGACACGCCCCTACTGCGTGCTAGAAACTCCGAAAAACAAGCCGATTTCAACCTCAAAATGTACACTTTTAAATATACCAATACTGCTATCTCAAACATGGAGAGGCTTCTTCGTGATCTCAACTAACAGATTCTGCAAAAAAACAAAAATCACCAATTCTGAAAAAAAAAAACGCTTCTTTCTCATTTTGCACGAAAGTTGTGCTGCCGACTTGTGTCCCTGGTTTCCGTGACGGGTCACAATTGCAATAATATCAAGTTTGTCTGACTGTATTTTAGTTATAGGCAACAAAAATCACTCTTACAATGTTCAGAAATAAATGAATAAATGTGTTATTCACTCACCAATCACCATATTCAAAATCTGTATGATGTTTTAATCCTTGAAAAACAAGATGAGAGGATGGTGATTGTCACGGTCAACTACCATAAACGTAGTCCATGCTGATCCAAAGTCTTCTCAATTCATTCGGTTGATTTTTGTGAAAAACAAATCGAAATTTAAGTTGTGTTTACTCAAACCCAATTTTGTTTAAGTTGTATGCGCAAACTCCTTTTCGCCAACTGGATCATTCGGACGGTTTGATTCAATCAACTGGTTTATGTGTTTGACATATGACATATATCTAATAAGTTGTTTTTAAAATCACTCAGAGGGGTCTGAGCAATCGTCATCCATTCACACCATTCCGAGCCATACATTTGATTATTATTGTTAAAGGGTAGTCGATTTGTTCCAGAAAAAAAATGCAAATGCTAGTTGAAAGTCTCTGCACATCCTGATAGCAATCACTAAGTTAAGTGGTCTAAATATATTTATACATATCATCTGTGGAAGGCATATGACCATAAAATGTTTGTCCAATCATTGCATTCGGTACGAAGCTTTCAAAGCTAACTTCATACCGTAATGCTAGCCGCTCCGAAAATTGCCTACCCTAGCGTTAAATATTAAATTGTAAAGAAATTAAAGGTCCATCTTTGACTATAGACATAATTCCTGGAGAAGTTCACCCTCCAGCCAATATGATTTCATGTAGCATTTTCATCGGTCAGTCGAAGAAGTCTATTCCGACTGGTTGATCACTTTTGACAACGTTTAATCTGGCAGCTTTCTAGTTCAGAAGAGAGATTGGCGAGAGCACAGGACACAGTTTGAGCGTGCACATGCAATATCTGAGCGAGATGAGAGAGAGAGCGAAGAGAATTTGCGGTCGTGCATTACATGGATATGCTCTCGAGTTACAATAATGTGCTTCTAACTTTTTTTCATGACTGTAAATTGTTACATTATTAAGAACCCTGCACTTGTCGGCATCGGTTTTCCTGTTTACTGCAACCACAAGAAGGAAACTAATCCTAAAACTCGTGTTGTCTGTTGTTCTCTTGCCTGAAGAGCAGCCCTACAGGCAAGTGTATCAGCAATTCCTTGCACAGCATGTGCTCACTATTGCAGACTATCACTTTCCAATTCTTGGTGAAATTTCTTACAGCAAACCAGAAAACAAAAGGTGGCTTCTCCTGTTTTACCAGAAGATTGTGTCTCCAAGCACATGAGATGCTCTTTCTGACCACCTTTCCTCTTTCTCCACTGCCTCAAACACCTGAAAGATACACATGGCCGACCAGCCACTATTAAATTTAGATTGTTTATTTGTATGGAGTTTTAATCTTGTCAAGAAGGTTATATTGAACATCTGCTAGGTTTACAGCAGTATTTGTAATGTATGTTGAACAATAGTGTGGTTTGCTCCTGCATGTCTATGGATCTACAGTGACCCCTGATGGTTGGGTGAAGCAGTCTTGAGTCTTGAAACAGGAAGTACAGTGAATGCAATCCATGACCTACTTAGTTCCTCTATGAGTTTCTTACTAATCTCAGAGAATTGTGTGCAGAACTAATGCAAATAGATCTGCCCAGAGTAAAGCAAAATATCACAATGGACGATTACAATTAAAATCAAGAAGAATCACATGTACCATACATATTATAAATAACTTGTTAACTAATAAATAAATTAAACAGACATCTGTGTGATGTAAATCTTAAGATTGAAAGTAATTAATCTCAGAGTAAAATTCACACTTAGATCCAATATTAAAGCATACAGCCTTTCCTTTCCATTACGATTTTACCCCACAGATGTGTGCTCTCCTGTGTAGTTCAAAATCCAGATGTCTGTGCATCTCTGATTCTGCACCCACTAGATCATGAAGAGAATGACTTCATCCCTTGTAAAGGCATCTGATCTTTGCAGGAGTCAGTAATAATGAAAGCCAGCACTTGTTTACACAGACAATTTACTCAGACCTACTAAATGTATGCAAAGTGCTTTGAGTGTCACTCTTACAATTAAATGAGGTGAATTACTATTTTAGGTCACAGGCAACAAAACCAGCATCTGACAGTGAAATGCAGGTCAAAGCTTGTGGATTTGTTATAAAGAAGATTTTAAAAGAGTGCGGGAGTTCAGACAAACTCTAAACCAACAGATCAAGAGAAAACAACGAGTGGGATGCCAACATGAGTGGGATACCAGCAACAAGGGATCAGTATTTTTAACAATGTGCTACTTAAACAGTATAGTTAACTTTTTTTTCTGTCAAAGCAATTGCCCGTATTATTGCTTTTCAAATATTCCCTTTCATGCAGTGTGTAACATAGCTGTTTGTGAATGTAAACATTCTGCAAAGTTGTAAAGTCGAAAGTGCACAATAAGACAAAGTTATTGTCTCCCAAAAGAAAGAATTGACTCTGAACAGACTTTACGAGTCGTTTTTGTTTCAAATCCTACTGCTTTACGGTTCTACGTCACTAAAAGACATTTGCATAATGCTGACTATGTTGTACGCTGTCCGCCCGCGAACAACTTGACACGGCCACAATGCGGGATTTGCAAATTGCTTTTTTTCATGAAAGATGGGTTAGTACTCAGTTTTGGACCAGCTTGCTCCTCAGAATCACAACCTGTAAGTATGATTCATCATTGATGTATATATTTTCTACCGGGAGTTCAAAAGATGTAGGTTTGTGTAGGTCTTATTGAAATACTTCTTTTAATCAGCTGTGGGCCACTATTACCTAAAACTGTGTCTATAAATTCAGATTGTCTGTCGTTCTTACTACTTTGTGTAATGATAAAGTCATTCACGTTAGTGCTCGGCTAACATATGCACCGTTATTGATACAGTTAATAGTCCCTGCATGTGCAACGCAATAAATTAGAAAAACGTACATGCGCTGCGCTGTACGCGATAGACCATTCACAATAGACTGGGCCGTCTGGCCAATCAGAGCAGAGTAGCTCACGAAATGTGTGATGTGCAATGTATATTATGAGAAAATGAAAGTGTTTTTTGACTGTTGATGCATGTAAACCTGTTGTAGGAGACCTCAAAAACAAAATGAGTAAACTTTATAATAGCATATATAGGGGCACTTTAAACAAACAAAGAGGTCCTTTTAAGAATCTGCTAATCTCACTATAGTATTGAGGATCCGTAATCTGCAAGTGAATCATAATTTCAGGTAACAAAACTACAGTAGCTACACAGCAGGCTACATTAGGAAGTTACTTAAGGCGACAATATGTTTTTACAATTAAACTAGTTGGCTATGATAATATAGAATTGTATCATATTTTTAAATGAACAACTGACCAGAGTTACAGTACAGTATCATTCTTGAACAGATAAATTTGTACTACATGTAAATAGGTCTACAACAAAAACAACCTAATTTACATAACCAAGTCATAATGGAAACAAACCACTATACTCGAATGGATCAATCATTTTCGTATTTTTTTTTTTTTTTTTAAATGAACAAATGCTCAGACTTTCCCATACTATGTATAAGAGAGCGGACCGTTTCAAATTATCTGGTTTGTGAGAATAATAACTTTCCTACTGAGTTTGAGAGAGAGGACTGTGAACCAATTCACTTGAATAACTCATACTTATGTGCTACATCCCAGATAGCAAATGACATCTGGCCCAGTTGTGGGCCACATCTCCCACATTCTTCTGGCCCACATAACACATGGAATGGCAGTGATGACTCAACCTGAGTGTGGCTGGCAATAGCATACAAATCCGGGCCTCATCTGGGCCAACTATGGCACATTTGGCTCAGTTCTGGCAGTGTCAAAGTTCACATTGGCCACATCTGGGCAACACACAGCAAGCCACAACTCACACTAAAACCGGCAGATACGGCACATATGACCTTTGCCGTTGCCAAAACTGAGCCATATGTGCCATGGTTGTCCCAGATGAGGCCCAGATATGTATACTATCTGGGATAAGAGTGAGAGGGACGGTTTTTGAGCCAGTTTGCTAGAACGATTCTGACTTTCAGGACTGTTTAGGAGAGCCCATTGGATTATTCCTTCAGCTCAGACATTTAAAAACAGCATTGTAGCGTTTTCTCGTGCTACATCATTACTTGTTGAATAAAGCAGCTTGTTACTGAAAAAAGCTACACACTTATGAAAACTACTGGCAAGTTGCAATGAATGTGTAGTTTAGATGTGTTAGCTGCTCCCTAACAGTGCCTCACAGAAGATAAAGCCTCAGCTTTCTCAACCACATCAGACTGCAACTGGGATTTTTCCATCCAGACTAGGCTACCTAAGGGCACGGCGTGACGCTCTGGTTCATTTTCTACATTCATATAATGTTAGGTTTTGTGGGGATGAATTTTTATCCACAAAGCAAGTCTACCATATCTTCCACCAAAGCTCCGTGGCTCCAACCAATCAAACACTTCCCTCTAGTCGCCATAAAGTCTCAGTCTGTTAATTTCCTCAAGGACCCAGTACCTCAGTCCAGGGTTTAACCTTCCTGAGCGTACCCTTGCCCTTCTTTTGGCAACAGCACTCTTTTGACTTTAAACTCTGTTGACCTTGCTTTCCTCTAAGAGGATGTGTTACCCAGACTGCACATCAACTTCGGTATCCTCTCAGAGAGTCCAGTCTGCAATTTTCTTTCCTGACATACTCAATACACGCCATTACTGAATTGATTATGAGATGAGAAAGTAATTTTTTGAACCTTTAAGTTTCAGTAATAATATATTTACCATTTTAATGTACAGTATTAATTTGGGTTACACTACTTTGATGGTCCCTTTAACACATTCTGTTAACTATAAGTAATGTTGCACCTAAATACTAACTCTCATTAGAGGTTATGGTTTGAATAAGTTGACATGTGGTTGCAAAGTTACTTCACAATAAAGAGTTAGCAGGTTTTAAGCAGACATACTACTTATACTCTAATGAGAGTTCATTGGCATATAGTTACAAAGTTACTTATACTCAACAGAATGTTATGCAAAATCTTAAAACTAATCCAAATGAATTGAGCAGTTTAGTCCAAATTTTCTGAAGAGACTCGGCCGCTTTATATGATGAAGATATTTAATTTAGGCCTTTATTTTTTTAAGCTCTCAGATTTCATCAAAAATATCTTCATCTGAGTTCCGAAGATGAACGATAGTCTTACGGGTTTGGGACGACACAAGGGTGAGTTAATGATGACAGAATTTTCGTTTTTGGGTGAACTATCGCTTTAATATCCAGTGACCATGTCTGAGAACATGGGAGGGATTCTCTTGCATTCATCTCGTTGACCTCCACAAACAGCTCTGCCCTATTCCTTACGTCAAACCGCAATTTCGCTCTACAGATGATAAACCTTCTGTGAAACTTCAGGGGGGTCATGGCAGCATCAAACATAGCAGAACCATTGATGGAAGGCCCAGGTCTCTTTGACAACTTATTTTCCTTGGTATATCCGTCACCCATGTTGATTCCATTAGCTGTTGCTGACGGAGAGCCTAAGCGGCTGGGAATATATCAGTCTGGTGTCAGGCAATGCAGAGTGACTGAACCCTTAAAGCATCGCGTTCTTCTATAATAGCCCCTGGAGGTCTGCTCCACTCTGAGAAATATACAAGTGAGTGATGATAGTTTCAGTGCCAATGTGAAAGAGAGGATTACACACTGCCCCTTATCTACTCTTGAAAAGGGGCATCAAGGTAACAGTAATTATCAAATGGTTATGTTGTGATACAGCCGTGAACTTCGGCCTCTGATTATAATGTTAAAATATTCTGCTGTGACTTTTATGTCACTTTTACTCTGTGGTCCCCTTTACACTATACCGTTCACAAAATTGAGGTCAGGAAGATTTTTCTTTCTCACAATAGTATTGCTTTTCTTTTTATTCTGCTGTCATGTGAATAAGATAACAGACACTCTTAGGATTTGCTCACCTGCTTTAATCAACACTATCTAATTATTTATTGAAAAAGAGTGCTTTAAAAATTATTTATTGATTGATTATTTATTGAAAATGAATTAAAAGAATTCTGTAATACAAATTCCTGTTTTCATAAAGGAAGTAAATGCAGTAAATGGCAGAGAGCATTTTGAATTATCCATCAATTAGCTAAATTATCAAAATGCATAATGCAACCTCTCATGCAATACGTAGGGTGATTTGCATTTTGTGCGGGAAGTGACGAGTGGGATTGAACATACATGCATGCGATCCGGACATGAAAGGTGTAAAGAGGACCTGTGTGAAGTATATTGCTGGGAAAATGTGCCATGTAATACACTGCATGTCCATTGTCATTGACTGACTTTAAGCATCCATTGGTTTTCTGTTTCTGCCTTGTTCAAAATGGGTCTTTGTGGAAGTGACATTGTTTAACATGGCTGATTCTGCCATTTTCAAGACATCTTTGTTGGTATATAATATTGAAATCGTGTTTCTTCTCAAGCTGCGTTTGAGCATCTCAAACCTCCCTCTTTAAACAGTTTGGGGTTAAAAAAAATAAAGCGAATATGCAGATCAGAGACCAATTGTTTAATCTTTAATACTGACACTTTTGAATTTTTCAGTCTGTTTGCACTCTCTTCGTTTCAGAGACAGTGCCAGCACTCACATTACAACAGCCAATAAGCAGCTTCAGCCCTGTTCGATGGGAATGGGAATCTGTCCCCTTTTTTGGAGTGCAGATTAGGAAATCAACATTCTTATCCCTCTTGACATTTTTATTAACTTCATATCCTGCGCATTCTCAGATCCTGAGATTGCCATGCACAGCAGTCACAAGCTGCAAATGTAATAGGAAAATAAAATCATAAGAGATCTCGAAATTTCAGTCAAGAAAACAGCTAAATGACCTTCCGTTTCAAATACATCATATGCAGCTTGTTTTATTTTATTCTGTCAGGGAAGAGAGTCATAGAGTAATTATATTAATAATCCATTATCCTACATTTTAATGAAAAACACATTTATTCCTTTTTTTTGGTAATTATTTATTTTATTATGTGTTTTTATACAGTGAGAAGGTATACGTTTATTAATGTTAATTACCTGTGTGCGTGGTTGGACATAATTAATAAAAGTGTGGTGAGGTCCAGAAAAACATAAGCATTAGATATTTTTAGGTTTAGAAAGCTATACAGAGATTAACGCAGTTTGAATTGGTCTCTTAAGGTAGTCGTTTACATTCATTTTTATTAAATGGCTCCTCAGGTTATTGATTAATTACGGAGAAACTGTTAAATTCACATGCAACAGTGAGCGTGAATTGAGATAGAGAGAAACTGTGAACATGTACGTACATACATGTCTCTGATAACTTAAAACTCTTGATTAGAAAGAAATCTGTGAAAATTGAGCCTCCTAATATGGTGTAACCAGGTTTTTCTCTCTTCATGCCATGTTTTTACAGGCAACAAGCAATTACTTTGTGGGTTTGGCAGAACGAAATGCGTGTCTATGTGAAAAGAATATGAAATTTTCATCCAACAGGAGTTCCCTAAGGCCTCACTGTCTGCTGAAGGAATCGTCTGCGTCTGTGCTGGTTGAATCTCAGTTCAACATCACATTTTATGTTTATAATCAGCGTCATCGGGAATTCATATACTGTATGTACACCTGCACGCTCGTCCCTTTCCATTTCCGGAAATGATGTGATCGTCTCTTGAGATAAACTCAGTAGAAGTGCAAATGCTTAAGGGGTCTATCCTGATGTTTAGAAGAGCGCAATGCATTTTAGGGGGCATGACTAATGTCCTTGAACATATTGCTGCTATGGCTGGTTATTCTCATCTCCAGCTAATGAGCTCTGCTGAAATCACAATTACCGTCACAGTGAACGAATTAATAAATGAACGGGTTGCACCCTGCTGGTGAACTCTTATGTCTGTCATTATATAATAATCATCAGTTCTCTCTATGTCTTCCTCCTTGAATGAATCTGACTTTTGTTCAGAAGGGGTTAACCCACACTGCCCCCAACATGCAAATTGTTGTTGTTTATTATTATTATTATTATTATTTATTTTTCTTGTATTGTACACAATAATTAGAATGTCTTTAATGGCAGTAAATGGAACCTTGAACGCTACAGAGTTTCTGAAAACTCAAGTGTCATGATGATGTTGAACTTTTTAATAACTGATCATAAAAGCATTAATAGGAGACAAAAGCTGAATATACATGACTCAATAAGTGAGTCACTTAAATATCTGCATATATATATATATTATATATATGCATATTTTTATGTTAACAAATACGTATGATTGGAATATGCATGTTGAAATCAAACAGAAATAAAAAGAAATAAAATACATTAATAAAATAAATTCAACTTTATTTTACAGTATGTGTACTTAAAGTAGGCATGTGTACTTACAGTGTATTACCCAAGAAAGTACTGGTAATAACTACTGTACATGGGTTAAGGTTAGGTTTAGGGGTAGGTTCAGGGTTACGAACTAGTTATTACCCAGTTAGTGTCATTACTACGATAAATATATAGTACTGTATATTCGTGTGAAACAGGACTGTAAAATAAAGTGCTACCAAAATAATAACATGCTTATTTTTTTCTTTTGCACAAAATCACAAATGCAGGGAGAATTACCTTTGACCCTTACTGATTTGTTTGCCAGTATCATGTTTTGACACGCCATTTTCCATGGTACATAAAAAAAACAAACATTTTGTTATCTTTAAAAAAAAAAAAAGGAGATAAAATTATTATAGTACTGGCTGTTTTCCCCTGACATCAAGAACAGACTCATTAAAAAAAATAGGGCTCAGTTGGAGAAAAGTACTGATTCTTGTTGGCTTGGAGTGAAGCTCCCAGTACGCATTTCACTACTACACGTACCTAACACCGTGTCCTAACCAGACCCGATGTGATAAGGGGTGCTTCTCAAATGGACAACTGCTGTCCTTCCTAGTCCAGTCCTTCAGAGGCTTGTAAACTACAGTCCTCCTCAGCATTAAACGCTATGGGAAGGTCACACCCAGTCATGACATTAAAAAACGATTAAAACTTAATCGTGGAAAATAAAATTGTATTGACTCTTTCCCTGCCAGTGTTTTATATAAATATATATATATATTTTTGATAATATTCACAAAACTTTCATGGCCCCCAGAATATTTTGTTGAAGGAATATCTAATCTGAACAGAGCCTCTTCTTTTAAACAAACAAACAAAAACTCTATTCTAGCTTCATGCATTTTTTATGAACGCTTGATTGTGGGTTTCATAAAAAAGCAACATTTTGAGCAAAAAGCTGAGTTTCAGAACGATCCATCAACACCCTCAAAAGCTTGCACAGTCCTACCTCGTCCTGGGTCAACATTTCATTCGGCAGTTTTGATTTATATGTTGTTTAATGTTGACGATCGCGTTATATATATGCATCTGCTTACTGTATGTCATAGAGCTTGTTTCTGCTTCTTTTTCTGTTTTAATCCAGAGATTCTGTTTTCTTTCAGATCAGAAGATATGTAATAGCGCCCCCTACCCTATAACAGTGAAAACACGGAAACCATGGATAACAAGGCGCCAATGGCAGGGAAGCGTTGTCTCATTAATGTTAAAAATCTTCATATGAACTGGCTTTCTATTAATGCAGTACAGTGAATGACAACCGTCTGTGGTCTCCTAGTGAATTACATTATTGGCAGTTTAGTGTTAAGTGATTAATATACACCAAAACAAAAGATAATATGCCTTCATCTCTGAAAACATTATTTTTGTAATGTTTTATGGATTTCATTAAAAAGATTTTCATTTGTGTTCTAAAGATGAACGAAAGTCTTTGATAAAAGGTTTGGAACGACATGAGGGTGAGTGATTAATGACAGAATATACATTTTTGGGTGAACTATCCCTTTAACACTTTTAAAAACATTGACTACTGAGTGACTGAAACAAACTTTTTCAAAATGTTAAGTGAATTAGGCTATACTGTCGCTTTCAGTATGGCTACAAAAGTCACGCAAAATCATATTCAAACTCATATTAGACCCTTTTAACATGAGTACCTGAGATTATCATTGATTATCATTATCACGATGCCGCAGAAATACAAACTTTTCTTTCATAAATTACTTTTGAAATACGTCGTCAACATACTGGTAAAGTGGCTATGAATTAGTATTTCTTTTGGCTGCATCCATCAAAAAACAATGATTAAAATGACCTTTTTTTCAGCCAAAGTCAAACACACTTGCTAAACAATTGAACAGATACACTTTCATGAGTGTTTGAGGGGAAAAACAACCACTCACACCTCTCAATCACTGAATTTGACTTTCATGGACTTGAAGAGAGACACAGAAAAGGGCTTGATGAAAAACAGGCCCAGAGGTGTCGAGCTGTGGCGTATCTAAACACCCTGAAGTCCAAACATATTTAGGTTGCAGTTTTCTTTCTCACAACATAAATCGTGAGTGTCTTTGCTATTTTTTTAAGTCCTTAGGGCTCAGTCTGGCAGACCTTATATTGGAACTTTAATAAAAAACAACTCTCTTTTTCAACACACTTATACATGCAGACAGGGTAGCTACAAAATTTATGTTTTACTTACGGGACCAAAAACTTTTCTTATCGGCCATTAAACTGTATTTTGCATCTTTTTTTATTAAAAAAAAATTGGCATAAAATAATTTAATTAGTTGGATATTTTTCTATGCAACTATGGAAGCTTGTTTCCGCCACAAAATAAAAAAAAATGAAATGATAATTGTGACTTTTTATCTCACAATTGCGAGTTTACATCTCGCAATTCTGACTTTATTTCTCAGAACTGCGAGATACATAGTCAGAATTGCGTGAAATAAAGTCGCAATTGCGTGTTATAAAGTCAGAATTGCGAGATATAAAGTCAGAATTGCATGAAATAAAGTCAGAATTGCGTGTTATAAAGTCAGAATTGCGTGTTTTAAAGTCAGAATTGCATGTTATAAAGTCAGAATTGCGAGATATAAACTCGCAATTGCGAGATATAAACTCGCAATTGCGTGTTATAAAGTCAGAATTGCGTGTTATAAAGTCAGAATTGCGAGATATAAACTCGCAATTGCGTGTTATAAAGTCAGAATTGCGTGTTATAAAGTCAGAATTGCGAGATATAAACTCGCAATTGCGTGTTATAAAGTCAGAATTGCGATTTTTTTTTCTCGCAATTGCGACTTTATCACGCAATTCTGACTTTATAACACGCAATTGCGAGTTTATATCTCGCAATTCTGACTTTATAACACGCAATTGCGAGTTTATATCTCGCAATTCTGACATATTTTCTCAGAATTGTGAGATATAAACTCAGAATTGTGAGATATAAACTCACAATTATGAGATATAAAGTCCAATTCTAAGGGGGGAAAAAAGACAGACTTTTTTTTTTTTTACCTCTGAATAGTTTATCTCACAATTCTGACTTTATAACACGCAATTGCGACTTTATATCATGCAATTCTGACTTTATATCTCCCAATTGCGTATTATAAAGTCAGAATTGCGTGATATAAAATCGCAATTGCGAGAAAAAAAGTCAGAATTCTGACTTTATAACATGCAATTGCGACTTTATATCTCGCAATTCTGACTTTATAACACGAAATTGTGACTTTATTTCACGCAATTCTGACTTTATATCTCTCAATTCTGACTTTATAACACGCAATTGCGATTTTATTTCACGCAATTCTGACTTTATATCTCGAAATTCTGAGAAATAAAGTCAGAATTGCGAGATGTAAACTCGCAATTGTGAGATAAAAAGTCGCAATTATCTCTTAAAATGTTTTATTCTGTGGCAGAAACAAGCTTCCATAGCAAACTGCGCATCTCTTGCTGAAAACTGAATCTGTCACAGTCAGTTTCGAGAAAAAAAAGCATTTTCGAGGCTTCCTAGAGAAATATATGAGTATAACTATCATTTTAAACTAAATGAAGATTGTAAGTTCAAGTTGAAGCACTAAAATTACTAAATAAAAAAAAAATTAAAATAAAATAAATCTCAACAATATATATAAAACAATTGAAATAACAAAAATGACTAACAAATGAACTAAAATTAAAATGAAGCTGAAAATATAAAAATAAAAGCTAGTTCTAAACATTAATAAAAACTATAATAGAATATAGACACTATTGCACAGCAATAAAAAGTTTAACTTGGCTGTAAACTCACTAATGAACTTTGAATATCATGGAGGAACACACTCATAAGGTTCATTTGTACTGCGACTCTTGAATGAGAAGTTTTGCAAATTTGAAATGGCTCAGTGGATTCTAGAAGAGTGTCATTTACTCCCTCTCTCTGCACAGCTGCTGTATGCTAGAGCAAATTAAAAATGCTCATAGGCATATTTTATCACGCTACTCCTCACCTAAAATTAGCTGGGGTCAAATACAGTTCCTCTCATTTGCCTCTTCAGAGTTGAGTACAGGATTTAAGACTCGTCTGACCGTGGCAGAGTTTTTTTTTCCTTCATTCATCCTGAAGTCCTTTAAGCCCACGAGAGACCTTAAGCGTTGCTAAAGGACCCTGCAGAGCAGATGTGCCGCCCACCTGCTATATAAACACTAATTCTGTTTAATTTGCTTCTCCCCTTCTTCATCATCTTCCTCCTGTTTCTCAGTCTCTCTTGGAAGCTTTGGGCTCTCAAAGCAGGTGATGCATGCCAGAGGCCTTTAAACACACACACTTTTGTCCTTCTGACCCGTAGCGAGAGGCAGTCATGTGGAGAACATCATGGCATCTGGCCCTTGAGTTAAGAACTGACAGCAAAGTTTTAGCAAGATGACAGCTGAAGGGGCGGTCACTACACTTTTCATTCTATTGGCTTCCATTCATACGCATGCGAATGCGTCAGGCCACAAACGTAAGCTCAATGTGAAAAGTTTTGCATTTTGCTGCGTTCCAAATTTCAAGTTTGGTTGTGAATTCGTGTGACGTGAAGACATGTGACCAGTAGATGATCGATATGTCACATGACCTCTTGGCTGAATTATTAGAATGATATTTTTGCAGTGAAGTCGAGTAGACTATATTTTTTGAGTGTATTACTATTTGTTATATGTTGAATTCATGTTTTTAAAAATGGAAAGAATTTCCATTATGAAATCTAGTAAATCAGCTTGTACCTTTCTATTTGACTCAGATTACTGAGCATATTCATATATACTGTATGTTTTATCCATGGTTAAATCTCAATATAACTCACTACATCCCGTACAAACTTTCGCAGGGTATTGTAAAATATTGCTGAAATATTGTTCCCCCAAACTTTTGAATAGTAGCGTAAGTAGCAGTTTATATATTCGTACTCTGCCAAGATAATAGTTTGGATTAAGACATCCATTAAAAAAAAGAATAATATTAAATATTAATTATTATTAATATTAATAAAATATTATAGGCCTATACAATATAAAACATGGTATCAAATAAAAATATATAAAAAGATCAAATGTATTTTTGAAAGCATAACAATAGTTATGCAAGTTTTAATAATACTGAAATACTCACTTTATTATAATTGTCTGCTTCGGCTTTTTACTCAATGATTTATCGTACTTACTATAAACACACTCTATTAAGTTGGGTCATCAATTACAACCTGATTGGCCGAGTGGAATGTTTCTGGCTTCCTTTTACAAAACTAAGTTGTTCATAATGTATCATATCGCCTGCCAAAATGTACTTCTCCCGACCATCTGCTCAGGAATTCTGGAGTTTCACATGACAGAAAAGAAGCACTTTTTTTTCAAGGCCTCCTGAAAAATGTCCCATTTTTAGCTGTTGTAACACAAACACATTCTTCATCATGTTCCGCAATCTTTAAATAAGACATTTTTATGAAGAAGAATTGGTCCTTGTGTTAGTTGCTGGACTACAAACAATATATGTTAAACGGACTCTGCTGGTTTTAGATAAATGGTACTAGTTCAGAGTTAGGAAATCATTCTTCTGTGGACTGTTGATTTGAAAAAGCCATATAAAGCTTGAAATAACAGATAATATTACGCATTGGGATTTGCTGCTTATGAGAAGACCGGTGCTTTAGAGAATACCAAAATGAGCTCAGACACATCTATGGGAAATAGAGAATTTTGCAAAGGAAGTAACTATAAAAGAGGTTTAAAAAGGAGAGGGCACATTTAATGGGCTATGAGGTTTTAATTCAGGCATTCAAAATCAAAAGGATTGCAACAGCACAGAAAGTTAAAATGCATCCGTGTTCCTTCACCAGTGCAGTAAATGGACCCTTTGAACCTCACAATTCCTCCCATTTCCAGGTCACTCTAGGAAGCTGACTCTGTTGAAACTAATGGTGTTTTTGCCAGGTTTATCAGCACCTTCTCCTCTTACCATCCTTGTTTCACTTGAAGGATTGGGATGAATTGAGAAAGGATATATTGGAGGGTCGAGTGCAGTGCAGGAGCACAAAGTGGCTGAGGAACAGTGGCGGCAATGAGCTGCAGTGTGTAGCGAGGGAGCAGAAAATGTCATCAGAAGGGGGGGAAAAATCAATTGGCCTGAATTAATTTCTTCCAGCCATCAAATATGCCATGACAACTCATGCATGAGCCTCATTTCTGAAGTTTCAGACGCAATTGCGAGCATTCAATAGAGATTGAGATGGAAAGGATGGATTTTTCAAGAATTCTCAAGGATGTAACCGAATAGCCAAGATTTGGGGGAAACAAATGTAAAAGTTTAAGATTATTGATGAAAACTGAGTGATCGGCGAAGGGTGGCTTTTCAAAACTTTAAATCAACTGAACCAATTGCTTCACAAAATGATCCACTCTTTGTCAGCACAGACAAGGCTTAAACTAGTCCAAGACTAAAATGAATGTTTGAGCTGTTTTAACTAAAATCAACTTGCACTGGCATATCTTAAAATATGTCAGTGCCATTGTTTTGTCTCAAGATGCACACCGGTTATGATTTTTCTGAAGCACGTTTATAAAATATATTGAAATGCCCTAATTGAACTAAGGCCTAATCCTAACTTAATTTAAGCCCTGTCTGTGAAACCAGGCCTTTGTAGTTAGTTAGTATTTAGTCTCAGCCTCAGACGTCACACCCACGGAACGTTGGCTAAACGTCTGATGCATATGGTACACTTAACTGGAAACACTTCAGGAATGTCGAAGTCGTCATCTGATTGGTTGAATTTTATCGGATTCCCGGGGGGCGCGAGTGTCGCGTTTATTTTCGGTCACCCGGGAAACAAAGCGCAGACGTGTGATTGCGGAAGAAAAACTGTTGTGTTTACATGAGTGACAATGAGCATTTATCAAGATCAGCTAAATGTAGGATTCTCAAAAGTATACGTGCACGAATAGATCAATGACTTACTGCTTGTTTTCTTCTCCTTCTTTGATTTTCTATGCTGACTGACTTGTTGCACGCCGGTCTGTTGTTTTGGGGACATTTCCACGCCCCGAAACGTGACGCTGAACGATACGAACTGTAATTGGTTGTTTGACATGTCGGTCAAACGGCCTTATGGGCGGGCCTTGGCCAAAGAAAGCTGCTATGAATTCCAGACCTTCAGCCATCAGTCTGAAGGTCTGGCTACGCGAGACTAGTTAGTATTAGTAGACTGCTTTATATCTGCTAGCGCGATTAGTCGTTAAAACATTGCAATCTCGATTCAGACACCCACATGATCTTAGCCCTAAATGACAACGATTCAACTGTGTCTATTAAACCTTTGACAAGTACGTTCACAGTTCACATCTATGTTGGTCTTTTCAACCACATCATGTCTTAGTTACATCATTATTAGAAACAATAATTCAAATCAATACAGAAGTACTGGAATAAAAGTTTGTTCGGATATAAACACTGATGTCTATATGGTATAGCAATCAAAATATACTTAGTCACCTTTTTAAAGTAACTTGACACTTCAAATAAAGATTGTATCAATTACATTGTCACACCAGTAGGTGGCGACAAGTGACTTAAACAACATATTTGTCATTAAATCGATTCAAAAGATTCGTTCAAATACATCCAGTAATGAAACGAGTGAAGTCTTTATGTGTGAGTCATTGAATCATTCATCTGAACCGATTTAAAAAAAGAAAATGTAACAGACTACAGCAGTAAAAAAGTAGTCTGTTCAGAATCATGGAATCATGATCTAAAATAAAATGAAGATTCTCAATTTATCCAGAATTGTGCAGCTGCTAACACTTAATTTTGATGCTCCCCCAACAGATATTCTTCTGTATAAGTACCTTTTCAAGTATGTGTAAACTTATTTTACTATTCTATTCATTCTACTATAGTTAGTAGAATGTCTAAAGTGAACTATTTAGATAAAGTGTAACCTACAAAAGTATTGCAAATATTTGGCAGGCAAACGCAAGCAACATTTTGTTCATTTTGTAGTATATCCAAAGCAACGTAACATGAATCATGAATAAAACAGCAAAGCTGGCATGTTCTTGTCCTGAATCATCTGGTAAACCTGTGAAACGAGCCTGAGACTTACAAGCTTGAGGCAAAGCGGTGTCAGGAGAAGGGCATTTGATGGGAATGGGTCCTGATGGATCTGATATAAAAAAAAAAATTTGGGGAGCGTATGGGACATTGCCTGGATAAGCAAATCTACACATGTACTGTTATGTTCGTATATCACCTGACCTGTATTTGTCTCTGCAATTTTTGGACCTTCTATAGAGACAATAACTGCACTGTAAAAAATGAAGAAGAAAAAAAAAAACAGGTCTGTGCAAGTTATGGTAATAAACTGCAGCTGTGGTTGCCAGAACTTTACCCCCCCCCCCCCCAAAAAAAAACCTGAAATTTATTTTACAATAAAAAAGGATATATATTTCATTAAGTGAAATAATGTTTATATACCAAATTAATAAAATCTCTTTTCTATGAATATCCAAACTTGAGCTGCCACACAGAGAATTCATCTTGTACATCTTGTTGATGACTTGTCCTTTTTCACTCCCAAAAACATTTGAGAAGAGAAGAGATGTCGTCGCAAGAGGGAGGGGAAGTTATTCTGACTGAGGCTGGGACTAACTTTAATTTTTTCAATCGATTAATCAATAATCGGTAGACACATTTGACGCAAATTGACTAATTTACATAATTGGTTACGTCAACGCGTCGTTCCAGCCCAAATGTGTGTGTGTGTGTGTGTGTGTGTGTGTGTGTGTGTGTGTGTGTGTGTGTGTGTGTGTGTGCATGGATAAATTATGTATGATAAATACTGCAATATTTCATAAAAAAATGAGAATTGTATTTTTATATAATTTTTTTACTTAAACAGTATTTTACTCTAAAATGACATGCAATGTCCCTTTAGATCTACTACAATAATTACCATCTACGTTTTATACAATGTGCAAGCACGAGTAAAGATGTTATACAAAGGTCGATAGAGCAGAACAGCACGTGACCCTGAGGACAATGTGCTTTTTTTTGCATTTGAGTACATTTGTTTCGGTCCATTAAAGAGCATTTTAAAAGGCCACAGCAAAACTTTCTGAAATAGAATCATATCCCTCCCTCCATTTCTCCTCATTAAACACCCAAGGTCATTGAAAAATCGCCGCTTGAGCCCGGAAGGGTTGCATAAGTCAGGAAACACATGCAGTAGGTGAGAGAACCACAAGAGGGGCAAAGGAGAGGCAGTGGTGTCCACTAGACGTATAATAGTCTTTCACTGCATCGATGTGTCTGCACGTCTGATATCTGCCCAGCTTTTTAAATGTCAGGCCTGAAGGTGTTTGAATAAAACATCAACCTGCTTGCTCGAGTTCATTTTCACCTCAGCTTTCACAGCCGTGTGCCGTCTCCTAGCAGTGACCTCCATCCACATTAAGAGTCAGAGAGGTGTCGCTTAAAACTCACCTTCTCTTCCACTTACCCTTCAACAGCCCTCCCAAAGAGCCACTTTACTCTCCGAACAAACAAGGAGACCTTGGACAATCCCTGACAGTGGTTAAAGGGTTAGTTCACCCAAAAATGAAAATTCTGTCAGTAATTACTCACTCTCATGTTGTTCCAACCCCGTAATACTTTCGTTCATCTTCGGAACACAAATTAAGATATTTTTGATTAAATCTGAGAGCTGTGTCACTCCTCCATAGGCTTCTATGTAATTGAAACTTGTCGGCCCAGAAAGTAAAGACAATGACAATGTTAGTAAAGACAACGAGAATACTTTTTGTGCGCAAAAAACAACAACAAAAATAACGACTTTATTTAACTATTCATTTTCTTCTGTGTGGGCCTCCGAGTGAGTTCACGTGTAACAGCGCAGCGCTTCTGGGTTGTACGTCAGAACGTAGGCTAACTATTGGCTGACGCTGGTCATGTGTGTGATGCATGTGATGCTGAGCCTACGTTCTGATGTACAACCCATTACACAACCCATAATTACATTTTTGGGTGAACTAACCCTTTAATAGTAGAGTTCATAAACGCATAAATAATTTTTTTTTTTTAAATTGGAGTCATTTTAAAAGTCTTTTTTGACTATGCCATAAAATAAAGGCATTTTTAATATTCCAGGAGAGTGCCTTGGAGTTTTTCTTTTGCATAAATAAATGTGTTTATTCATTATACACAAACAAGTTCATCTTTACATGCCTCTGGTAAATAACAGTCCATGTGTCTCTAAATATAGGATGTTTTCTGTAATGATTAGTAATGATGGACAACATGGCCAGTGTAACCAAACCTCATTACCTCTCTCCGGTCAAAGGCAATGTGCATGTTAGCACAGCGGGAGCTCTCTGCTGATCATTGGCCATGTGGCCAACCCCTCTGTACTATTGCGACAGTAATGGCATCTGTGCAGAGGTGAAGTGCAATGTGGTATGTTTCCTCAATGCTAAAAGAAATGTAAGGTAATCTTTTTTTCTAGACTTTCTAGACAACATGCTTAAAAGCCCACTGAAGTTCCCTGAAACGCACAGCATTATTCGATGTGTTGACATGATTTCCACTGAAACAGGAAGACAGGGCGGGACAATTCGAATAGCTCCTCCCCTTTTTAAAATAGCCAATAGCGTTTTGTTTATATCACAGCTCGGTCAGAGCCGTTGAGCTCAGTAAAGCCGCAGTATCCTCCTAATCTCCAACCGTTTATCCTCCTATTCTCCTCCGTATCGCTTTCAAATATAGCATTCTGTGCAGAATTCAAATGGATCCGATACGTTTTGTGTTCTGCACCGCATAAAATCCTCTCTGTGCTATCGTGTCTCTGGACCGGAACAGACTTTGTGCGCGCTGCAGCGGTTCGTGTGACACTAATGTGAAACCAGACTTCATTCGCCTCAAAGGAAGATATGTACACAATATTTACACTGTGTCTGAATTGTTCCCTATCCCCTACATATTGCACGTTGTGCCAATCACCATGTAGAAAATAATGTGTGAACAAGTGATTTTAGCCACAGTTTAAAGGAACCGTATGTAAGAAATGTATTTCAATGAATCATAAAATGGCCCTGATATGTCACTAGACATTAAGAAATCATGTTCATTTCAAATACTTATATCACTGACAACAGTAGTCCGGCCAGGATATTGTCATTTAAAAGTGATAGTTGCAGCCCTCAACTGATGTTAAGGTTGTCATGTTGTGTTTTGGCCTGATGTGCCACCCTCCACCTATCTACCAATCACGAAGTCAGTAGTGTTTCGGCATCCGGGTTGCCAGCTCTGCTCTAGTTACCACAGCTGCAGCTACAAACGTGTCGGATAAAAAATATCTAACGTTACGAAACCTAAAAGACCTCGTTATGAATCCGAAATACGTCGTGACAAAGTCCGAAATAAAACAAGGATTTGTATAGGAGACTCGTCACTTGCCATTGGAAGCTCCTTGTAGCAGCCTACGTTCCTGCTGGATCCTGCAGCATATCTGGCAACCTCGAGTCAGGGGGGATGGGGAGGGGACACACCAGTCTTCAGTAATTTGAAAGTGATTGCAGTACCAGTTTTGGCCACAATCTTACATATGGTTCCTTTAACGTCTATTTATGATGTAGGGGGCAGAGTGCTTTAGATACTAGAGAGAATTTGATTGGACAGGAAATCTGTTGAGAAGTGATGTCATCAAAATCATTGACCCATATTGGTGGAAGTGAGAGACTGTAAGTTTTGAATGCTTATGTCTGGCTTATAGATAACAGTAAGGCTAACACATTCATACTAAAAGCCAAAAAACTTAACTTAAATATATAATATTTAGAATATATATAATCTAGAATATATAAAATATTTAGTTTTTAGCTTCCGCCGTATGCATCGATTTACGCCAAAAGAGTAACACTTGAACTTGACGCACAACGTAATGACGGCAATTGATGCCTCTCGCGGTTCAAACAAATAGGACAAGGCAACCGAGTTCGTCATTACGTTGTGCGTCAAGTTCAAGTGCTACTCTTTTGGCGTAAATTTTAGTCGATAAAGTTTTAAATATGGATATGTTTCTTACATGAACGCATCGCTTCACTTAACTTAAGTCACTTAATTCACTTAATGAACGTGTCGAGCACTTTAATCATGAATAGATGCGCTTTAATGGACTTCCAAACTCGTACAGCCATTCACTCCCATTATTTAGCTTGGAAGAGCCAGGACATTTTTTTATATAACTCCGATTGTATTCGTCTGAAAGAAGAATGTCATATACACCTTGGGATGGCTTCAGGGTGAGTAAATCCCACCCTAACCCTATAGTAAGTACATGTAGTTGCTTAATATTAGCCTACTTAGTACTTAAATATATAATTACACTGTAACAATGACACCTTAAAATAAAGTGTAACCGAATGATTTCTGAAGGATTATATGACACTGAAGACTGGAGTAATGGCTGCTAAAAAAATATCAGCTTG
This sequence comes from Scardinius erythrophthalmus, assembly GCF_964197995.2. NCBI lineage: Eukaryota > Metazoa > Chordata > Actinopteri > Cypriniformes > Leuciscidae > Scardinius > Scardinius erythrophthalmus. The sequence continues at coordinate 37,815,950 of NC_138230.1, read as the reverse complement.
TCATCACAGATTTTTTGATTTTTCAAAATATTAAAATATTAAACAGTCAAAAAATAAAATGTGAAGGGCCGTATTCTTCTTGGCCAACTCATCATGTGCTCTTCTCTTAAAGTTGTGACTAATGGTTTCTCTGCTTAAAATAAAGTATTCTCATTAATGGGAATAATGACACAGTGAAACATAACAAAAAAGTATGTGGTGCAGAGAGATTTGTCAAATGAGAATGTTCAAATTCGTGAGCTTGTTTCCCGCCGTCACTTCTATTTCTAGCAACAAGCTGGAGTGGGTCGGCTGAGGAATAGGCTTCTGAATCAGAGCAGTTTTCTGAAGTTTTCAACATCGTAGGCTATGAATGCATCCATCTATTTTCAACTTTTAGGTTTATATAATTCCCAACGTGTGCATTTGTTTAAGCAGCGTGAGTTTAAGTGTGTGGTTGCTTTAACTAGGGAGCATCATCTCATCATCATCATCATCTTTAGAAACTAGAAATTCTTTTATTTTGTAGATGTCCAACTTTTTCCCTCCTGGAATGCATTTGGAAATTAAATCTTATAAATGTCAAAGCAGCAATTAGCTCTAATTGCGCCTTCTGGATGAATTCATGATGTGAGTCACGGGGAGAGCCGATACAAACGGGGCTATTTGCAGTGCTTAAGGAAATAAAGGTTATTAAAATGCATTTTTAAATGAATTGTGATCATTGGTTTTCTGCACTGAAATTATAAATGGCAGCTCTGATGTGAAGCATTGTGAGCGCAACATCTGCTGTGGGACATACTGTACTGTGCATTTCAATTAGTGTGGTCTACACAAGCCCCTTATATTCCCATCGCTCGACTACGCTACTTGCAAAGTGTCTTGTTTTTTAACTAAAACTTGTATCTAAATGCAATGTTCCCTTTTTCCTGGCATTTTGATTGACGGTTGGTGGTGTATAGTGAATTTGAAGTTGACAAGCCCAAGGCTCTATGTACCCATTCAGTCAACAGAGCTACTTCCATTCCTTTTTTCGTGTCTCAGCACACTGCAATGGAGACAACCAAGCACGACAGAAGAAAAATAACTTTTTTCAATAACACAGTTTCTCCTGCGTCTGTCTGTCTCTCTCTCTCTCTCTCTCTCTCTCTCTCTCTCTCTCTCTCTCTCTCTCTCTCTCTCTCTTCCTGCCTCATCCTCACACACAGGAGGGAGCCAGTCAACAAGTAGCCAGGGGTCATACCAACAATTTTATTTGCGCTTCTTTTTCGCTCCTAATACATATGCTATTGAAGAGGGGAGTTTTAAAAAGAAACTTAATAAATAAAGCATTTTCCACCTAAATCAAATATTTATTTTGTGCCCTTGGTCAAGAATGTGCCTTGCTTTAATAGATTGTCATGATTTGTTATGCTTTTCCTTAAGTTCTCTTTGATGTTGAAGGAGGAGACACCTCGGGTGTCAGGTTTGAGCTGGAGATGCAGTGTTCTAATTATACTTAAGTTTAAAGAAAGTAGATTATTAAGAGTAAAAAAAGTTATCTTTTTTACAGTGACATCATATTTACTTTTATCATAGTTACAATGCATGTTCTACTGCTAGGATAATAAGCATGTATTTCTTTGCAGCAGACTTTATTTTGTAGGAGTTATGCAGTTAAAATAATGTAAATGTCACAAAATCATTTTTGAAATGCAGCAGAAGTAGGGATGCACTAATATTAAAAATATCATAATGATAGGCCAATCATTATTTGCATGTGACCGATAACCGATAATTGTCAAATATTGAAATTTGTAAAAAAAAAAAAAAAAAAGTGAAAAGTGCATCACAACATAATAATGTAAATGAAAAATGGATATTTATTCTGATTTTTGCCAAAGATTTGTAGCAAGGTTAGTGTTTAGATTAACTTTAAGTGAGCATTCAATGAAGACAAAAGTAATCTAAATGTGAAAATAAGAGAAATGAGCATGCACAGTTATTTGGCTAATAATGACTAGTTCTTATAAATTAAAAAAATTCAGCTAATAACCAATATTGTGCATCCCTGACATTCCAAACATTTCACGGTTTGCCAGGTGACATATATTGTCCTTAAGTGTTGTATGAGCAAATGTTAAAATTTCAGTAATTAAAAAAAATAATAATAAAAAAAGCAAGGACACATTAAATTGACCATTTATAGACATTTATAATGTTATAAAAGCTTTCTTTTTCAAATAAATGCTGTTCTTTTCGTATCACGGTTTACACAAATATATCAAGCAGCACAACTGTTTTCAACATTGATAATAATAAGAAATGTTTATAATATTATGATTTCTGAAGACTGGAGTAAAGGATGTTGAAAATTCAGCTATGCCATCACAGGAATAAATTATATTTTAAAACATATTCATTTAGAAAGCAGGTATTTTAACAATATTACTGTTTTACTGAATTTCTGATCAAATAAATGCAGCCTTCATATTATTATGACTATTATCATAAATCTCATCAACCCCAAGCTATTGAACATAACTGTAATTCTGTAATTAAATGATGACTAAAATGTTTAGATTGTGATCTTGCATTCATCGCTAAATGATTTTGTATATATGGCAGAATGCACAGTGAACATGTGTGGTAGAATGCATTGTGGACATTGTGAATTTTATAGTTGGTTTCCTTTCCAAAATGACACTTCAAACAAGTCCAAATAGAGCTGATCTCGGCCCCCTCTAGCCCTCCTTGTAATTCGAAAACTAGGTGAAGGCATTATTGCTCTGCTTGCATCCTCTTGAGAAATACCCCTCCTTTTGGAATGACAACAGCAGCGTGCATATGCCTGAGTCGATACTCTTTTATATGTAAATATACTGTTAGAAATAATAAGCTTAAGTAAAATGAAATGAAATCAAGGTTGAACAAATGGAGTGAAAGATTTACCACAATACAGCATTCAGTTCATTATGTGTTGTTCTGAATAGCTCAACAAATTAGAATCTTACAGTCAGGATGACATAGCCTAAATACAATATAATCTTATTTTTGCATATGCAGCATAAGACACCCCCGACACAGAGAAGGAAAGACCCTAGACTTTGAAATGCTAATAGGTTAGATCATTACCCAGCCGATGCTGACAGATGACTGGGTTTGCGGATGCATTTGCAACATGTTCTCTGTGTTTCAGAGACATTAACGAGCCCATTCTGGTGCTCTTCCAGCCTTTTTTACTTGTTAGTGCACATATTATTAACAGATTTGAGATGCCTTATTATTAGCAAGTATCACACGATTCCCCCCATTAATCGCCCTTTTTCCAAGTCCTTCATTCAGCCATCTGTTTGAGACAACGGCATAAAAGATGCACGTTAGTTATAACTATTGCAAGGTGACTAAGAAGTTGCAACAAAAACAGTATGATAAGGGGGAGCTGAGTGAAGACAAACTCACAATCAGTTCTGTAATCCAAATACACAGCTTCTATTTGGTTCTAGAAACATGGTGTGCTGTTGCTGTGTCTCAAGTGCCCCCTGCTGGCAACAAGGAACATTTTGTCTGCAACATGATTAGAGTGACAACAAACATGCTACATGTAAACAAATAAAATGAGAGAGAACGCGAAAAAATGGTCAGTAGTCTCCGCTCTGCTGAGCCATCAGGATCACAACGTCCCCTGGATTCATTATGGGACATCCCTGAGTTCACCTGTCTTCACATCCAGTCCTCCATGTGGAACTGAGGCCGGACAAAGATTTATGTGTGGAAACTATGCAAACCCTCCCTACTGAGCTTTCTTTCTTCTCCATTCTCTTGCTCAAAGAGATGATAAATTCTTGGAGGTGCTCAAAGGCTCTACTGGCGCAGAACCCCCTGTCAGTGTAGGGCATCTCATTTGCAAACTGAACCAAGTTGGGGTTATGATGGCGTCAACAAATAATATACTCTCCAAGCCGAGGTTCATAAAAGGGGAGGAGCCAGCTGTCTAGATCTCTCCTTAAACCCAAATATGATGGAACCCCCCTCCAAGGTTAACCCTCATCTCACCAGCAGTAATCTATCACGTACTGTATTCTGCTGGACCCATAATAAAGTTGTGCTAGATGTTATGGCGCCTGGGGAATGTCTTCATCTATACATGCCTCGCAGTATATTTCTGGCAAATAGCGAGCAAATCAATGCGGAATCTCATATGGAAGAGTACGGCAGGTAAGTTTCCTCGCTCACTGGCCACGGATGAATGGGGTTGTAGACCAGAGCATTAAATCATGACAGTAGTAGCATGGCTAAGTGCTGGGTGTGAACACAGGTCAGCAGGCCAAGAGAGAAGTGTTTTTATACAGCACGAAAGGCCTTTATTGAATGATTCATCAGGCGATTGGCGTAGAAGCAGGGCTAATATAGGCTCTTATCACGCTGCATGGATGGTCAGTCTTCCACAGCAGCTTTAAACCAAACCTGCTGCTTTTGCAATTATGAAAATGGCAGAGTGCAAGCATAAACAACACGTTACTTACCTCATAGTGGATTCGATGTTGTGTTTTCTGCATCGCTTTCCAGCAGAGCCGCTCGCCCAGCTGCTGAATATACAGCGCCATAGCAAAAATAAAACATATTTGACCTGAGTTGTGAATGTGAGTTACCAAGCAGTCTGTTGTCTGTTTCGAATGCAATAAAAAGGACTCGTCCTGTAAAATAATTATTATTAATTGAGTTGTTGTCGCAGGCTGCATGTGAGATCAACCATGAAGCGCATCCTCACAAACATATGAATCGAGAACATTCAGTGCGACCCATAGATATATAAACATGGATTCCACATTATTGGCTGTTTCCATGGGTCGCTATATGCAAGCCATCAGCCATATTGGAACACCGGCCCTTGAATACTCGAGAGCAAGATGACTGTGCGTCTTCAGTAGATGATTTTGATAAACTAACACAATACAACAAAACTGAGGCGTCAACGAATACAACATTAAAATGTTACCTAAAAACACAAACCAACACATTCTCACATGTAAAAAAGGTTATCCCAATTCTTCGGGAATGTACACCTCAGCGGTTTCACAACCAAGAGCTACGCAATGTTAGGGCATCATTGATTCTTACTGCGAATGATGACAAGCTGACCATTGCAAGATGGCGGGCGCACAGACGTGTCTGAAGCGGTCGAATGTATATCTACGTAAACATATCTATGGTGCGACCAATGTAGTGAAATTCCTGAACAAATCTGCTCTCATGATCCAGTTCTTTTTAGTGAATCAAAAACACACAGCATGACCAGTCTGATTTCCGAACGAATGAATCGTATGAACTAGTTCTTGTTAGTGAAACAAAAACATACAACGGGACCAGTGTAATGACTCATAGCCTACGACCCGGTTCTTTTAGAATCATAAAACTTTGTAATTCCGAACGAATTACTTATGAACTAGCTCCTATTAGTGAATCAAAAACCTATAGTTGAAACAGTGCAATCTGATTCTTTTAACAAATCAAACATGCGCCGCAACCATTGTAGTGAATCACAAACTAAATAACTCTTATGAGCAGGTTCTTTTTTGTTAAATCAAAAACTGTATGATTCCCAAATGAATGAGCCGGTTCTTTTAATGAAGTGTTCGAAAAGATAAATTTCCGGTTTGAATCAGTCGACGAATCCTTTACTAAAATAAATCGATCAGGGATACATTTCTCAAAAACATCATAATCGTAAGTAGATCGTAGAACCATTGGCACCAATGGTCTCTATGATCAGCTTAGCTCATGATGGTTTTGAGTAACTGAATCAACATCTGTCTCACATAATGAACTTATGTTATTAAAAAGTTATTATTTGTCAGTCGAAATTAAGCATTTTTTTTTCTTTTTGTAAAACATACTGTACATTCTAATTTTAAACAAACATTTAAACATATCGTTAAACATACATTTGCAACTGAGTTTGTAATAAATGAAGGAATATAGGCTACTTTGTATAGCTATACAACAGAATTCTGTAGGAAAGTAGGATTCTGTAGGATTTGATGTCAGTTGTTTTATTACAAATATATATTTTATAATGAAAGCTATGCTTATAAAACATACACCTGTTTCAGTGTCTTGAGCACTTTTATAGACATATTCTCTCTTAAACCTTTACTAGCACTAGAAATCTCAGGAGATCCACTGTTGCACTGAAGGGAGGAGGAGGATAGGTTAGTGTTTTACCACACAAACATCGGCCCAAATATCAAGTACAAATGTGAACACTGATCAGCCATTCCAGTTCATTGCATTTTACATTGGAAGAGCTTTGCTATACAGATAAAACATTTATGGTGCAATTTGTGTCTGTTTCGACAGACTAAACAAACAAAACGGAGACAGATTGAATGGCCACAATGACATGGGCACAAGCTGTCCAAGTCTCAAGTTGTCCATAATTTTCAATGATGTCACCAGCTTGTTTGGATTATTTGTCTGTCAGTAAAGTCAAATGACCCTTTTGTGACAGTTCCTTCCTGCTTTTAGAAGTCCACAGGCCGTATCATCATAGTGGTCATGGTCGCCATCCAGCTCGGCCCTTTCCAGTAGTACCACTTTATACTGTTATAGCGTATCACATTGGAGTTTCCAGAATAGTATATCCCATTGAGATTGGAAGGCCCGCAAGCTTCAAACCACCACCCTGTAGTGACAGAGAGCAAACGATTTCAGCTATTTCTCTATTGGGTCAGTTTTCCTTCATTAATATTAAAGAGGCCATATCAATCGGATTTTCCTTGAGAGAAAAAAGCAGCACGATGTTTTGAAGCTGTCAAAGGGTTGTGACATCACAACGTGATGTCAGCTTAGCTCATTAATATTATTTACATTTGCATAATCTAATTAAAATTCATTAGCAAAACCTTGCCAAACAGGCAGTGTTATTTTAGTATTATTTATGTACTGTTATGGTATTTATAATCATTTATATTTATTTATATTAGATTATATTTTGAAAACTAAAAATATAAAATTAAAAGCTCATTCATTTTAATGTTGGTATGAGTACTTTAGCTTTATTTTTGTTTCAGTTTTAGTAATTTTAGTACTTCAGCTTAAAGGGATAGTTCGGCCAAAAATTATATTAAAGGTCCCGTATTATGCCCCTTTTCACAAGATGTAAAATAAGTCTCTGATGTCCCCAGAGTGTGTATGTGAAGTTTCAGCTCAAAATACCCAACAGATCATTTTTTACAGAAAAGCGAGCTGTTTTAGTGTTTGCCCTTTAAATGCAAATGAGCTGCTGCTGGACGGCCCAGGGGGCGGAGCTTCATGAGCTCGCGCTCAGTCTGTCAGGACAAATTCATCTCACGGAATGATGATAATATCAGAAACTCTCAGTAACGGTGTTCATTTCGAGTCGGACAATAATGCCTACAGAGTCAGAGTGCTGTATAGAGATGAAACAGGTATAGTTTAGTAGTTTAATTACGGTTATTATAACGTATTTGTCATCTGCTTTTATGTATCCATTATTTATTAATAGGCTACAAGTCTGCTGTTTCGGACCAGGTCTGAATGATGATCAAACATATACTGATGAGTTTAATAAAGTTTATTGTACATCACACAAAAGATGAAGCGTCAGTTTCAGAAAATCACCGTAAGAGCTGAGTAAACACAGTAGGCTAAGTTATAAGAAGTGCGCAAGTAGCCAGTAGAGTTGAGGGAGCATTCCTGTGGGCGGAGGTTAGTCAAAAAACGGTTCTTGTGACATCATTAAAGAAGGAAGTAGAGGGATGTAGTCCAAACGAGCCGTTCATTGTAGTCGACTTCTGTTAAATAAAATATCTTGCTTGGCATTGAACTTCGAGCTTTATAATTTTACAGATATTATTTATGCTCTAACAGCAACATTACACACTAACTAAAGTTTGAAACATGGGATCACGAAGAACGGGACCTTTAAACCCATGATTTACTCACCCTCAAGCCGTTCGAGATGCATATGTCAATCATTTTTCAGACGAACACATTTTCAGTTATTTTAGAAAATGTCTTAGATCTTTCAGTGGTTATAATGTGAAGTAATGGGGTCCACCTCCTTCAAGTCCCAAAAATGTGCATGCATCCTTCACAAAAGTAATCCATCCGGCTCCAGGGGGATAAACGAAGGCCTACTGAGGGTAATCCGTGTGGTTTTGTCATAAAAATATACATATTTAAAACTTTATAAATGAAAATAAGTGGCTTCCGGCAACGGTCGACGTGCGTTCACGGGAGATGGATGCTGACGTATTATGTAGGACGTAGCGTAGGAAGCGCCGTGACATAGAACGAACGCGACAGCGCAGCCAGAGAGCAGAGCAAAACAAAACTCCACTCAGGATTTCCACGATTTAAAAAACGTGTATTTAAAAGAAAATGTCGGAGGATTTTGATATTAGAGAAGAGGATATTGAGTTGTTCTACGTCACAACGCTTCCTACGCTACGTCCTACGTCATACACCGGCATCCATCTCCCGTGAACGTGCGTCGACCGTTGCCGGAAGCCAGTTATTTTCATTTATAAAGTTTTAAATATGTATATTTTTAGGACTTGAAGGAGGTGGACCCCATAACTTGACATTATAACCACTGAAAGATCTGAGACACTTTCTAAAATAACTGAAAATGTGTTTGTCTGAAAAATGATTGACATATTCATCTCGAACAGCTTGAGGGTGAGTAAATCATGGGTTTAATATCATTTTTGGCCGAATTATCCCTTTAAGCCTAATTTATTTCAGTTAGCTGCCAAGTTGTTGTTTTTTTGTTGTTTTTTTTTTTTTTTTTTTTTTTTTTTTTTACATATACTGTACGTTTTTCATCTGATATTCATATTATTAAAATATTTCTTTTATTTCATTTTTTTTTTTTTTTTTATTTAACAAAAAACATTTTTTCAAGTTTTAGTTTAGTTAACAATAACAACAGCAGAGTATCACTCCGACTTTGGGATAAAATTGCAGATTTGATTCATGTTTGATGAAATATTTTTACACAACCTTCTAATGTTTTGATGTATTGTGAGCAGCACATAAGGGATGGATTCAGGGATGATTTGGAATGTTACCTTTACCTGTTGGAGGTAAGGAGGGATCTTGGTTCCAGCACCTCTGATCTGTGGCTCTGTTTAACTTTAGTAAAGAGCATCTGAAGTTTGTTTTTTAACAAGGTCCCTGATTACATCAGCCCAGCCTTCAGAGTTTGCACAGCACATTTCAGTGCAGATTGTTTTGTGGTTCTGTCACAGTGTAATGTAGGCTTTGGAAAAAGTTTGCTGTCAAAAGACAAGTCACAACCAACTGTATTGAACCTGACAGCAAACCTTCCAGACTAACACTAGTGGACCTTTAGGGGGGAAAATAAAAAAATATATGATATGACTCCTTTGAAATGTTGACAGAAAAACTCTGAAAACAGATTTTGGGCTTATTTTGTTTGGATCAATGCCATTATTTAATCCAAGTGAACTTGAACTGCTGTTTTTTTTACAGGCTAATATCTATACTTTCTCAGTTGTCATGAAAATACAATACTTGATACAGTAACATTATTGTAGTTCTTGTCTTGGGTGTTGCTGGAAAATTGTTTTCCATTATATGTATACGTAATGCATATGCACATGCATATGTTTTCCATCAGATTACACAAAGTTAGAAATAATATATAAATGGCAGACAAGCTGCGGTACCTCCAGTGGCCATCTGAGCGCATTTGCAGCTGCACTGGTCATTGTCGTGATCCTTAGTGCTGAACTGGGTTCCTGAGTGGGTTAGACTACTGGTGCGTCCAGCTGTACCACTGAAACCCCTTGCATGAAGACTGGTGAGAAACAGACAAATACTAAATATTTCAACATATGGATAGATACAGAATATGCATTTTTCAAACTTTTTGATGCCACAGACCCCCAAATATAGTGATTCTCTTGTGAGAGACCCCCAATATAAATGCAGCTGTATACACTACCATTCAAAAGTTTGTGGTCAGTAAGACTTTTTTTTTTTTATATATAAATTCATTCAACAAGGATGCATTAAATTGATCAAAAAGTGACAGTAAAGACAAATATAATGGTACAAAAGACTTCTATTTCAAATAAATGTTGCTCTTTAGAGTTGTGAAAAAAATGTATCATGGTTTCCACAAACTTAAACAGTACAACTGTTTTCAATATTGATAATAATAAGAAATGTTTTTTTAAGCACCAAATCAGCACGTTATAATTTTTTCAAGTTGGCTCAACTTGTTTTTTCAAGTTGCCTTGACAAGATTTTTTTAAGTTCGAAAGACTACCTGTTACTCATTAGATGAAAAAGAAGTTAAGTTGACTAACCGGAGCATATTAGTTGAGTTAACTTGAGTGTGATAGGTTTCCTTATATTTTTAAGTTAGCTCAACTTTTTTTACAGTATGAAGGATCATGTGACGCTGACTAGCTGCTTTGCCATCACAGGGATACATTACATTTTAAAACATATTTAAATAGAAAACTGTTATTTTAAATTGTAATAATATTTTCACAATATTACTGTTTTACTGCATTTTTGATCAAATAAAAGGAGCCTTGTTGAGCAGAAAACAAAATTAATTAAATTAAAAAAACTTTGGAACGGTAGTTTATTTTCATGTACGTGTATTTTATATATTTACATGTGCATAAATATTTATACTGTGGAAAATATAAATGAGTAAAATATTATTAGGAAAGAAATAGTTTTATATCTTATTTATCAGTCAAATATAATCATTTGGAATGAATCTCATGTTTTCCGACAAGTGTTCAAATTAAACTAATAGTTTCAAATTCACATTTTACAATTATTTCGCAAAACTTTTTTACGGAACCCCTAGCGCACCCTCGTGGCCCCATAAATTTGAAACCCCCTGCAGTATATATGCTGAATAATAACATATAAACATCAATACTTACAGAAGGCATGTTCATCTAAACATTTCTATCAACAGAACAGTCTAAAGCTAAAGGTATGCCAGGAAAGTGTGTAGCTACAACTGTCTTTTTTTGCCACTTCTTGTGTGTCGAGTTCCAGCATAGCCTTCTTAATCAGCTCAGACACATATCCTGTTCTAGATAAATTAACTTAAATACTATACACAAAGTATCACTTTAAGGTATGTTGTTTTTTTTATTTTATTTTACATAATCAGATGAAAGTGTCTACATCTATTACATCCACTGTTAACCCCAGTAATTGGACCAGCTGCGAGCCTGTATAAGATATTTCTAAGCGATTTATCTTTTTCTCTTTCTCATTTCAGAAGGCTCTAAGACTCATTAACGTGCACTCCAAAGATATTCAGCCTCCATTATCCACAATCCATTGTTGATGCTGTCTCACCAGGAAGGATTGCGAGCACACACAGTGCCAGAGAGGACCACACAGCTAGGTACTGCAGGAGATTGTTTTGGCATGAAAACATCCTTGCACCATAGGTTGCTTGGCTGGTAAGTCCCAAATGGGCTCAACACCCTCGAGACAATGCCAGCATTCTCAGCATGCTAATAAAACGCACACTTACCATATGAGGTAAACTAGACAAACATGGTGGGATTTGGCAAATGTTTGTTCAGTATTTTCCCTACCTGTTTACACGCACACAAACACACAATGGAGTTTCTATCTGATATCAATGCTGCAACACACCCATTCTAGTAGTATTCCAAATCATTTATTTTGAGTTAAATGTAATATTTCTGGTTCTGGTTCATTCACTGTACAAGTATGCCCACAAGCTAAACTAAAGGTTTAATTGCATCCCTTAAGAGAGGTGTGAGATCTGTTCATTTGGCAGTTTTCTGGAAAAGCCTCATGCTCGAAATTGTTTGCCTGGGATAAAACCAGACTAGAAGCAATAGGGATGCTGTGAGAAATGATAGTTTACCCTTAATGTAGCTCATCATTTTGATTTAAGGACATAATCACACAAGTGTTCCTTATATCAGAAAATGACAAAGACAAGCCAAACAAAAACAAAAAAGAAGAAATTAAACGTGTCAATAAGGGTGTTAAATGTGATAAATATGTAACTCACATTGTAAATCTACATGTAAATCCAAGTATTAAACTAATTCTAAACACCACAACATGACAATGTTTAAAATAACTCTGGACAATTAGATATTGAATATATTCTAATTAAATGACACACAATATCTAAGGAATAATTCACGATGGGTCATTTAATTATTAGAAATTGAATTGTCTCTCAATGGCGGCAGAGAGAGAGAGTGTGTCTGTACTGTATGTGTGTGCGTTTTTATGGGTGAGAGAGCAGGGGAAAAAAGCATGCTTCCACAGATAATAAAATGTAATTTAGTGATGAAAACATGAAAATATACGGGAGATTTTATCTTTTGTTATTTATGTTTTTCCAAATTCAGTTGGAATCATTTACGTTAAACACAATTTTTTTGGCCATGGCTCTCGCTGCTCATGTCTACGATGTTAATACATAGGAACCATCTTCAAATGTTAGGCAGGAGTTTTCATTTTGTGAGTGGGTATTATAATGAGACTGTGCTGGAATTCATCATTTTTAATGTTGTGTTGAGTGATTGTTGCAGTTGAGGAAAGAGATGGCAGGATTTCTCTTTACCGCACACAGCTCTGCACTTTTCTACAGCTTGTTATCCGTTCCAGTTAAGTCACAAAACAAAATGCAACCAAATGTGTTCCTGCTGCTGATAAATGTCTACTGATGTACAGCTGCAATTGTGGTTTATTCAAATAAAAGGTTATATTAGGGAACCCCTCGTGCTTAAAGCAAAAACATTGCCACTAGACCAAACATATCTTACAACCTCTGACTCCAAGTTGATCTGAATTAGACAGAAATGATCAGAAAAAAAAATCATTGGCCCATCAAATCATTTTGCAATGAGAAGTCAAAAACAGCAACTCAATGTGTTATTGAAACTCAATTTTTTTTATACCTTTTAAATGGTAATGTTTTTGCTGACGCTGCAGTATTGACTTGGAAATGGGAAAATCCTCTACTACAGATCTGTAGTAACTCATCACTGAAACTATTTATCAAACAAGTAAAATAAAACACATTTAATTATTATTTGCACTTAACGTCATATATATTCATAATCTAAGTATTCTCTAGTCTCAACCTCAGATGTCACGCCCACATTGGCTGAACGTCTGATGCATATGAAAATAAAGTGACACCCAATTGTATGCATCACGACAGTTCATTAACATCTAGAGTCAAGAGAACATGAAACATTTCGGTACCTGTACTTCTTATCCTCTCCGTCAATGTAGAAATGGTCATATTGAGAATAAGCCTGGTGTCCCTCTGTGTCTTTGAGGTGGACCTGGAGAATGTTGTCTTTTGATGTGGTAAGCAGGTGGATGGCATCATTTCCTAACCAGTGTTCTCCTGACGGATCTCCAAATCCCTGTCGCATAAGAAGAAAAGGAAAAAAAAATGCTTTATTTTCTTGACATACACTCTTCTTTTCACAATCTCTGACAAACTACAGAATGGAAGTACTCAAGTATAATGGAGAACTCCCAATTATTTACGTATGCAAAATTTTCAAATTTATAAGAATTCATTCTACCATAGTGAACAAGCAGATGATTGCTTCACGACCAATTTGAAAGTTCAGAGCGACTGGCATTAAGAGGTTAAATGTGACAGTCGTATGCAAATGTCGGAGATAGAGGAAAGTCTGCTTCAGAAGAACAATCCTTGAGTTCCATGTCACATACTAGTACAGTAAACATTTCAAAATACCTCCTGTAACCATAGGAAAATGTTGCATTTCCCTTTGCTTGGACTAGTAAATGAGACAGCACTTTTGATCACAGTGAGATGTGGTAGTGCAGTTGGGCATTCAAATGCTTCAATGCACACGTTATCAACAATCTACAGGGGCTCCCGACTCCCACGCTCCATCTGGGGCCAAATATTTATTAATTCAAAGCATTTTTCTTAGAAAACAAGGAAAAGAGAAAACAAAACTTGCGCTGTTCTAAAGCGCTCCCAGAGCAGCCATAGCAATTTATCTGTTGAAGTAGCCCAGGTGAGATGAATTACCACCGTTTTCGCATTTAAAACTCGATAACAGTAGTTTCCAAACAACTCAGCTCTTCGGGGAGATGTTACGTTTATAAGTAGACCATGATTTTAAAGCAAGCATTACTTACAATGTCCAAGCGAAAAGGACTCTCCTTACATTCTGTAACTTGTTTTAAATGGTGGACGCAAAGTGTGAATAATGATGCCCTATTTAAATTCAAAACGTCTCTTATCTTTTTTTTTTTTTTTCTCAAGGCTTCAAATGACCCTGTGACCGAATTAATATATACTCATTCTCCCACATAGGGAGGGAATGCAGGTGTAACAACAGAGGGAGACATGGGAATGCAGAGACGGCCAATCAGAATTCTCTTCCTCAAGGAAAGGTCATTAGGGTCACCAATGCATCAGTATTCTATGGCTATAAGCATCAGATGCCACATATGAGTTAGACTTTCCCCTTTAGTGCAGGTTAAATATGTGTTTTAAATGTAAGGTGCCTCAGATTAATGGTAGAAGAAGCTTGCATTCATCAAGAAATCTCAATAAGAGATAGACAGGCTCACATTTAAATTATACTTTATGTCTTCATTAAAGGAGAGATCATCAGACTTCATTGTCTTAAACAAAATTAAGAAAAATTTGTTTTAAGCAATCTTTAATGACGGCACAAAATAAAATTCCTGCAACTAGGTACTTTTAGGTATTCGATGCATGAAGACATGCTTCATTCATTGTCAGTGCTAAAATACATCTGATACTGAGAGAACTGTGCTTTAAAGTGAATTTATAGCCAAACTGTGAAAGATAACCACACTAAAGCTATGTATACAATTAAATAAATCAAATGTGGAAAGGCTCTAACTGATATTGGATCCTACCAGTTTGTAGTCATTCCAGCCACAGTTGAAATCGACTGATCCATCATAACGGTGCTGAAAGACAGTCCAGCCTCCCCCTCTAGTTTTCATGTCACAGAATACCTGGTCAGAAACAACCATACAGAAACACATACATGCCATAAATATACAAATATACTTTTTTATCATTTATAATTTTATATTTTAACAAGAGAGAGAAATAGAGAGATAACACTTGTGTTAGTTACTTAAGGAACTTAAGTACTAATTACTTAAAGTACTAGTTGGACTAAAAGAAAAGTAACACTTTATTTCAATAGTCCACATTAGACATTCTACTAACTATAAGTATCTTTGCAACTACATGTAAACTACCAGTCATTAAAGTATTAGCAGACTGTCTGCTTAATATCTTTATTCTTTATTTTTATGGTCCCCCAACCGACATTTACTGACTATAAGTAACTTTTCGAGTACATCATGTCAACTTATTCTACTAACCCTTAGTATAACCCTAAACCTATCAGTCTACTAATACTCTAATGAGAGCTAGTTGCAAATTAATGAGAGTTAGTTGACAATTACAGCTGTAGCTGCATGTAGTTACTTATAGTTATTAGAATGTCTAAAGTGGACCATCGAAATAAAGCGTAACCAAAGTTCCTTTTCTTTTGAGCTAATATTTGTGACAAAACTATGGTTTTCATTGGGTTATTTAATAAATAAATAAATGCTGAGAGACCCTTTGCATGTGCTATGTTTTATTAAACAACATCAATAAAAAAGCTAATGTAATTTTTCCTTATTTCATTATTACAGTAATATTTAAGTCAGAATTTGCTGAATTCCTAATACAAAAAGCTGCAGTTTAATGATTTGACTGCTGTAATTTCCCAGGATATGCCACAAAGCATATCAACTCATGATGTTTTGAATAGGGACATTTCAGAGTCAATTATGAGGCCTTTCTTAACTCTGTAGGTTCTCTGCACTGACAAAAAAAAAAAAAAAAAAAAAAAAAAAAACACTGACCCACAGTCCTTTTTAAATATGCATGGGGAGCGAGACTGGATCACAAACCACCACATTTGGACTTCTGATTCAGGACATTCTGTTCCTGTCCAGCGAGATGGCGGGTCCTCAGGCTATGAGTACTCTGTTAAGTTTGTTTTTATCTTTTGGAAATTTGGTTAACCACTGTGCAATAAACTTGCCATACTAATGATGGATTGTCCCAATTTGAGCCATACAGTAAACTAAGTCTAACGTGCAGTTTAAACACTAAACTGTTTAGTGCTCTTCCACTAAAACTTTTACTATCTATTGATTTAGTATTGAACTCAATCCAACTTAACAATTTACTGTTTTGTGAGGAAAATAGCAATTTAGTTGGAGCTATGAGCAGCAAAAATAAAATAATACAAGGGCAGCTCGTTGAATTCCATCATCCGAATCCGTCAAAACTAATTAAAGCCTATCCCGTAAAGGATTTTCTTCACAAATATGAAATATTTCTAGCCTGTGGGTGTCAAGTGAAAACATTCCAAGTCAATATCCTCAATATGATTTTTCTCCAATTTTCCCAGCTGTTTCTGGGAAGAAATAGGCTTAAGGAGAAGATGAAAAGCAATAAGTTCTTCTTGGCAAAAACAAAAAGTGGGATAACAACGTACATTTCCATCCCTTGGCGGGACCAACTCATTTAGCAATACATGATGCTGGTCTTAAGACCTTCCATTGTGAAACTTTAAACAGCTAATCAAGGTTTAAAGACAAAGCACTTGCATTAATGACATCTGTAGAGAGAGTGCTTTTGGGGAGAAGGAATTGATTTCACTCTTATTCAGCACAACATATATTTCTATTTGCATAACAGATGTGAGATGTTCTTTGTTTTCTGCTTCTGAGCTATCCACATCAAGATGACAGTCAAATTTTCCAGCAATATTTTATCTCCTGAGACTGCGTATTTATAAATCAGACACATTTATACAATTGTATTTATATTTATTTAATTATTTACTTATTTATATCAAATACTTGCACAATTGTATAATATGAACATGATGCCTGCATTTAAAGATAATTTCAAACTCATTCAGGGCTGGTCAGTCACTGTTTTCCATACTTGAAGAGAAAAAGTTTTCTGGCCAAAATATATTTAAATGTCTGGTACATAAATATATGTACTGAAATATCACAGCTTAAATAAATATATTTTTCACATTAGAAATATGTTTTAAGTTTCTAATGCCAAAATATATATATTATATATATATATATGTATAAAATGTATATAAAATGTAAATAAAGGGGCAAGAAAATGCACTTCTAATCTTAAAATATATATTTGGTAAATAGAAAAAGTAAAAAAATAATAATAAAAAAAGCAGAATACTTTTTGGCTAATTTTGCCAAGAAAAAAGTATTTTGTTTATATATAAAAGCTTGGCTCTGGCAGCAAAAACCTCTTCAAAACTTTCATGGTAACAAAGGAACCATTTGTTATCAATAAACTTGTATCAGTACTGATCAATATCCTGTATAAATATCTTAATTTGTATCATTAAGGAAACAAAGTGAAGTAGAAAAAAAAGAGCAATTTAAAACTCTCCAAATGAAAGGAGCCACCCAGCGTGCTGCTCTGAGGGGTGGCACAGTATGAAAGGGTGGTGATACTACATATACCAGCTCGCTCTCGCTCACTGCATTAAACCCTGTGTTGGCAGGAAGCTCCCGAATCTTTGCCAAACACCTGGCGCCTATGCCCACAGGAAATGGAGGGGAAGACGAATGAGCGCACAGGAAAATAATGAATAACAAAAACAATTTTAGCCACATTTTTAAAATGTTCATCACCCCAAGAGCCAGCCAGAAATTAAATTTGACTCAAAGGCAAAGCTCAATGGGTGGTTTGCTTGTGGTTCAGTAAGAAAAGATTTTGAAATAGATATGGGTGCATATTCACAGTTAGATGCACCGAGAAATGGCCTGAAGGAAATGTTTGACTTTGACTTCTTGATTTGGTTTTCTGATCAACATGACATTTTCATCTTAGCCTTTTTTCAAAGACGTACTGAAATTGCATTATACTAAAACGTTGTCCTTCCAGATTATAATGTAGTCCTCAAAAACAACACAAAAAACTAAATGTCAGGAGAGCTCAGTTTCTTCAGCAATCAAGATACATGCCAAGATTCATGCTTTACAAAATGATATTATATTGCATGCAATATATCATCTTTTTTCTTTATCTTTCTTTTTTTGTATTTAAATTTCATCATAGTGATTTGAAAACTGGTTATTTTCCACATGAAAATTGTTTAAATCTACTAACCTTAATTTTCTGGGTTGAGTTGGGAAGATGAATGCTGTATATCCCACTTTCTGTAACTCCCGATTTGAATATCTCAGCACAGTCTCTGAACTTTAACATCTCCTTTTCAACTGGAGTTGAAATATCTGAAAATACATGGGACATTTTAACGTTTGTGAAAAAGAAATAGAAGTATAGGTTGATTGGTTTGAGCAATACTGATTTAAATCTCAGTCTTCCTGGAAAAAATGCCTGATGGACCACCATTGGGAATTTAAGCAATTGCCCTGTTCAGAGAGACCCAATTTTGTTCCTACTGAGCTGGTCATATGCAGCTTAGCCTGATAATGTGAAGTTGGCACTAACCGTTACAGTGAGAGACCATAGCCAGAAGCTGCTGCACTGTGTCAGTGAGTGTGGCCTGCTGGCGTTGGAGCAGTGTGCTGTTACGAGTCGAGCTGGCCAGTTCTCCCTCCAGCAGGCTGACCAGGTGATTCTGTCTGTCCAGCAGCTCCAGCAGCTGCTGCTTTTCCTGCTGGATGACCTGAAGCTCTCTGCTGTGCTTGGCCTCCATAGCACCAAAGCGCTCTTCCAGGTAGCTGAGAAAGAAACACACTGGCTGGTTCATATACCAACACGATCTCATGAAAGTGCTTATCTATAGCACAAATTTTATTTCTCGTGCCATTTATACGGCAAAAAATAGTTTTTGCGGGTATTACATGGCATAAAGTGCGTATCATATGTACGCAAAAACTATTTTTGGCATACAAATGATATGAGAAATATAATTTGTGCTATAGATACGCACTTTCATGAGATTGGGCTGCATATACAGTCTTGCATATTATGAGCTTTTTAGAAAACTATTTTTGCACTGTTGCTGATAAAACAGTCTAACAGCACTGGGATTTTTTTACTGTTTGTTTAACTCCACTTTGTGCATTCCAGACTGTCAAACTGTGCATTAGTTGTGGGGATTTTGTCTGAAGGTTACAGCCATACAATTTTAGTCTTAAAGGTGCAGTAAGTGATTTCTGAGAATCATTATTGAACACTGTTGATATTTGAAATCAACCCAAACAATCACATCCCTCTCTTCATTGCTCCGCCCCAAAAATGCACGAAAACGCAATGCAAGAGTGGATGTCTGGTTATCATAGCAGAAGCGAAGCAAAATAAAGAGAAGATTACGAACGACAAGGAAGAATGAAAAATTAACATAGAGTACACGAGTATACTGTATACAAGCAAGGTCTTTATAAGTGAATCGCTGAGTCATTCACTCAATTGATTCATTCAACAATGAATCATTCAGGAAGCAAATACCATTATATACTAGGAGAGGGAATAAAAGTATTTTTGTTAGCGGAGAAAAAAATAGACAAATTAAAGTTAGAAAATTTAGTCTAAAATGTAGGTTTCTCTAGCCTGGGTTTCCCCATGCTGCCTTGCACGCAGCGCGATTTTATTCATGCTGCTAGGCAGCCTGGACACCATGGACCAGATTTTCCCCTCAAAAAGGGAACCAATCACAAAACGGGGAAGGAGCAGCAAGACGATGACGACGTCTATGCAACACACCGAAGCAGTTTGTTAATATCTATGGATCCAACATGGCATCAGACACGAAGTTCGATGCAGCCTTAGATAGTGTTCTAAGTAATTTAGAACACAAGTTTATTTCGTCTTCTTCCTCGTCGAATTTCTGTCGCTCTACATACGTCATCTGGTATAATTGAAACGATTGGCTATGAGCTACGTGCAGGCGCATTTGATAGACATTCGTATCGCCCAATAAACGGCTCTGGGCATTCGTAAACCACGCCTCAAATACGAGAAAATGAACATGTGGTTCCCAGACCACGTCTCAATGAGAAAGAGGTCTGACGTTAGCCTGGCTAAGGTTTCTCAGTATAAACATGTTGATTGTTGAGCTATTGTGTAAATCAATACTAAACTGCATACCACACTTAAATAGTTGCACCACAGGTTAAATTAATTTTCTATAAACGATGAAACATACAATATCAAAATATCTAGAGCATCTCAAACATAAATCCTGTACCGTATGCACAACTTTAGACAAATATAAATCTTTATAAACCCTTTAAAGACTGACCGCAACTGAAGGTTACATCAAAGTCCCTCTGGTTCAATACAATGATGGGAAGATTGGATTATTTTACCCACTTAATCTTGTTAAGCAAAACATTAACTAATTTTTATTCAAGTAATTTTGTTCATTTCGTTCTTTTGAGCAGAGTTAAATTAAATTAAAATGGCAAATTCCCTGAACAAGCTCAAAAACGATTATATCAAGATTCTCATTTATCAGTAAATGATGAAATACCTTTTTAATTACAAATTTGGTTACACTTTATTTTGATGGTCCACTTTAGACATTCTACTAATTATAAATATTACATGTGAACTAACTCTCATTAGAGTATTAGTAGACTGTTCCGTTAAGGTTAAGGGTTAGTAGTATAAGCTGACACGTACTTGCAAAGGTACTTATAGTCAGTAGAATGTCTGTTGTGGGAACTTCAAAATAATGTATTGGTAGATATTAAGCAGACAGTCTAATACTCTAATGACTAGTAGTTTACATGTAGTTGCAAAGTTACTTATAGTTAGTAGAATGTCTAAACTATTGAAATAAAGTGTTGTTACCACAAATGTATTTAGTACGTTTTACTGTTTGTGTTACTGCAACAGACTATGGCATTTGGATGGGGAGCATTGTGATTTTGTCATGCTCAGAGCAGATCTTTGCCTAAAGGTAGATAAATTGTGCCTATAGACAAACAGTTTGTCTTATTATATTAATTGTCATATCAAATCCTAATTTTGAATGCTTCACTCTGTAGGTAAATAGCAGTTTGTTTGCTTCCGCTGCTCTCAGCGCAGATGACACCCTTGAACAAGCCTATCCACATGTGAGCCTGAGAGGCTGGTAGACCTGTAAACACCTGGATACCGCTGCCATTCACAGATGGTGTTGTTGCCTGGGCTTCTCTATCAAAATCAAAATCAACAACTCTCTGACAGGCTGTGTGAGCTGGCACCGTACCAAGCTCCAAATAAAGACAATAAATCCCACAGGCCTGATCTTTATGAGTCCGACTAATGACTTTGCAGCAGTTTTTTTTATTGAAACAATCCACCCACACAGATTGAACAAGCTACTTTCAGCTAGTCGAAAGAAACATTCCCTAAATCTTTCTTCGCTTGCTTTTCTTTCTCTTCCAGCATGCATCCTTTCAAGGGGATCTGCACTTGAGTATAACTTGTCAAATTGTTTTTAAGATGATTTGTTTTTTTAATCATCTTAATTTGTGGAGATTTATTGTAAAAGACAAGTACCTTGTAAAGTACCAATATTTTATTCCTGAATAGACCGTCCCATTTTTGAACGGCGAGTTTAAGTTTCCACAAAATGCTTGGATATTTTAATTTGAGTTAGCAGAAAGATGCATAATCACAGAGCCAAATTTCCCGAAAGACCAAGAAAGAAAGATGAAAACGCATTTCCTTTATTACTGGAGCTCAACAGACAATTTACTATAACAGAGTGCTGTTTTTTGTGTGAAAGGTGCTTGCTGCTAAGCAGCATCATTGTTTATTTGAACACAATTATAAAGTCATAAAAGAGCTGTGAAACAGGTGATCCTTGTTTTAGAACTTATTTTCAGTATATGAGATAGTAAACACATGGAATAAACAGGGAACATGAGAAATATCTTGAGATGTCTTTGGGCCTGTTTATACCTGATATCAAAGTGTTAGTTCACCCAAAAATGAACTTTTTCATAAATTAATCTTGTCATTCCTAACCTGTCTGATTTTCTTAGGTCTTTGGAACATAAAAGTAGATATTTTAAAGAATGTTGGAAACCAAACAGTTTCAGTTTCTATTGACTTCCGTATGGACAAGAAAATAAATGGAAGTCAATGGGAACCGAAACTGTTTGGTTACCAACATGCTTCTCAATCTGTTCTGCAGAAGAAAGAAATGCATACATCTTTGGAATAAAATGATAAACACATTTAGTTTAGAATTTTATTCACATTTAAACATTGATGAAAGCATATACATAGAGCACATAAAATATGGTAATCAGAAGCACAACCGCAAACCTCATTGGTTCTTGCGCATCAAGCATGCACATTTTACCTTCAGTTTACCATTTTTGATGTGCTCAATGTAGGTACGTAGATGAAAAAAATGTGATATGAGATGTTATTATATAAAGTGTTTATGAGCAACTGTACTATCAAAGGCCATTACCATCTTGTAAGCCGTTTTCCTTTGTATCCAGTTTAAAAAATATGCATGAATGCGCTTTTGCATTTGTAATAACTTTAGAGACAGAGCTCACATGCACAAGGGTGTGACTGAGACGCTGCACATTTGCAGACGACTCACCTGTTTTTGTCATTGAGGCGGGAGACCTCCTGGGTCTGCTCTAAGAGCTGCTTCTCCAGCCGGTTGGTGCTCAGAGAGTACTCCAGCAGCTGGATCTCCAGACGACTGGTTTGGTTCAGCACCTGCAAACAGGCCCACATGACAGACAAGCGGAAAGAGAGATTACCTTTAAAATATTTAAAGACATGAGAGAGTGATGGCGCTTTTCTTGTCCAAGTACTATGGTTTTTATCTTTGCTTGAATGCAAATGTACAGGATTGCATTTTTTTCCAAGAAAACCCTGTAGTTGAACGTTAAAGGTAGTACCAGATGTTTCCCTGCAACATCAAGGCTGCCAACTTTATTCAAGAGCAATGTTTAAAGTAGCATTGTTGGAAACAAATACAGTCTTAATCAGGAATAGTTTACCCAAAAATGTAAATTCTGCCATTACCTTTATGTCGTTCCAAATCTGAATTACTTTCATTCTACCACAGCACACAAAAAGGAATAATCCAGAGACTGTGCTGGTCGCATTTTTCCATTCAATTACAAGCTTCAAAGAGGATGCAAAACCATCTTAAAATGTCATAAAAGACTAAATTTCAAGTCATATAATAGTTTCTAAATATTTATGTACTGATAATCTTCCCTTCAATAAGCTGTAAACTGCTGTGTTCAAATCATTTGATTCATTTAAAAGATTCAACTTGAAAGATTCACATTCACAGATCGGACAGTTCTCATTTAATTTTGGTCTGCTTAGTTGGGGACACTTAACATTCAACAATATTATTGATCTGCCTGCATTGACAACATTATATGAGAACTGAACTGAGCTCCAGAGTGGCTGTATAGATAAATTAACTAAATGAATAACTTTTTGTCAACAAAAATGAACCATCACTGAACTTACTTATGCTGGACTATGACGCTCTTGTCTTCTATATGTGCTGTACAGCTGAAACAAACTTTGTTGCATTATTTTCCTGTTATCACTGTAAAGCTGCTTTAAAACAAATTGTATTGTAAAAAGCACTATATAAATAAAGGTGACTTGACTTGATTGTTGGTGCATGAAAAAGTCTTCAAAATCTTTCCTTTTGTGCTCGATGGAAAAAAGACTTGAATAAATTTGGAACATCATGAGGTTAGATTCAAATGTTTCCTTGAGTTTTTGAAGCCATAATCAAGTGATCCAAAAAAAGTCACACATAGTTCAGGAGTAATTATCACATTATGCCCGTTCATTCAAACAGCTACATGTTTTTCCATGCAGCTCTAACACAGCAAACATACTGTAAGCCCTGACAAGCACAGCCCAATATTTTTTCAGGCTGTACTATGATGTTCAATGAACTGCTGACTGCAACTAAATGAAAGCAAAAACATAGCAGTGTGAAACAATTACTCTCTGAGAGTATAAACACTATGGCTGTTTTAGTTGGGCTATTTTCACTGTTTCTCTGATTCTTTTCCAACACTACTCTTCATGGCCACTTAACCCTGCTTCTGTTGGCCATGAATTCAGATGAGTAAAAAAAACATGCACACATTATCCAAAATAGGCAGCAGTGCTTTGACTGTCAAATGTGATGCACTAAGGCCTAATTTTGTGAACTCACTTAACTGCGCAAGGGTAAATATTATCAGCCACTGAAGAATGTAATTTGATTGTGAGTCACCAATGCAAATTATTGAGCAGTTTGCTTACTATAATAGAGAATGTTGAACAAATTCTGGCGTGAGAGGTGCTCACGTGGCTGCTTGTCTTCAAAATGTGGTTTAAGCCATTAGAGAAAAAGCATTTCAACGCAAAGACAGACAGAAGCATGCTGCAGTGCCATTTATTTTTCTGGATGCTGTCAGTGTCATCTGATCAGCCTCACCTGTGTCTCCACATCTGTCAGTTTGCGTGTGTTCTCTGCTGATTGGCTTAGAAGATTGGTTCCGATCTCCAGCATGGTGGCTGTCTGGGTGTGAATGACATTCCGTTCCATCTCTGATCTCACATTCTCCTGAATATAGTTCTCCAGCTGCAAACATGACATATGACACATCAACAAACACACACCAACATCTCCATCTAATATTCTAGTACATAACCCAAAGAATTTTCAGCATGGAGAGGCATAAAAACAGGCTTTCAAAAACTTTACATTTTAATTATTCCAAACTTTTGACCGGTAATGTGTATTAGTAAGTTTGGAATAATTCAGGTGTTTGTTTTTTTGTTGTTGTTTTTTTATAAGTCTCTTATGCTCACCAAGTTTGCATTTATTTGAGCAAAAATATAGTAACATATTATTACAGTTTAAAATGACTGTTTTAATATATTTTAAAATATAATTTATTCCAGTGATGGCAAAACTGAATTAATCCAGATTGGTGCTAAATTGTTATCAGTTATTATTAGTGCTCAATTGTTAATAATGGTTCTTATTATCAATGTTGGTTGATATTTTTGTGGAAACCATGAAACATTTCTTTCATGATTCTTTTATGAATAGAAAGTTAAGTATGAAAAAAAAAAAAAAATCAATGCCAACAGACGCCAACAGGGGTTCACACTGATCCGAATAAAATTTGGCAAAACCGACAAAAAGAACATGTCTGTCTATGTTTGTTGCCGTCTGCTGATGCAATGAGCCTTTAGTGAAAATGATATATAATATTGAAAAGTGCCTGAAACAGGCCAAAACAGCACAAGAACAATCAATATGAAATGCATGGTCTGACATCAACGCTAAAACAAGTGCTGTACAATCAATCTTACTGACAGTGCTTGACTCCCTTCGGACAAATGGACTTGAGTGCACACTGTACAATTCTAATGAGGCAATACAAATATGTCCTCATCCATCTCCAGTGCCATTGTCTACAACCAAATGACATCTGCACACAGAGGCTGTGACACAGTGCACTTCATACCATAAGCAGACATGGGCAGTATTTGAATTAAATGTATTTTAAATACGTATTTAATTACTTTAGTGTATTTTGTAATTTGTATTTTGCAGGTGTGGAAAAAATAAAATGTAGTTTGTAACAAAATATTTTGAGGGAGTGTAGAGTATTTCAAATACTTAAATACTTAAGAAAAATCACCATATGCTTATCACCATAGTAAATGATTTTGCCATATTTTCGGTCTGATGTTGGCAATGGCAATGTCCAGGTTAGATGCACGAAAATCACGTAACACCCTGTAGACCAGGCTCCCTCCAAGAAGTGAATGAGTTTTGAACACAGGAGAAGAAGTGGCGCTGCTCCTCTTAAAAACGACATTAATGTAAAGTGTTTTGTAAAAAATATACAGTCTACACACACATATTGCACACTGAACAGCATTATAGAGAAAATAATTGTGCCTTATGAGATCAATGCACTGTGTTGTCATTCATAAAAGGACATCATACCTATTATGAAACAGCGCTGTCGTAACTCCACTGAAATCTCCATGCTAAGCAGGCGTTCACAATATAACATCCATCTGCAGTTTTTACACGTTTTTAAACGTATTACATATGATAAATATTGATATTCCGTTGGATTTTGTAGAAAATAATCATCAATCCTATTGTTTTTCAATAATTGCGCACGCAGCGTGATTCTACTATAGAAAAGGCATACGCGGTCAGGGCAGTTAGAGTCTCGTGTGTAAAACAAACCCACACATATTATGATTAATATGATTAATCATATATATTATAATTAAAATGGAATTTTGATTTTGTGACGAAAATTCTCGGTCTATTATTTTTTTCCCCCTGGAGTACTAGCCTATCCCCAACATTTTCTGCAGTAACGTTAGTTCTCCACTGATCTGAGCTAATGAGCTGATTACCTAGTGAGGTTACCCTGGAAATCAGAGCACAAGTTGAATTTGCTCAGCGAGTTACTCTGGCGTCGAGTAATGATACTCATTAAATATGTTCTTGTATCCGAGCTGCACCAATCACATCGCTGTATCTGATATAGGCGGGCCAGAGGCGAGCTAAACAGATGACGACAGCGCTGTGACGTCGAAGTCATTAGTAAACATTGCAAGATGCCTATGGATGAATACCAGTTGTTTGAAAAGTTGTGGCTTTGGCCGCTACAATGAATGAGTTAGACTTGGCTTTTTCTCTAAAAGAGGAACAGAAGACGGCGCTCGAATCGTTCCTTTGCAAGAAGGACGTTTTTACTGTTTTGCCGACCGGATACGGTAAAGAGTGTTATCCAATTGCGTACAGTGAGATTTTCAAATGCATGCTTGGTGCCGCCCCTCGAGCTGGCCGATTTCCGTTAGTCGACACCAGACCATTAATCTTTTAGATTTAGGTCTGGATTTCCAGGCTAGTGACGTCCAAGTCATTAGTAAACATTGCAAGATGGCTATGGATGAACTCCAGTTGTTTGAAACGGCTTTGGCCACTACAATGAACGAGCTAGACTTGGCTTTTTCTCTAAAACAGGAACAGAAGACGCCGCTTGAATCGTTCGTTTGCAAGAAGGGTGTTTTTGTTCTTTGCTGACCGGATACGGTAATAGTCTAATCTACCAGTTAGCTCTGCTGGTAGCTAAGCAATAACTTGTTGTGATTGGTCGTAGTGTTATCCAATTGCGTGAAGTGAGATTTTCAAATGCATGCTTGGTGCCGCCCCTCGAGCTGGCCGAACTTCATGAGTCGACGCCAGACCATTAATCTTTCAGATTTAGGTCTGGATTTCCAGCCTATAGTGAGGTAGGGGTCTCGGGAGAATAATATATATATATACCACTCTCAAAATCTATTTTAAAGGTCAGGCTATAGGCCTACTGTAGTAGGCTTAAAGGCATTCATTTAATGTACATTCAGTAAAGCAATATGGTGTGCATTTTCCTGTATTAATTATGAAGAAGTAATTGAAGTGAATAGATTTCATTCTGGCTAAATGTTTTATTAATAGAGCTTATTCTTTGGTGTGTAGTAATTTGAGTTATGGCTGTGTAAATTGCAACTGATAATCTAACAATAATATTTTTAACCATTTAGTTTGAAATGCAAGACATCAAACACGTTTTGCTATTAAGGGCAGCCTACCACACCACTGATGTGAACTTAGCTATACATGCCATTTACGTAAGAGGGAGCTATTTCAGGCCCTGTAGAGATTTAGTGAAATGCCCATGCTTTTTTATTTTGCTACTTCGCCATTTTGAATTTACACATTTCTCATATTTCTGTTATTGCTACTATTTGTGTTATTGACCTTTCAGTAATAAAAAAAAGACTTAAGATTATTGTGGGAGTATTTTTGTATTTTCAAAATACTAATTACTTGTATTTTATTTAAATACATTTTTCACATCAGTATTTTGTATTTTATTTTGTTACATTTCATGAGCCAGTATTTGTAGTTTGTAACAAAATAGTTTTTGATGTATTTGTGCCCACCTCTGACCATAAGCACAATGCAGCCATGGCTACTGTGCCACCCTGCTGAGACACTGGTGTGAACACCTTTGGGTAAACTACATTTTGTTTGCTCAGTTTAATTCATCATTGGCTGTGATAAGGGAGGTAACAATAAATAAATAAAGATCATGAC
Organism: Scardinius erythrophthalmus; assembly: GCF_964197995.2. NCBI lineage: Eukaryota > Metazoa > Chordata > Actinopteri > Cypriniformes > Leuciscidae > Scardinius > Scardinius erythrophthalmus. The sequence continues at coordinate 37,787,742 of NC_138230.1, read as the reverse complement.
CATTTATGCAAGCTATAAAATTGAGCCACCAAGCATCTGAGAGTAATAAACCATTCTCAGATTGATGTGGCCTTTTCATAAAAATGACAAAAAGAAAGAGAAATCCTGTCAAATCTTCACTGTACCATGTAATTTTAACGTTTTTCCAAGGAAGGTTTTTTTTTGCCAGTCCTTAAGTAGGTGAGCTTTGCAGAAAACTAAAGTGGCATTGATTAAACTACCTTTAATCTTGCTGTTCCGCCACTCTCAGTAATGAACATTCAAAGAGTTTTAATTGAGTTAAATAATGAGGCATAAAAAAACGGAAGTGAATTAAAAACCGGCCAAGTCCATTTGTATTTTCCCATTTCATGGAAAATGAGATTTATTATTAAAAGGGGCCAAATATGAACACTCCATCTGTGAAGCTTTACTGGAAACAATAGATCGGCCTACTCAAGGACAGTTGAGCAAGAATAATTGTATTGAGCAATCTTTAATTTCTTTAGAGGAATCATTCATCTGAAGAAAAAATATATATATGACGTTCAAAACCTGTATGATGTTATTATTATTTTGTATCCCTATATGGAACACAAAAAAAGGTTTTGTAAAGAACATTCAGCATGCATGTTTTCTGTACAATGACATTTCATAGTGACCACATGCTGTTAAGATCCAGAAATGAACTATAAAAGCAAAAAATGTACATTTGGTTAGGAGACACTTTTGAACCAATGACATTTGATGTTACTGCCATCCAACATGCCCTATGGTGCCATATTTAGCATTCAAGTTATATGGACAACTTTTATGCTACTTTGTCATTTTTATCATTTTATGGAAAAAATAACCACAGGTTTGGAATTACATGAGGGTTAGTAAATAATGACAGATCTCTCTTTTTGGTTTGAAGTATTCCTTTAATCCACTTCTCTTTCTGTCTGTCTCTCAGTCTTTTTCTTTTTCCAATCCTTTTTTAGCAGGACGTGTCAGTGCATCTTGGCTGCTTTAAACAGAGACAGAGGCTGCATACGCAAGCAGAAGATCTGTCGTAGGAGATTATTTTGGATTAGAATGCAGTGTTAAGAAAGGATGTTGGGAAGCCAAGAAACTGTTACAGCAACTGCCTGTGTATATTTCATGTAGGAACGTGTTCTTGCCTGAAAGAGAGGGAATTTTTTCACCTCTAAAACAAAAAATACAATGTTTTTTTTTGGTTTGTTGTGTCAGTACTATGACACAATAAGCTTGTGATTTTTCATGTTTGCTTTTTTCTCTTTTCTGAACAGAGCCAGGATAAATGTTTCAGGGAAAGAGGATTTGTGTTAAAGGTAGGGTAAGAAAGTTCAGAGTGGCTAGCAATAGCAAGCTAGCTTTGAAATCATTAGATCCCACCCTCCCTTCACAGCATCCATGCTTCCTTCAAAACACATAAACACATGAACACACACTGCAGATTCTGCTAAGGCTTCACAAATGCTTTGCTGTATACCTCGGTTCTAACAAGTGGTTATTTCAGTCAAAGTTGCTCTTCTATCAGCTTGAATCAGTCGGCCCATTCTCCTCTGACCTCTAGCATCAACAAGGCATTTTCGTCCACAGGACTGCCGCATACTGAATGTTTTTCCCTTTTCACACCATTCTTTGTAAACCCTAGAAATGGTTGTGCGTGAAAATCCCAGTAACTGAGCAGATTGTGAAATACTCAGACCGGCCCGTCTGGCACCAACAACCATGCCACGCTCAAAATTTCAGAGTGGCTAGCAATAGCAAGCTAGCTTTGAAATCATTAGATCCCACCCTCCCTTCACAGCATCCATGCTTCCTTCAAAACACATGAACACACACTGCAGATTCTGCTAAGTGTCACGAGATGAGAATCTGTGTTAAATAACCTCATGTCTCTAAGCACAGAACATTACAATGAACGTAAACAACTTACAGAGCTCTAGTTGTACCACCTGACTGCTGCAGATTCATTTCGGCATTGATAGTGTTGACAAAGAAATGCATAAATCTGAGTCTGAGGACGTGAACAGCTCCGGGTAGTAAGTCACAGGTTGCCATCTCATATTTACAGTTACGACATGGCGTGAACGCAGAATAAGCTCGTTGTTTTGGTTCAGGAGGAACTGTAAAAGGCCACTGCTGTTTGTTTGCAGCACTCGGCGACGGTCTGTACACAACCTTACGGAACGCACCGATGACGTGTGATGTCTGCAGGAGCAGGGTGCACGGAGGTATGGAAATACATATGTTGACAGGCAGGTGGGACATTAAATCATTGCATTCGGCCTACCCTACTTAATTGCTATGTTCATACTGTAACGAGTTTGTTTAGTTTTACACCCAGGTCACATTCAATACTCATATCACTGAATATGAACATTAAAAAAAGTGTGTGCCATCTGACTGTGAGTGAAAATCAGTGATGTGGAGTTACTTACCAAAAGTAGTGACACTACCAACTCACCATATATTTCTATTGAAATGTGTTTCCGCCACGTAATAATTTTTTTAGATAATTGCGACTTATTATAAAGTCGCAATTGCAAGTTATAAAGTTCGAATCACAGGATATAAACTTCCAATTGCGAGAAATAGAGAAAATAAATCAAAAAACATTCTCGCAATTGCGAGTTTATATCTCGCAATTCTGACTTTTCTCAGAATTACATGATATAGTCGGAATTACGTGTTATAATTACGTTATATCAAGCAATTCTGAGAAAAGTAGTAAGAATTGTGTGATGTAAAAAAAAGTCTGAATTATGAAATTAAATGTTGCAATTACCTTTTCAAATTTTTACTCCATGGCGGAAACAAGCCTCCATATATTTCTCCTAATCCCTTTGCTCCCTTTTTTTTAAATAAATAAATAAATATTAAGCAGCACAACTCTTTTCATACATTTAATAATAAAATGTGTCTTGAGCGCCAAGTAAAGATGCTGAAAATTCCGCTTTGCCATCACAGGAATAAATTAAATTTATATGAAAAGAAAACTTTTTTATTGTAATAATATTTCACAATATTACTGTTTGGCCAAACAAAGGCAGCCTTGGTGAGCATAAGAGAATTCTTTAAAAAAAAATAAAAAATATTAGCAACACTTAAAGGTAGGGTAGGTAGGATTTTTCTAAAAAAAAAAAAACATTCCAAATTTGTTTAAACTGTCTTTATATACCAATACATAATTAAAATGTAAGTACTCTGAAAAAGAGAGTATAAAAATCGAGTGTCTGTAGACCTCTCACGACTGTTGTAAACACAGCTAATTATTTCCATTCACTCCACCCCCTCCCTTCTGAGCTGCTTCCAAAGCCACGCCCCCAAAACACATGAAAGCGCGACGCCAAACCCTCAGGCTCACCTGGAAGACGCATTTATTTACCTGAGACGAGTGGAGAGGAAGGAGCGCAGTGACATCATGTCAGAATCACATATAATAAAATACCTAACTTTATCACTATAAATACAAACATAAGATTTCTTTTAGTACTCACTATCAAGCTAGCATATCGATACTGGTAAAGTTTAAAATATACTTTGTTTGATTCGGTAACAAGCTATATTTATAGGTAACGAGCTATATTTATAAGGCAAAGCTAAAAACAGGTTGCATTGATACACGTTTTTCCATTACCATCAGTTACACTGTGATGAAGGTGAATTTCGTGTAAGATTCATAACATATACTGTGTTTTGCATGTAAGAGTTTCCATGATGAAAACATTGTTGACTCTCATGAGGACTAACGTTACACTCCAGAGACAAGTACCGCATCGTCGGTTCGAGGACAGGTCCGGGGTCGAGGGCGAAGCAGAGGAGGTCGTCAAGAGTGCGGGCAACCAGGGTCCAAGGAAGTAGTTTTTGCCTTGTTTGCCTTCGCTGACTGCATATGCAGGTGCTTTGAATTTTGAATGCTCTTTCTCTGCCATAATTTTACTCTTCGTAGGTTCCGCGCCTCCTCAAATCAAACGGGTGCGCGCGCATATGGGCAGATCTAGCAACAGGGGTGGTGGCCATGGTTGCGAGAGAGAGTTACAGTCGCCCAAACCAATCAATTGTTTCGTCCCGAATGGAAATAATGAGCTGTGTTTATTGCAGATTAAAAGGTCTACAGTCACTCGATTTTTGGAATATGGAATATGAAAACTACTAACTAACAATGACCAGCCACAGGATTAATGTGATTCAACAGAAGTCATGATGCTGAACAAAAATAAGCCCTTCCAATAAAAATAAAAAACAGTTGTCCCTGACATGTAATTCGGCATGCATGTTCCCTCTTTGGAATTTCATTGAAGAACATACAGGATTAGCTCATGTTTTCTTTAGGGGGGTTCTCGAAGACCCTGGAGGTCAGATAGTCATGTGGGAGTGTGGTGTGTGATACAAATACACCGTCTCATGTGTGGCCTCTGGCCGGAAAGTCTAGTAATGCATATGCAAAGCAGAACGTCTGTGGTGTTGAAAAGCCAGTACAATCCACTCAGCAGCGGGCCAGAGTTCAACGCTCTCCAATGCTCAGGAAGCTGCTGCTTCTACCGCGCACTGCACTCAATGACCGGAGAGGGAGTGAAATAATAATTTATACAACATTTGGCCTGCTGGTGAAAGCGTGCATATAGGCATGTCAGGAGGGTCTGTCTGGACCGCTATTTCTGAGATATAGTAGTCGCTTTACCTTTTTTCTATACCTCCTACTGTCAGAAAAATGCATCTTGTGCCAGACGTAGGGTCTGTAAAATATGAAAGTGAGCCGACTCATGAGTGATTTTGACCCTTTTTGTAATCCTTTGGCATTCAGGAGCATTTCTGGGGAACACGTACGATACTAAGCCCCCTCCGTGTTCAATGGGAGGCCTGAAAAAGGAGACAGACTTTCTAGACGGCCCATAGTCTGGGTGACAAACAGAGCAGGCCAAAGCCTGGCTGGGACATGTAGCTATGTGATTTTTTCATTTTTTTAGCAAAGGACAAGGCATATACTGCTGTTCATAGGACCTAAATAACAGAATCTGCGGTGATGTGACAAGTAATGACCTTCTGATTGAAACATACTGCAAATGGCACAGAGATAAACTGTCTCAAAACACACAGTTTATTTGAATTACTGTGGGAAATGACAGTGCCATAATGTTATCAGACTTTAAACGACCTTCACTGTAAAAACAACATTATCTCAACCATCCACACAATAATCTGCAGGTTTTTAACTGTTGCTATCTGTGAAAAGAACAATATCCATTTTAAACAGAATGTTTTGGAGATAAGCCTGAATTATGTTAGTCAGAAACACACAGTGATAATGTTTGTCAGAGAACCTAAAAATGACATCTATGGACTTATCAAAGTCAGAATATTACTTAATATGACAAGATTATTTTCTATCCATGCTTTATATAAAAGGGACAACTCAGTTGATAAATGTAAACGTAGCACAGTATCAACCTGTCTACAATCGATTACATCAACGAAAGTCATTTTTAAAGGGGTAAAACAGATACACTTCTACTTTTTACAGTGCAGAATCAATACTGATATTTTAAGTTAGAGCTTTTGAAAATATGACAGAGAGAAGTGGATCTGGCCCTTAATGGAGGAATAATCCTTGTCTTTTTGGTTTTAAAATAGTTTCAGATACTGACAAACTCCACCAGCCTTAAAAGATCTACACATCCAGGAAATCTTGCTTAAACATGTTCAGGATTTACCTCTCTCTTGGTCTCCTTCCCAACTTCAATAACCTTGAGAGGATAATGTGTAATGCAGATTGGGACATATCTATAGTGCACAAACATAAATAGTGTGCATAAACTTGTCCTATGTAAATTCTGGATCGTGAAGCAAAACCACTTGAGAAAATCAAGTGGCGACCCAACAAAGTATCAAAATGATTTATTGTACAAAATTAAACAAAATCAAACACTGAAATATATTAATATTTCCACGAACTCCAAAATTATCCATGACGTAGTCTGAAGTAACAGGACAAATATTTACAATTTGGTTTCTAAATTCCGATGCCCGGCCGCCCATAATTCACCATACAAACACATTGTGGTCGACATAAACCATGTTGTTCTGGGTTGTATTTCCTTTCACAACTCTGTTCATTGTTTTCCAGGATGTCACACCAGTTAGCATCTGACAAATTTGGCTATAGCTTCTACCAAGATTCATTTATTTTTAATGCGTTTTTGTGTTTAATTGAAATATTGAAAATTCTGCACTTTAGTTTCTAGATCCCTTTGCAAAAGAAGAATGTACAAAATTTTGCAGCACATTACCATAGAGTTTGATTGGATGCACATCCTTTGTCATCAACAAAACGTATGTAACGTTTTAGCATTTAGCGCATTTTCCCTGCCTTCCCTGATCAGGATGAACCTACAACCCAATTTGAGAACCACTGGTGCCATAAAAGATGAACAAGAAACAGACAGAATGAGGTTTAGGAGGATTAAGCTAATTCACTACCTTTTGCAGCCACTGTGTATTGTTCTCGGTTGCACTCTCTAGGGTCTCCAGCTTCCTTTCCTGCCAGGTGGTTTCAGCGTGTGGCGACTCCGGGGCCGAAGGCGAGTCCCGCTGGAGGGAGTTAGTCACCTGGAAGTCCCCCGCAGGTCGGCACTGCTCCACCTCTGGAAGGATAAAAGTGTAGTGGCAGGGGCCATCCTGCACCTGGTGCTGCCGTCTTTCCGAGCCAATCGCCACAACCACTGCCGCTGTCAGGTAACACAGACACGGCAGCCAGCCCATCCCAGGAAAATGCTGACGGTAGGAAAGATATAATCCAAGGACGGATGAAACTTGGGCACTCTTCTGGAAGCAGGTCGGATGAGAGAGCTTCACCGGGATTATCACTTGTCCAAACTTTTCTGAAGTTCGGAGTTCTCTGCTTCTTTCTTTGTTCCTTTTTCTTTGTTTGATGGGTCGATGTAGAGATCTCCTTCTACAACAACACACTTGTAGAAATGCAGTAAATTTAAAAGCAACACTATCCAGACGAAAGCCTGGAGAGGAGAAATCGTTTCCTATTCCTCGCTCACTTTACACTCAGGACAGCTCAGAACCAGAAACATCCTCTCTGTTTATTTACCCTCTGAATAGTTTTTCAGTTTCCTGCTCTCTCTCTCTCTCCAATCTCGTTGCGACTGTCCGGGGTTGGAAGCTTTGAGTTTGGGAACTTCTGAACTTTGTGCCAGAGCTTTTTAAGGACTGAGTCTAACATCCCTTTTTTTGACACATAATCACTCACCCCCTCCTTCATTCTCCCTCTCTCGCCGTCTCTTGCATACTCCCCCCTTCTCTGTCTCAACATTTTGAGGTGGAAGCTGCAAAAATGCCCACAGCAACCACCACAAAAAAAAAACCCCAAACAGAGAACATTCACTTTTCATTAACCCCCTCCTTCTCTCATGTTCTACCCCCTGCCATCTCTCCCTCATAGCAATGGTTTATGAATCCACACCTGCACTGCTACACAGGAAAAAAGGATCATGAACATGGTGATGTGAGACATCATCAAGAGTTAAACTGGGATTTTTGGGAGGTTTGGAGGATATAATCGAATGATAATTCTGGAGTTGCTTTATGGGGCACCGCTGTGATTTTGAAAATACAGATATACAGTCAGGTAAAAAAAATCTGAGATCAAAGTCTGAGAATATCTGGAATTATTACATTGTTTTCTCTTATATAATAAATTATTAATATACTCTTTCCAATTATTATGGAAAGAGTATAATATATATTAGAAAAACTGCATTTAAAAAAGCAATTAAAATAAATATAAATTATTGTCTTATTGTCTTAATTATTGACTTGATATTTAAACATTTGATTTACTGTTATTTATTTAATTAAGGTATTTTTATTTAAAAATTCTGCAGTTTATTTTACTAAATCTGAAATTCAACTTTTCACTTTTGTTACGCTGAATACAATTTGAAATAAATAAATAAAAAACGACTGTTAAATTTATAGAAAAAGAACAGCAGCTGTGGCTTCCAGAAATTCACCGTTAAAAATAGGATGATAATGTTTTAGCAATTACAAATTGGCAAATTTTTGGTGTCTACCTATATTACACCTTATGACCACATTTTAATTAAGTTATATAATATTAATATGCTAACGTTAACATGACACATAAACAGGGTGAGTACTTGACATGATCACATGAGGGCAAGGAATCACATGACAAAATGGAACCATGACTGTGAGAATTATACCAAAAAAAAAGACATGAAAACACAATCTTGAAACGAAACCACAAAACAGACGTGACATTGCTAATTTAATTAAACTACCGAAATCAGATTTTTAGAGTTAATGTAACTCAAAACACCCTAATTTACTTTATTGACAACATCCAAAAAAAGGGAAGAAACAAAAGTATTTATATAAAATATAAATCATATCTGATGTGTCACACAGGGATTTCTGGGAATGCCCTTTTACTGTTTTTCACCATCAATTATACAATAAATCATAGTTTTACAATTCAATTATTATGTGATGTTAAATCAATTTCCACCATACTTTATATGGTAAGGAGACTTACTGGTAACCGTTTCATTTTTATTTTTTTATTTTTTTTCCAGTAAAAGTTACATTTCTCCCCATGTAGGGATCTCAAAGTGGGTCTGCTTCTAATTTAATGTAATGAAGTAAAGCTTGAAGACTCTGGCATCTTTATTGGCATTGATGGTTCTATGAAGAACATTTAATATGCATGGAACCTTTTCCATGTACAAAGGGTTCTTTACCCTGAAAAAGTGTTCTTTAGATTATAAAATGTTCTTCACACTAAGAAAATAAAAATGCTTCTTTTATGAATTGTTAACTGAAAGGTTTTTTGGAGAAACAAAAACGGTTGTTCTATGGCATCACTTCAACCACACCCTTTTCAAACCTTTATTTTTAAGAGTGAATATGTGTAGAGAAACAATCCACATACCACTGCATATGAAAAGGAACTGATTGACAAAGAACCTCCAGACTCAATTTAACCCCCATTATTCTCATAGTGTACAATGTAGACTTTGTGTGTTCTATTAAAGTCATCCTTTACATCCATTTCTAGTTCCCACTGACTACAGCTTGACGTTGTAGACTGCGTACCATCAACCGGTATGAATAGCACCAGCTCTCAGAAACACCTGAGAGCTTAAATCTTCCTCTCTCCTTTCATTTGCTTTTGCCAGACACAGTTTAAGTGAATGGGACTGACTCTGTTAGATTTTGTCCTGTTTCCTTTTACACTTTTCCATGCCATAATTCATAAATGGTTTACACTAAATGGAAAGTTAGTAGCTATAAAAATCCTGTGGGTATATAATGGGATTAAGTTGCCAACACAAACAGAAATTAATTGTCTATACATGTCTCTTCTTCGACAAGAGCTTGTCTCCCTCCCTCTCCTTATCTTCTTTTACGTCTGAACCAACACAACCAGGTTCATTTGTCTTGCTAAATTCTTCAGCGCAGCAGCTAAATAAGAACAGTCTGCTGGTAATGATGTGATGCCTCATGGATCAGGGTGTTCTAAAGAGTGTGTGGGCGATGTTTTGCAACTCTCTGAAAGCCTTGATTGTCGCAGTGTCCATCATAGAAAGTGATCAAAGTATGCATAGCGGTGTGAGGGCAAGGTCACAGCAAAAGCTAAAAGCTATGATCAATAGTGCAGATGTGCTCAGAGAAACTTCAGAATGTGATATGGTTTGTTTAGGTTCAATAGTTCATCGTAACAGAACACACCACTCATTTTCCGACTCCGACTGGTGAAAATAGTCTTGTTCCATCATTTCCAAACTCACTTTCACACTGCGAACCATGTGCTGATGTTTTGCTTGAGTAAAAATGAAGTGATTATCACAACATGAGCACAGTAGTGATTGATATAAAAAAATAAAAGAACAAAGACATTTTGACATGATATTCCAAAAAAAGAATCAAAGTAATCATGAACATTGTTTTTAATATAAGAAAAAAACTCAAATTAAGGTTAAGATTTAGGGTTAATCACCCTAAATTAATGTGTTAAATGTAAAGGCCTAATAATAATAATAATAATGCAATATTTAAATAATATAATAATAATAATAATTTTATTAATAATATTATTATTATTATTATTAAAGCTGCAGTCCATAACTTTTGGCGCTCTCTCTGTTTATGTCTATGACGAGTCACACAGGGTACTGGGCTACTCCGCAACGGTATGACCCGTACCAGTCTAAAATAGTCTGAATATGAACACTTATTATAGGTGTACCGTGATTCAGGATAAGACAAAAACACGGTTTGGAAAATGGATTCATGAAGTACTCTCTTATTATATTATTTTTTGTCAATTTTGAACAAAAAAAGTTACAGACTGCAGCTTTAATATTAAATTCTTCTAGTGATTCTACTGTATGGTTTTTATGGCCACTGTATAAAGACTCAAAGTGAAAAAAATATTTTACAAAAGCATTTGTTAAAATATTAATCAATATAGAATTATAATCATTATTATTAGAACTACATGTGTTTTGTTGAAATAATGATGTTGTAATCGGCAAAAATTCTCTGGCCAAATTTGTACCGGTCCAATCAGCGAACAGAGGGAGCAGCTGAGAACGATGACGTTGAGGTCGAGCGCTAGTTTGAGTTGTAGGGTTACGTCACGACCAAACGTTAGCGATTGGTTATGGCAGATCCAGAGTGGCTCTGGGCAGATCCAATAGTTTTAAACTTCAACAGAGTTCCTGCCTTCAAGGAAGTTAACGCTACAGTCGGCAAGTCTGGCAGACTGAGGTGACTTAGTCAAAATTGTGAATGTTTACAACTCTCATGCATGCCCCTCCCCCACTACCAGCGAGCACCCTCCCATAGACACAGAGCGTATTTAGGCCACGCCCACACCGGGGGGGAAAACAATCCAACCGTCTCCATTGACTTTGCATTGCGAGAGGCTGCCTCCTTGTCATTTTTTGCTTCTAACAGAAGACAAAAAAATGCCTAAAAGCTGCTGTGTGACAAGGTGTACAGCAAACAAGCTAAAAAACCCTGAAATAAGTTTTTATTAGCTCTCAACCCAAAAAAATAAGTGTTGAGGACATAAAAGTGGATACAGGCAGTTGAGACAGAGCCTCACATGTCTCATTACTCTGAGAACTAACGTACGCCCGCTGGAGGAGACCGTAATCGGCAACACAGGATTGTTTATCTTACAGAAATATAATATATAAAACTGACATTTGGATATTTGACTCACCAGTGACCAAATGTTTAAAGGGGACATATCATGCTAAATCCACTTTTTTTGCCCTTAAATGCATTTTGTTGTATATTTGGAGTGTTTAGAAGTACAGAAAATATGAAATTATTCTCTTCAGGTGCTTCGTTGATATCTTTATATTCTGTTTTGGTCATATTTTTCAACCTGTTCCGATTTTTCTGTTATCTATGACGTTTTGTGAACTAATACGTCACAGTATTTGCAGCGGAACTGCCAAATAAGGACATTGACTCCCGGCCCAACACTTCGAGCAATCCGCCATTTCTATTTCTCACTGCAATTTTGTAGTCCAAGCTAAAGGATGCAGAAGTTACGAGAGGGTAAGTTAAAATGTTCGGTTGTTGGATGTAGTAACCCACACTAGAGGTCTTCACGGGTCCAAAAATTCGTGCCCGAACCCGAAAGAGACCCGTAATGTGCTAAACCGAACCGACCCGGACCCGTCTATTATTTCAAAAGCTGGACCCGGACCCGTGCAGATCCGAGAAATGCCTAACTGGACCCGACCCGGACCCGTCTATTATTTGAAAGCTGGACCCGAAACCGACGGGAAGACACAGACCCGACTGGACCCGATTGTCACATATTCCACCTTAAACTGCTATTACAAGTCAATAAACCTGTTGCGAAAAATACAACTTTTTGTCTTACCTAATTTAAGCCGTGGTAGCTTAGTAGTCTCCTCTCCTTTCCTTGTAACGTTACCTGACTGGCTGTGATCATGCATTACAATCCTCCGACAAGAAAGTTATTCATGTTATTCCTCTCGTTATTCCAAGTCCAAGCTTAATCCACTCATTATTTCAGCTTCAAAAGTCCACTTGATGTCACGGTGACGGATGACAAATGCAACTTTGCACATGTAACGTTAACTTACATTCTGACTCGAGTTAACTCGCATAATAACTTTGACTGTTTGCCCTTTTGAACTAACGTTATAATAACGATTGCTCGTTCAGTGCCATGGCCGCTGACGTTATTTATTTGCTATCATCTCTGTGCTCTCTGCTCTGCATCGAGTCCTAATCTGACCACTAAAACTTTAAGATTAAACAAGACGGTTAATTTATATTGTAAAATCTAAAGCGCGGTTTGGCGGTCCCTCACTGAAGCTCTGGTAACTGGTTGCCATAGAAACATGACACGCGCTTGAGACTGCACATGCACGCTAGCTGGATCAACCTAAAATATGCTTTTTAACGCAATTTATTTTGAGTGTCCTAATTTTACAAGTTGCAAGTTACAAAAAAAACACAAGCAGTGTCTAATCACGACCGGGTTTTCTCCGAGTCTGATCTAATGACTCCGATCGCACGGGTATTACACACAATGTTAAACAGACCCGGGACCCGAAGTAATAAATTCGGACCCGACCCGGACCCGGCTGATCATTTAAAATATAGACCCGAACCCGTACGGGTCCCGGGTCGGGTCCCGGGTCAACGGGTCTCGGGTTCACTGTGTAGACCTCTAACCCACACACTTCATTACACCGTCTAATGTAGATGAACTGCCGCGCTTGTGTCAGGACGCATGTTTAACTGAAAGAACGAGCAGAGAGAGAGACCCGGTCGCGCGCGCGCTCACTCTCTCTCTCTTCAGAGCCAGACGAACGTGTAAACAAGACATCACCGTCTCCAAACTAGACGCTGTCTTGCTCTCTCTCCCACCATTGCGATACATCCATATGAAGACGTTCTGCAGATTCGTCGTCTTCATTTTCATCTCGCTCCGGCTCTGACTCTGGCTCGAACATGTAAGGCTGGATGGACAAGTCTTCCGTTGTTGACATTTTGTTAATAACGTGTGAATAAAAAGTTTCTGTGCCGCTAGATAATCGTATCTCTGCTATCAAACTACATAAATGGCTGAACGGGGTGGAGTTGAACCTCTGCAACCTGTAGAGGGGCGGGGTATGAAGTGTCTCAGTTGTATTTAAAGAGACCGCACCAAAACGGGTTGATTGAGACGCACCTCAGAAAAGGGGTAATAATAATGAGGAATTCAGACCCAAGCATTGCAGTTCCGCTTTATATAGACTACAAATGTATGATTTATATGTAAAAAGGAACAATTTAAAAGCATGATATGTCTCCTTTAACTTACTGCACACGTAGTGTATTTTTAGTGCTTACTGAGTGTCAGGATCCCACAATTTACCCATTCGTTACAGCCTGTATCCACTTTTATGTCCTCAAACGCTCGTTTTTTGGGGTCGACAGCTTATGAAAACTTATTTCTGGGTTTCTTAGCTTGTTTGCTGTACACCTTGTCACATAGCAGCTTTTAGGCATTATTCTGTCTTTTGTTAGAAGCAAGAAATGACAAGGAGGCAGCCTCTCGCAATGCAAAGTCAATGGAGACGGTTGGATTGTTTTCCCCCTTGGTGGGCATGGTCTTCAGATTATGACGCATTACGCTCTGTCTCTATCGAGTTCGTGCTCGTCAGTGCATGTGCACCAGATTTTCTGTGAACGCGTCCGTCTCTTCAGCATCGATCAACACCATGGACTCGGAGGTAGGCTGCCCTGGCTAATCTACCCATAGATAGCAATAACTGAGGAATTGGAAGCTTGTTAGTAGATTTTCTCTCCGTCATCACGCTTCGTACAATCCAACACACCTGCGAACTTCGGGCATGTGCATGTGATATTGTAACGTGTGCGGGGGAGGGCGTATCTGTGGCGTGTGCACGAATTGTGATTGACAGTCAGATCTCACACAGCCCTGCGCTGATTGGACCAGAAGAACCGGGAGCGGTGGATTTTTTCAAAACAAATAACAGGCTCCAGGTGGAGGTAGAAGCGCAGGTTTTTTCTAAAACCGGCTGATTTATGTTGTTCTGTCGGAGCATATGTCGGTTTCAGTGACTATGATCAAAAAAATCTTGCAGACTGCAGCTTTAACTCTTGTTAATGGAGAGTGGCCAGACTCTCTGTACAAATGAAATGTAAGAGAGTCTGGTACCAGGCTACCGCATGACAGCTTTCACATCACCAATTTTTCTATTGCTCTGTTTCGAACTGATTTGCCAGTATGAAAGGCCCATAACAGTCTTTGCTCATCATAAGTAAAAGGGCAGAATGTCTTGATGAGCAGAGACAGAAGAGAATTGCAAGTACTTGAAGAACCAGTCATGTTAGAACATTGGCATTGGTCTACGTCAAAGGGCTGATATTTTAATAACCTCCCCAACGATTCTAAATCAGTCAAACTAGTCCTTTTGCGACGTGACACAAGCCGGCCTCTCTATTAGGGCAGAAAGGGCTTGCCTTCTTTCTTGGGCCTGTCAAAATGCATGTGAGTGAGGACAGCTTTGTTATTTCAGCATGGAGAAAAGAAACAAGCCTTCAGGGCAATATCAATCGCCATATAATGTCTCTTTCAGTGGACTTGTCACTCTACGAACAGCAAACAAAACCAGCTCTCACAACATGGAAAGATGACAGAAAACAGTCCCTTTAACAAGAACAAATCATTATTGGCCACTGTCCCTATTGTTGTATAAAATCTGTTCAGCATTCAAAACCCTGCATTACTTACTTTCTTCAGTGGAACACAAAAGGATTTTGGAAAAAAAAGGCAATTGAACGAAAAATGAAAGTGGATGGTGACCAGGGATCGTCAAGATACAAAAAGCACAAAAGCAACATAAAGCATTATGAAGTCATTTTTGTAGCTTTAAAGACTAAAATACATGTTGATATTTTCTGATATTCTTGCTTGACATCATTGGCCACCATTCATTTTCAATGGAAAAGAGCAGCTTGGACATTCTGCTTTAAAAAACTTGATTTTTGTGTACCACATAGGGGTGTAATGGTACACGTATTTGTATTTACATTTTCGTATATATTTGTACCGAAAGAATAGTGTTGTTTTAATCACTGCACAAGTGGAACGTCTCTGTGTATGGAACGTAATAGAGTTTTTTATATCGATATAAGCCCTGTCCTAAATTGCACACTTCATGTGCACTTACGGTCTTGTGGATTTACAATGGCCACCGTGCATTTGTGTGTCTGTTAAGCCCACAAGACCATTGGGTGTCCCATTTGTCATTTTAGGTTTTAGGCCCCATTTGTGGCCGATATGTGTCCTTAATGCACACTTTTGAGTCTGAAAGCTCTGCAGCAGACATCTACCCCACAGTCAAAGCGGCATTATGTCACGAAAGTGTGGATTTGGAGGAAGTCCGCAAGTGTTTAGGAAGCAAATTTGGACAGGGCCATACTTTGATGTTGCCAACACATCTAAAAAATAACAAAGGACACAGAGTGCATGATTCAAGATGTCCTAAACATGAGACATGCTTTATATGAAGCGCTTCAAATTAAATCATAAACCTACATGGCTTGTCCTGCTGTCAGTTGCGTGTTTCTTTAATGCATTTGAAATGTGTTTTCCTTGTAAAACATACATTGTATATTGTTGTATACTTACATGTAAATGTTACAAATTCACACAAGTAGACTTCAATGAATGAGTGCCAACAAGAGCATGCAAGTCAAATAATGGGAGCGCAATAACTCTAACCTTTTCTCAAATATTTTGCTAGAATATTTTACATCCAAAAGTGTAAGCACTTCAAATCTCTTTCATCAATCACAACAGCACCATAAACGGCAGTGTCAGTCAAAACTGAATTTCGCCATTTCGGTCAAATCATATTGTTTTCGAAAAACATGATGGTTTGCAGATGACAGAATACACATTTTTTGGGTGAACTATTCCTATAAAGGCCAGTCGTGTGATTGCGAATGATGGAATTGATTAAGCATTTATTGCACTGTTATCAGGGCTGCTCTATGGAAAATTAACTCAAATGGTTCTGACCTGATGAAACAACCTTTAAAATAAATCACAATATCCCATGATGTCATGAGAGAAGTGCATGTTCAGCATCAGTTCTAAATTTACAGGAAAAAATGCATGTAAAACATATTCCTAAACTATAGCAATGGTGATGTCATGCAACGCCTTTAACCTCTGACCCCACCAATGTTACTACACAAACAGGCCCTTATTTCCATGGGGACAGGACAACACATACATGAAGGCTATGATTTCCAAAGCCAGGGTAATTTCACATCTGACAGGTCTTAGTGGGAAAAACCTCTGTGATCCTTTGTCTTGTTTATGGAACAAATTGTGAAAATGACAGTTTTATTACAGGATCTAAAAATCTTGCCACACAGAGTCCTGTAAAGAACTTTGATTATTCTCCAAAAAAATGCATTTCTTAAATTATAGCAGGATAACATGAACGCCCCCTGAACTTGCCCCAGAACGGCATTTAAAAAAGCGATAAATGCACCTTTATCTGGAAGTTTAGATCATCTAAGAGCAAAAAGAAAGGTTTAATAGTGCCAATAAAACAGGACATTACCGAAAGGGGATCCAGATTTTCTAGACATTTACAGTGATCTCCTCTCTCGCCGCTGAATGTTTCTGTTTTTTGTTGAAACTATATTTGAGGGGTTTAACTGAGGTCAGTGTCTGATATTAGACATACATCATGCACTCCTTAATTCAATACTCCTGTCAAGATGCTGTAAGCGTATCTGTTTTTAATTTTTTATATTACGACCAACAACTGCTCTGATTGCTGCGTTGTAAAATATCATTGTTTGCTCCATTTTAAACCCCTAAAAGTCCTCATTATTCACAGCAGGCCTCTTGTAAAAAAAAAACTGCCCCCACAAACCATTTTAAAATGATTTCTAAGCAATTAAAGCAATAAGTGAAATGTAGTCATAATGTTCTGGAGTTATGTTAATCTGTCTGGGATAGATGATCTCTATGCTAACAATTTAGCCTAAATGATCTGCTATTCTTAATTCAGGTGGTTAGAGGAGTCAAAAGGAGTCGCCAATGCTATCGTTGCTAATCTCTTTTTAAATAGTTGTTATTGGATTAGATTATGCGGTCGTAACTGGAGGAGGTAGGCAGTTAAACATAATCACACTTCATGTCATGCTAAGCCATGTAGCATGTTAATCTAGCATGGATATTTCTCCTGCTGAGGACCTGCAGTGGCCCTGAACATATGTGTCATGTTTAAGGCATAATGAACTTTAATGTGGTTCACATGTTGTACGAATGGTTGGTTCAGTGGTGGTTGGGTAATACGCAAGCATTTTATGGATAGAGAGCTTATTAGAGCCAGCTGTCTTTCTCTTTATGCTGTGTGTGAATCAGGAAGTTGTTGCCCCCCCATCTTTGTAGCCTTTACCCTCCCTACACAATGTCCTGGAGTGCGTTCAAAAGATCCATCTCATTTTGATGTGTGTGCCTGGAGGGGACAACATACATGTGCAACCAGGGGTTGATGCTTCAAGAGGTTTATATCTCTACATTCACTGGTTGTAAAACAGGTAAAACATTTAATTGACAGACTTTTTGTTACAGGTGTGTGTGTGTGTGTGTGTGTGTGTGTTGTGTGTGTGTGTATATACACATACATACATACATACATACATATATACATACACACATACACATAAATATATACATAAATTTTTTTCTTCATCTTTTATCATGTAAAATGTATAAAATACATATATAATGTAATATATAAAATATATGTGTGTGTGTGTGTGTGTGTGTGTGTGTGTGTGTGTGTGTGTGTGTGTGTGTGTGTGTGTGTGTGTGTGTGTGTGTGTGTGTGTCATGTCTATTGATGTGCATTCTATAGATAGAATTGTATGTACTTTTTATACATCCCTTCATAATTTTGTGCCTTGTGTTTTTGCACTTTGACCCCCCATCAGTAGTTTTCATCCTGGCTAAGAGCAAAGTGTCTGGTTGTAGTTTGTAACACCTGCCCTATAGACAGGAGCACAAAAAGGGTCCAACGCAGCAGGGGGGAGGGGGGTTCCTTCAGACCCAAAAGTCCAGATCAAGAGGTGCTGAAATGTTTGCCAAGGGTCTTATTATGAGACTCCTGTCAGGTCTCTTTAGAGACTGAGAGCTGGTTTGGATAGTGAGTCATTGTCCTCTGTGCTCCCATCAATCACAAGAGGACACTGTATACTGTATGTATAGTGGCCTAAAGACAGGCATTGTAAACTATGAATAAGAAGGATTATTAATATTGTGTGAATAAATGCCTACTATCCATTTCTGCAAGCTCTCTCCAAAATGTGCTGATCAAATTTGTTTATTTTACTCTCAAAAGACTTATGGATTGGTCAAATCTTTAAGGATGATTTTCTTGGCCTCTTACGACCATATCATCTCGCCAACATTGTCTGGAGTACTCTGGGGGAATTGTGGCTTCATATTATAATACATTCCCATCTTTCACCTTGTGAAACAGACTTTGTCCTTTCCCTCCCACTTTAATATAATGAGTTGCGCTAGCTAAGCGACTGTAAGAAAAAAAAGAAAACAATACATCAAGTAAAAACACCTTCAATTGCCCTATATATATAACTGTAGATCTTGCACAAGTAACTCCTCCATAAATTGTAATAAATTGCATCACCTAGATTTACTTTTTTTACTACACTCAATTAGCAGAATAGCTTTTAGGCACTGAAGTGTTTTTGTAGGGGTGTTTAGTGACAAAATGGAAGTAGTAAACCCACTGTTTTAAATTAAACCAAACAAAACATCTTCAAACACAGATTCCAGGAATAGTCCAGTACAAATGTTCACAGTATAGTCTATCAAAACAACTAGCGGTATCAAGGTTCTCCAATGACTAAATACACATAACATCCTTGTGCAATACACATGTGAATTCAACTCAAATAATAAACTGACACGCTCTTTTCCTTTACCATGCAACACGCAACATCAAGCACCATGGAGTTCACAGCCAAGGAACTCTACCGGTCCGAGGGAAAAGACTGCTAAGCTCCCAGTCAGCTTTTTTACTCTGATGTTAACAAGTGTTTTTAGTTTCCTCTAATGGTGTCAACTGTATCTTCCTGAGCAAGTATAGCCTTGCATCCTGCTGGGGTTTGTTTCATGGTGCCTCTGTTCCCACATAGCTGTTTTCACTTTTCCAGCCTGTAGAGGCTGCCGGGAATGTGTTACAGACAACGGCTTTACAGTCTTCACACTGTAAAAACGACACAGAAGCTGCATCTGAAGCAACATACAATATATGCCATAACAGAGACTTAATGCCACATAGACAGCAGATACTGAATACAAGAATCTCAAATCACTAAAAATAACTGCCGTTTGTTGTTTCCTGTGCACAACTGACAGAAAGCAAGATGCATACTGAATGTGATGAGAACAACAAAGTTTTATGGTTTATGCAACACTTCATTTGCATAAAATCCCAAAGTATCCGTGTTGTGATAAAAAATAGTGCTCCATCTACTTTATGAATAAAAGTATTTTTTCTTTACTGTAAGGATTCTATATAATGCACTGCACAAAGCAGGAGATAATCTGAATTTATTATTTCCTACTTTTACAAGGTACTGTGACTGCCAACCTGAAAATGTACAATGAATCATAGTCGATTCTAGACACGAAGGCACTTCAGTCTTATTTATTAATACAATGCAAATATTCTCTATTGCATTTTAGTGAAATCGTATAATAAAATGCAAGCAAATGTGTCATTTTCCTTAAGTATACTGTACGTGTACATACCTTCACATAACAGTTCAGTCACAAATGGTTTAAAATAGAAACTGTCAATTTAAATTGAATCGAAAGCAAGACTACAGCATCTCATACTCTATAGTCATACCTGCAATTAGCTTATAATACTGAAACACATTTTTCACTTTAAAGTTCACAGCCATACAGCATAAGGCCAGATTTAATAAACCGGTCAAATTAGAGTGAGACCACAATCCCATAAAAGCGCAGATGGGAGTGGAAATTTCTGTGGGTGATCTACTGACAATGCCGTGTCTCATTTTGAAGACAACGTCCTCAGGAGGTTGCATTCGTCAGTCACATATGCCATTGAGGCTGACTCATTTCAGAAAAGTAACCATTACATTCCAAGGTAAGAAAGAAATTAAAATAATAATCACAGCACGAGGAATAACGGTCAATTTGATAATGGTTTCTTTTCTGAAATGAGACATTCTTGATGACGTTTACGGCCGACAAATGTGACCTCAAAATGAGACACAGCTAGACGCAGCCAGCTCATTTCCATAATGACCAACGCAATTTATCAAGAGCAGAGCAAATTAGCATAGGGTCGCGAACAAGCAGAGTCGATGATTATCAGGTGCAGGTAATCTACTAACAACACAGGCATGGCAAATTAAAAATAACATGGCCTTGCAAACGATATGTTCCAATAACGTGTTCCTCTGGCATTTCTAAATAAATGAATACAAGTGGAGAAAATTATCATCCTTCAATCACATGCAACTATTGCAGCATGTCAAGCTGAAAATGGGTTAAGACATGCTTTTTTCTCATTAAATGATGGCGCAAATACCAGTAAATTGACTACTGCAAACTTTAAATCATGTTGCATTTAAATACTCTCCGCCCATAAATGTTGCGTCTGAAAGTGAAACGCCTACAAATGCACACACAATAAGGTCAGCCGCAAAATTTTTTTTAAAAATTCTCTATGCATCTTTAGCTAATCCTGAAATTAGGTTTTTAAACACCACATAAGCTTTAAGTAAATCTGGCCCACAGTCTCCTAAAACAGTGTATGATCAGACCGGCTGGGAAAGAAAACTGTACCTCTTGGAAATTTAAGTGAATATCTGTGATCAAGACCTCCATGCATTTTTTCTCACTATGGTGAAATGTTTCAATGTAAGTCATTGTAATTAATTAGGCAATGATGTGAACTAATTGCAAACGACTTAACAATGAACAAAATATCTCAGTTCAGAGTTTCAAGGAAGTTTGAGGGACCAAAATGTTTCAAGGTGTTGCTTTCATGGATTGAGATATTAGAAGTATATATTTCTATAATAATCACAAAGCTCTGACAGAGAAAAATTTCTGCAAGACTGGTGTGAATTCTGGGGAACATCATGTTCCCAGTGAATTATCGTTTCAATGTTCCATTCGGAGCAAACAGCCCATTCCTCAAATAGGTTGTGGAACCTCACAAGATGATTTCATCAGGCAGAGAGAGAGAGAGGCGGAGAGAAAATGAGCAAGAAATCATTTAGACAGATTGATGATGATGAAAGAGGAGCAGATCTCTCTAATTGTAATACGTGGGTTTATCACTTCCCAAGAAACATGTCCTGCTGTTTAAATGGTTTGGACCAGAGTTCAGGAAACAAAAGAAATCTTTGGGTTAGGCTTCCATACAATGGTTGCCAATAAGAAGAAACTCATTCAAGGGCAGTTCATTATCATCAGCTTGTGCAACACCATAAATCATACACTTTAAAGGCAGTTAATTTGTGTATTTCTGCCAGATATGAGGGCATGTTTTATAGTTAGGCATCAGGCTGGTCTGCAGATTTTTGCAGAAGTACACAAAACCGTGATTTGAATGTGCACAAAATTAGTCTGTTTATTGCAACAGCTGCTTTAATCAATGTGCTGTTGATATCTGTGAAATTATTTGTTGGTTTTCGTCAAGTGAATCATGTAGCCTCCAAAATTGAAAATGTTATTGATTTACTATGGTTTGAAAATGAACGGACGAATAAATATCACACTCTTCTGGTTTAGAATAACATTGTGAGAAATGAAAATTTTACATGAAACAGGGTAATTCATGATAATTATCTATTTAAAATGCTTAGCTTCAAGGTACATGTATATGCATAATTCAGGTGGGGGGTTTTATTTAATTTTTAAATAAGACATAACACACTCATTTTCAAAAAAGGAAAATGCAGTGGTTAGGAAAGATAAGGGAGCAGTTTCATTCAAATATATATACATACATTTTTTTTTCTTGCCCTGCATGGTTTTGAAAGTCTGTTCCAAAGATGCTTGTGATACTTTACAGGATGAGGCTAATAACCAAGCTCAGAAGTGACTTAACCAATAGTTTCCTCTACCTTCATCTTTCACTCTGGTCCCTGTGGTATTCATTAGGGTATTTGCAGTTGCATAAACATATTTAGAGGTCAGAGGTCACCACACACTCAACATTTTTCTTCTCAATACATGCTACTCACTCATGAACGTGACAGGACTTATTACAGGGAACATTTGCCTTACTGCATCAACTGGTTACAAAGGTAAAACTGAAATTATATGTTGCCTTCAACAAATTCAACCAATAAAATGTTGGGATTAGCTTAATATAATATAATATTATAATTTTATAATATAATATTTTTTAATATTATAACTTTTTTTATAATATATATATATACACACACACTTGAATGAATGCAGATGTTGTTTCGTGAATGCACTGTGGTTCTGAGTGTGTTTTACCCAGAAAACATCCCACTCAGCAGATGTGAAAACACGTGAAAAGCCCCTCATTTACATTCAAGCTGTATGTGAAAGTCAATTTGTGTGCATGAGTGCGTTCACACACACACGTCCGAGCAGTGCATGAAAAGTGAATGTAAATTCTGTGCTTTACAATGATAAACTGTCGGCCAGAACTATTCATTTTGAAGCCCAGTTTTCATTACATTGTATAGGCAAAGTCTTAGATTATTTTAAGGTGCACATTCAGCTTCCTTTAAATTCTTGAAAAACTAAAAGGTACTTACAAGATCGATTTCTATTTGCCAACGTTGTTTAAATCCATCCATTTCCTAAGGGTTTCATCAAACACATGACAAGCACTTGTGGAGAAGTTGTAGGTGTGTGATGTATATAATAGCTCTTTCAAGTCAAAGGGGATAATCATGTTTTGAAGACATGGGAGGAATTGAGGCAGGCTGATAATATATTTAGCGGTGGGGTGCTCTCACAGATAGCGATACACACAGAGCAGTATCAGAAAGTGTTCAACAACCTGCAAACATCTCAGTGTCTTGAACAAATTATGCACCCTCATTGTGTCTCATTCGCTAACTGTGCATAGGTAAAGCTGAGTTTGAACAATTTCATGCAGAAATCAGGTTTCATTAATAAGTTTGCAAATAAACTAAGGATTGCATATTAAAAAAAAAATGCGTTTAGGAATAAGTTTATAAAAATAAACATAAATAAAAAAGAAATACATGAGAATTAATTTATAGAAATTTAACAACTAAATGGCCTCATCCTCTGCACAAAAATAGGCAATAGCGTTAATCTAAGTCTATATAAAAGGCAAGAGCATATCTTTAGTGGCCAAAAGGATAAATTTGCAGAGAATGACGCATGGCTGTAGGAGTGGTTGTGCGGAAAGCCCTTATATGGAGGTTTGGGCAGGACAAATTTATTTACTGTATGTTGTTGTGAATCCAGCAGACATTCCTTGTGCATGAGTAAAAACACTATACAATTATTAGAGAATGAGACTGAGATTTATAACTGCAAAAGGCATCTAAACCAAGTCAGTTAGTTAGCCTATATAAAGCTTATCAAATGTATATAATAAACAGTTTTTAAGGACATTTGGTTCTGGAACTCCCACGGTTCAGAGACCACGTGGCTGCGGTCACAGCGCTGTATCGCTTATCCAGTTGTCCAAACAAGGCCAAACCCTCTCTTCAAGCATCCCGCTGGAATATATTGTGTTTATTCTGTGATTTCTCACCCTAAATTTTCAGCCGGTCAGCTCTGGGCACTGGTCCGAGACGAACTTTGTTAGAGAGTCAAAGCATTGTAATGTCCTGCCATTTTGCCTACGATTAGTTAGATCAAAGCCCTGAAGCAATGGGTTTTGAATCTTATATATACTTTGATTGACCTCTGTGCAAGTTTGTAATATGTATAACTTTATGTGTCCACTACACATATGGGATTATTTATATTACAGCAGGCACTGGAGTGGACTGAGTTTGACTGTTTATAAGTGACCTTGGGATTTTTTGTCTTTATTTTTGTTTTCACATCCCTGATTTAAATATCACATGGAACAGTATGACTACCTAATATATATTTCTGCATTCATTACCCTTCAAAAGCATTTTATTTTAAGTTTATCAAAAGTTGTTTCATATCAGTGCTGTTCTTTGTAACTTGTAATATATATATATATATATATATATATATATATATATACACTGTATATATATATATATATATATATATATATATATATATATATATATATATATATATACTGTATATATATATATACACATCAAGATTTCCACAAAAACATTAGTTAATAAGAAATGTCTCTTGAGCACCAAATCAACATATTAGAGTAATTTCTGAAGGATGTGACACCAAATACTGGAGCAATGATATTGAAAATGTAGCTTTGCCATAATAAATACATTTCAAAATATTCATAAATTACATTTCAAAATATATTCAAATAATAAAGTTATTTTTAATTGTATTAAAATAACATCTCACAATATTACTATTAATTTGACAGTTTTGAACGGTAGTGTATGCTGTATAGTTTAGCAATCTTCTTTGGGAAAACATAGATTTTGTAAATAGCTTATAATGTACTTAGCCTACTACTTCAAGATTGACTTGAGTAGATTATGAGTAGAATAGTACTCTAACAGTCATCATTTTATCATTTCCTTGTCTCTTATATAACTTCATGTGGTCTTTACTTTCTACAAACTCTGCCCTCTTAACACTACAAAAATATATCTAACTGCATATAAGAAAGGTTTACTTGTTCAGGCAGTGCCCGTCAGAGCTTTCCCTAGCTTGACTAAGGTCTGCGTGGTGTTCAGTCCTCCTACTCAAAACACTGGTTGCCATGGAACTTCAGCTGTGGTTTCTACCCCATCCTCTGCTTTCTTTTACTCTCTCTATCCTTCTTTGCTTTCTAATTTCCTCATGGCATCACCCTCCCCTGCTGGAGGCTGCAATTTTGTAGTGTGATATTCCCTTTTCAGCACTCTCTCTGTTACTCTAAACTCAGCCAGCGTAATACAGACATCACAGTCCTCTTCCAAACAGATGGTCTAATTTTTAGGAAAGGCACTGTTCCTGGACCAGAGATTAAAGATGCTGCACTGTGATTAGAGCTGTGCGAGCCCTTTGAAACTCCAACATAAGAGCCATGTAGTTTAAAGGGATAGTTCATTCTAAAAATTGTCATTCCAAATCCAAAAACTTCTGTAGAACACAAAAAAATGAGATGTTTTGAAAAACATCTGAGTGTTTTTTGTCCATATAGTGAAAGTCAGTGGGGTTCAATGTTGTTTCAAAAATCCCATGCATTTCGCTGTATAGTCAAAAACAGTTGAATCATTCTTCAGAATACCTTATTTTGTGTTTCGCAGAAGAAAGTAAAGGTCACACAGGTTTGGAACGACATGAGGGTGAGTAAAATATTTAATATTTATTTTAATTTTTGAGTAAACTATTCCTTTAAAAGTGCTGTGTAAGTTTGGTAACACTTTTTTTTTGACAGTCGAATTTAGACATTCTTCCACGAAATATAAAGTCACTAAAAAAGTACTTCAAAGTAACTATAAAGTAATTTGCAACTATACGTCAACTACCAGTCATTAGAGTATTAGTAACTGTCTGCTTAATATCTGCTAACACTTTAACACTCTCCTAACACCCCCAACAGACATTCTACTGACTATCAGTACGTCTTAACCGTAACCGTAATGTTTGATGTTAACATTCTTTCTCCTGCTTGCAGAAACTACAAAAAAAAAGCCACCCAAAGATTGATTCTCCCAAAAGTTTAAACACTTTGCCTGGCAAGCCAGACCTACATCAAGATGTTAGGTCTGGCAACTCACCATAGACACGGCTCAATCCGAGGGGCGGGATAAACGGCTGTCTTTCAAATTCACTCTCACCAAATTCAAATTCACCAACCAGAGCGTTTTCCCAACAGCGGAGCTAACGTTAGTTGATAGATTCAACTTCTGAATCTGGCCGGCAAAACTACGAACACATCTTCCTTTTTTAAGAATGACTTAAGTGCCGTTATCTGCTCTTTTCTCAAAGAAAAACTAAACTCCTAGTCTTCCAGAGTCGCGGCCAAAGCCGATTCGAAAGACTGTTCGCCAGCAGCAGCAGCCATTCTTTGTTTTCAAGTAGCAGAGAACCCTCACAACTCTGTCGTCATTATGTTAATAATGACGCCCCGCCTACTCTATACACGACGTGATTGGCCTGACCCAATTTAGGATTTTACAGCTCGAAAGTCAACGGAGAGTTGCTAGACTACCCTGGCTTTGCTGCCGCTAGGGTGCGTCTAGATTTCTAGGCTAGTAAACACTGTAACATTGTTCAGATTGTTTGAGCATCCCAACCAGTTTGACAAAGGAACACTGGCTAAAGGAACATTTATTTAACGTTGTGATGAAACGGAAGCAGCGGCAGATATTTTCATCTAATTTGTGAGGTACATCTGTTATATATTATATATATATGCAAGCTTGATGTTGATTGTCCTGAAGCGGCGGGGTTTGAGTGGATCAAATAAAGGTGAATTTTAATTTCCTGTCGACAGGTGATACAAGTGACATCAACATAAAAAAAAAAAAGTCAATTATAGTGCTCTTTTATATTGTTTTGAATTTAAAAAGTGATGTTTTGGAAGCATTACAAGATGCATTCACGCCAAAAATCATAAATTCAATCTTAATTTTACACCTTGTACTTTTGCATACTAAAGATTCAATCTGACAAGGCAAAAGCCTCTTGCATAGCATTGAGAACCTGTTCGGTTTTCTGCTGAGGTTTGCGGTTGCTGGATTTATTACACTTCCAGAAAGATGCCAAATGATAACACATGAGAGAGAGTTCTGATCCTGGCTCACCCTCACTGTAGCTAATGTAATAGGTGAGGACAGAGCAACTAACATTATTGAGTGTCCTATGAGCTAAAAAAAAAAGTACATTAAGGCCTTCTGACGCTGATTTTGTGTTTTTCCCTTGGTCCCAGTGTGAAGGAGAAAAAATGTGCAATGCAGGGTTTATATACTTCAATCTTTGAGAAAAGTGCAAACAGATGTTCACAGTACAATGTACAAGATTAAATGTACAGTATGTGGCAAGTGTGATATGAACAATCACAAACCATTTCCTTACAATGCATAAAATTTGATTATCTCTCTATGCAAAATGGCAACAGAATTTGTTCGCTTCTGTAAGCTGGATTAGAGTGAAATAATACATTTTAAAAGATAGCATTGGAGCTTGTGGGTGCTTTTCTGCATTTTGCAATTATTATCGCGTGTTCTAAAACTTTAAACAAAACCTGACAGGCACCTCATTGATTTTAAGACTGCCACTGGCTGCCCCCGCAACTATTCCAGATCAAACTTTAGCCTGTAGCAACTGTTTTCCTTCAAAGCTGCAGTTTTAGAGATTGTTGTGAGAATATATCCTGTGAAATAAGGGTAATACCCTTCCCCACGGCTTTTGTGCAGAGTTTTGGGCCAGACTGTACTGTTTCTGTGTTGCTTCTTTGCTAAGCAACATTCCAAAAAGTTCAGCCAGAGATCAGTGACATATAGGTGCAAGCTGTGATGGGTGGACCAAGCAAGATTATGGTAGAATGACTAATCACTACTCTAAGAAATGATTCCTAAAAGCCATTAGGAATCACAAAAAAAAAGAGTACACACAGACTAATAACTTGACTTTGTATATCATGATGTTGTCACCTAAACCAATATAAGAAATTTAAACAATGTACTAGTGTACTAATTGAAAACAAAAAAGAAACCTAAACAAAGTACCACTTTAAAATTTAACCAGCCTTTTCCAAACCCGCACAGAATCCGCTTAGTATTTTGGTAATGACATGCCAAATAGCTTAGATAAAAAAATAAAAAACATCAGAATATTTATATATTGTGATATGACGTCTGCTACTTATGATCACACGGGTGGGTGCACACACTGCTAATATCATTTTGCTGGGTTTGTTGGTATTTACTCTGAGGTTTTCGCTGGTATTTGCTCTGAGTACATTAAGTTATTCCGAGTCTGTTCTGAGGAGCTTATCCATCATTTCCAGTCTGAACAGCGTGAGAAAGAAAACATTGGGAGAGAAAATGAGACATCTGCTATTGAACAGGCAAAAACAGAATTTTTCTCCTCAAGCGAGATCAACTGACTCAGCGCAGCGTGACATTAAGTGTTGTTGTCCAAATCTCAGTTTTTGGAGCTCTGCAAATAATTGTTTTAAGGAAATATAACACATCTCTTCCCGTCGGATATGAATACTGCTATGCGAAATTCTAATGCGCTCCAAGATATTATTCTAAGATGGTGAAAATGTACAACGGCTTCTGCATGTAATAGTAATTGCCAATTGTTTCCATTTATAAAATCCAAAAGGGCAAAACCAATATTAGATTATTTTATAGACAAAATATCTTTGCACTTCTGAGTATTTCAGTGGTTACAACATGGCCTTCCTTAAAAATCCTAAATCACATATAGACATTACACTGAATTAAAACCTATAGTCTTTGGACTAAATTGAACCCTAAAAATATTTTAAAAGAGAAAGTGGTCATGTAAGGACCATTTAATGTTTTTAGTAGGCAAAGGAGGTCTATATGGTCTTTATGGTGACAGATTGTAAACTGGTATGGCAAATTGGTATGAACATATTAAAGTCTTCTGTATTTTTATGTGTAAATGTATCCTGAAATTATGATAACACCACTTTCAGCAAATTGAAAGTTTTAGGCTACCTCACCTGCACATTGTAAACGTACATGTCGTTGCACAGCCATCTAGTGGAAGAAGAAATAAATGCTGCAGTTTCGCATCTGTGAGTACAAAAACAGCTGTTTAAATAGTTTTAACAACCAAGAAGAGAATAGTGTCATATGTTCGATTGAGAATTACTGGTTGTTGTTTTTTTTAGAATTGCTGTTAAGGAGTTAACGTCGATCTTGTTAAGGTCTAAGTTAAGATATGGTCAACTTGAAGAAAAAATATATATATATTAGTGAGCTGGTCGTTATCAGTAAATAAACCTTGACAGTGTGAGGATTGTGATAATTAAATGACCTGATCTCTGTATATTATTTAACGGGCTACCACCAGCGGTTACTTAATAAATATAGGGGAGAACGAGGTAATGTGAGACATCGGGTAATGTGAGACACCCCCTATATCTAGGCAACGGAACACAATTTTGGTCATTTGACCATTATGTTTTCAAGCCCCTTCCATTTCACCTTGGCCATGAAGGAGAGGACCTCATGGTGCTGTAGTAAGCATGTTTTTTTCACAAAAATAATTTTTTTGCATGTAAAAGTAAATTTTCTTGCTGTCAACTTAATCAACTGTTGTGCCAAAGCAAATTGATTCAGGTAAAAAAACTTATGTCATACATGTTGATGAACTACCAACATATAAAACCATGTGATGATGCTAGCTGAAGATAAGCCTGAATTGCTAAGAGAGATCGTTTTTTTCTAAAATGTGGCAGTGGGGTAAAGTGAGACAAATGCTGTGGGGTAAAGTGAGACATGAGGCACAAGTTAAGTTTAGTCTTAAACATATTTTAATGTAATATTACATGACATATGTTTTATTTTTAATGTCATAAACATAGTAGAAAAGCCATCATGCCAAGGCAATACACCAGGAAGAAAACCTGATGGCCCGAAGGAGAGGGTGCGCTCCTCTGGGCCCCAGGCAACCCGGAGGCGCCTGTTTTCCATTACCTAGTCCGATAAGAGTGTCGTCTCCCTCCTCTACAACACCCCGAGCGTCCATGTTTGGACCGTCGTTGCTCCAGCAGGAGCGCCAGCAGGTGTACGGATCTGACTTTGACCGGAGATGACCCACCCTCCCTGGGGCCGGCCCGGGAGGTCTGCGAGCATGGAGCTCTTCTTCAAATACAAGATATTTTTGGACATTTTTACAAGGAGGAATATCCTCCCGTGTGTCTTTCACCCCTAGCTCACCCAGGATGGTGCACGTTCACCGTTGTGCACGCCAAACCAGACCCTATTTACTGGAAGTCTCGCCCGCACAAAGTGCACTTTCTCTGGCCTGGGTCAGGCTGTTTCTCCACCCGGTCTGACCACCAAGGTTCTCTGGTCCATGTTCCTTGTCCGAGCGGAGCATTGTCCCTCCTCCACAAAGACCCAAAGATCCGTTTTAGGACTGACTTTGCTCCAAACGGAGCTCCAGCGGTGGCGGACAAATCCGAATCTGGCTCAGGACGGGCCACTCTCCCTGGGCTGGCCAGGGGAGGTCTGACAGCATTGAGTTTTCCAAATGTATCACAATAATTTGGACATAGTTAATTTTTTTTTAGGAG
Source organism: Scardinius erythrophthalmus (assembly GCF_964197995.2). Classification (NCBI taxonomy): domain Eukaryota; kingdom Metazoa; phylum Chordata; class Actinopteri; order Cypriniformes; family Leuciscidae; genus Scardinius; species Scardinius erythrophthalmus. The sequence goes on along the minus strand of NC_138230.1, from coordinate 37,757,197 downwards.
GAATTTCCTCCAGTGTGCCATTCACCCTTAGCACGCCAAGGGCGTTGCACCTTCACTTGGATGCGCACCGGTGGGTCATTAAAAAATTGTGCTTAATTGACCAATCCCCATGATTCTGTTACTAGTCCGACATTAGTTCTGGAATGTGTGGTTGTCAAGATAGCTGTCAAGATTCTTACTGTTACAACATGTGTTGTTATGAAAGTTTCAGAGTGGAAAAAGTAAGTGGATCAGTTTACCCCCAGCTGGTTCACTTTACCCCCTTGATTTCTCTGGTCTGTCTCAGTTTACCCCTAAGCTGGGGTAAAGTGAGACACAAGACCACTTTTTTAAAAACAATCATATTTTCACTGCCCTTCGTCCTGAATACATTCTAATAATTTCCATTGCTAGGAAACATCCTGAATTAATGGGAAATGTGTAAATTTGACTGATATATCATTTTAGCTCGCTTAGAGGGTAACGAATGTAAAAAATGTCTCACTTTACCCCACTCTCCCCTACACGGACATGAAATATTGCTTGGTGTTGAACATATTTTATTATCTTACTTATAGATTGTCTTAAGCCTCAGGGAAGAAAAAATAGTCAATAGCAAAGTAGTAAACATCGGCTTGGCAAAAAAAAAAAAAAAAAAACGAACGTGCTACATCAATTAAAATATAAATGTACATTTCCAGGCTAGTTGATTTCCTCTATCTATCCACCTTATTTTGCTATTTTCTGTGAATGTTCGAGACTTCCGTTTCATTAACGTTAGCCGCTATAGCTAATAACTAACAGTTAGAAGAATAGCAAAAGAGCAGAAAACGGTAAAACTACTTGGCTATTTTTTGCACACCAGTAGGGAATCCGTTAGTGCTAGAAACAGACTAGCTTACCTCATCTTACGGTAGAGAGAAGACTGCATTATATTCGTTCAACGTTTGATCTTTTACCAACGTTGAGGAACCAAGCAGCCTATCAGCAGCCTGCACATGACATTGCATTGTTGGTTTGGTCATGAACTGAGAAATAAAAATTCCCTTGATCTTTTGAAAGGACATTGTAGCCTATAAAAACATCATGTAAGTTTCAGAAATTAGTCTAAAAATAGCTTAAATATTGAAGCTAATCTCAGAAAACAACAGGTTGTGGAATGTGCCACTTTATTACTTAATAGTGTGGCTAAACAGCTAAACACTGCCTCAGCAGAAGATTATCAGGCCTGCTTCTGTTACTTTGGGCTTTGGGGGCTTGAGCACTTGACCTTTTTCAAAATGAATCAAAAGTGCCCCTCTCAAACAAATATCAATGATAATATGGTCAGTAAAAAAAAAATGCATTTGATTATAATTAACATGACAATGTTTACAAAACATAAAGTAGCCTAAATTCACGTTTATTTTTACATATCTGTAAGGAGGTGTCGTTGCCATTACGCCTTGTTATGGGTTCTGTCCAGTGGCGGCTGGTGCTAAAACAAAATGGGAGGGGCAAACAAACTGAATTATTAATGCAGAACTGAACGTAGGCTAATTGTTAAATAACTATTTAACAGTGATAATAATGTATCATTACTGCTTAAATGGAAAATTCAGCATTTAAAGCATGCCATAAGGTAGGGTTGGGCAATAGCCAATTGGCAAAAAAAATCTGAATTTGATATGATCCCGTTTATGGACCCCCATCAGAAGTCTAGCTGCCGCATTTCGAACCAATTGTAATCGGGACAAAGCTGTTTGACTAATTCCATCATAAAGTAAGTTACATTAGTCAAGTTTAGAAGTAAAAAGCATGAATCACTTTCTCAAAGTTTTTTAAAAGAAAGAAATGAGTCTGACAGGAGTTGCAACTGATAAAGGATGATTTGACCACAAAATGTATCTGTATCAGGAAAAGTCCACTAGCTAGGACTCGAACTCAGGTCGCCCAAATCATAGCACCATATGCCAGCACACTGCCAGCGAGGCTATCGGCACCACCTGGCCTGTTTTGTAAATATTAGAACCTCATTGTGTAAGAAACGTGGGGGGAAGAGAATCCAACGGCAAACAATCCAGCTGTCGGAATCCACACTTCCAGAGCTTTCCCTTCACCGTGTTCTGTGCTCATCTCAGACAGTCCGGCAATGTGTTTCCCAATCCTGTTTCTGCAGAAACACCCACATTTTTTATGTTTTTGTTGGAACTCTTCCTAATCAAACACATCTGATTCAACTCATCAGCTTGCTCCCAGGTCATGTTATCGGTCCAGCTCGCAATGATTTTTATGCCTTTGCTTGTAAACTTTTTCAGATTCTCTTTTCCCGGTCAAATAATCGCACTATAACTACAGTATCCACGTGCGGACGCATTCTGGGATTGTTCTGTTGAAGTCGCTAGAACGCCTCTTGAGAGCTAACAAGGACGTAAAATACCATAGCCTCCAGTGTTAGTCGCTAGAGGCCTCTTGAAGACAGGGAAGTGGTTTACACGCACAGCTCTTACTGGCCTACATCCGTTACATAGACATAGTGTAAATTTAGTCCAAGCATATTCATTTTATAATACAGGTAATGTAATTCAAATCTCTGCGAGAAAAACAGAAAATTATGGTTGAAACTCATTACCTCGGTATCTGTTTAAAAAAAATCAGTTGCCTTGACCTACATTTTTAAGTACTGTATAATCAAATTGGATGTATAAGTAATTCAACTTAAATTATTAAACTGACTAAATCATATTAGTTAAAAAAATGAAGTCAAATTAATTTGATGCATTAAACTAATGTTTAAACATATGTTGCCATGGTCATATTGGTCATATAATCATATTATATGACCATTGCCATTGGTCATATAATCTTTATATGTAAGAATTATTTATCATCAGAAGATTATCATCAGTAGATAGTTTTGAGATCTTTGGTTAGTCTCAAGAAACCTCAAATTTCTTTACCATTATTCTTCAGTATAGAGCATTCCTGATTATTTATCTGGGTATGTTTTGATCATGTTTTAGACATTTATTTGCTGTTTTGGCATGATTATAATAACAGGATTCAAAAAATTCAATTTCAGATGCAGCAACTGATTTATCACAATATTTGCAAAAGGAATTTTTGGAATCCTACTGGCACACTAAAGAAAAAGATCTAAAAATAGTTTTGTTGTGAAACATGACTTTTTCATATATGTTAGTCTTCTTAGTAGAAATAGATAAAACACTCATAGAAGCTTATAGCTACTTTCTTCTGAGTTGTAATCAGAGGAGTTTATTTATAATATTAGATGCAGCAAATCACATTTCTGAATTAGAAGGTCCATTCTGCTTTGGCTTGATGATTTTCATCATCAAGCCAAAGCAGTAAATCTCTAAATTGTTAAATGATCAAAACATACAGATGAAGAATCCCCAAGAATAATGTAAAGAACATAACATTTCAGGTTTATGGGTCATAATACTTTTCAAATTAACTATTGTAATGGACATAGGCAAGTAAGAGCTGTGCGTGTAAACCTCACTCCCCAGGAGCCATTTGTGGAGCCATTTCAAAAAGTTTATCAGAATGATCTGGATTTGCAAATCCCATGTTTTGCTATCCAGGACCAGGTAATCCATCTTACTTTTGGGTCAGTTTTTCAAAGCAAAATTGGATTGGATCATCCTGATCAGATGTATACTGTATTTCAATGCCTTTGTGTTCTAAAAGTTTTGCGCAGCATTCACCCGAGAAACTTTGTGTTCGCTCGCAAAGCGATGTTTTTGGGATATGTACAGCTGTTTGGGGATTGTGTGGTCTACTTCTAATTTGTTACTTTACCGTAACCTGTCTAATAAACACAAAATATATTAAAGCATTTCTATACGGAAATAGGGGGTAACGCAGAAATTACATCATTGACAGGCGACGCAATGACACGGGCTGTTACATTGGTTAAAATAGCTGATTTCTCTGGATTTAAACATTGTTGGAAACATAAGTACACAAGTCAACAACATGTTTAATATTTTTCTAGTGGTTTTTGGATATTTTATTCCAAAAATCTTACATAGGATATTGTGCCTTTAAACCTACACTGTGTAATTTTTTAAGTTGATTCTTAGCAAAAAACACTTTGTTCTTTCAAAATGATATGTGCTCATTAATGTATAATTACTTCTACCAACTAAACAAGTATTCTCGTATAAGCGTAGAATCTGCCATTTATAATACATACGAGCGAGACGCTCGAATGGCGGAAGCCATGTTGCGCCTCCATCTTGAAAATACATTAGCCAAAGAGGGACATACCTGGAAATTCAAGCTTAGCCTTTCACGTTTTTACACTCAGTGGCACCGTGACGAATGCGAGGGGGAGATTACTCGCGACTGCCGGGAGATTTTAATTAATACGGCCACCGTAGGAGTTAAAACGGCCTCGGAATGGGAGGGGCTAGAAAGTAATATTCAGTTGGTAGTCATATAATTTCACCGCTAGATGGAAGTAAATCCTACACAGTGTAGCTTTAATAAATAAATGAATAAATATTGTTGTGTATTTATTGTATTTATTAAATTAATAAATATTGTTTATATTGTAGTGCAGGTGCAGAGAATGAGTATATCTGCATGTAGCCTATTTCAGTGTTGCATTTCTGAACTTTTTTAAGCCTCAAAGTTTCAGTTGCGTAGCTGTCTATGGAGGGACGTAAAGCTCTCAGATTTCATCAAAAAGATTTTCATTTTTGGGTGAAGTAACCCTTTAACTGGTCAGAACTACAGTCTGACTACAATACCCACAATACAAAGCGAAGCAACTTTTCCGGCTTGACAGCGGCGATTCAGGAAGTAAATCCACCACAGTGACAGGAACAACATCACGGGACTGTCTTTGCACTGAGCAGATTAATAAAATATTACCTGTAAGCGATCTGTGTGCACACCTGTAATATTAGACATCATGTCAAGGCAGTCGAACAGAGCCACCGACAGCAAGAAAATGGTGAGTGTGTTTTGTGTTTCCGTGGATCTCAGGCAAACGCAGGGCAGCCAGCTAACATGCTATTATCATCATCGGATAAATAACATGTTTATTGGAGTAGTGCTTGTTTATTTGTATAAAAATGAATATAGTGTAGTGTACTTTAATTGTTATTTAGGAGTGGGTTAGTTTATTCCTCTAGAGATGAGTAACGTTAGTCTTTCCATTAGTGATGGCTGGCTTTTGAATTAAAAATCTTGAGAAGTGCAGATAATTTTTCTAATAACCGTTTGGGGAAATTATTAAATGATTGATTCGTTAGAATGATTTACTTTCATTGCATAATGCATTATGTTCCATTCATTTTGTTTTTGCACAGATGTTATTGCACAAGGCAACTGGCATTGTAACTGTAGGCTACTCTTAATACGGACTAAACAATAAATTAGTGAAAGCAGAGACTCGCACATATATTTATCCAGCTGTGTCATGCATGGGTTTTTAGATTTGTTATTATGTTTGGGTTATGTTTTAAATTGTACATGTTTTTAACAACTTCATATTTTGCCGTGAGAGGGCGCTCAAGACCACTGTGTGCTCTCATTCATTCAGACCTGATTATTACCCATGATGATGATCATGATGATGATACAGTGGAGGATTGAGTTCTTTGTTATACAACCTATATAGTGGAGTTCAGAAGTCTAAAACCATATTGAAAGCCTGGGATTTTGAAATAATGGAAAGAAATGTTTTGATGCAGTCAATACGATACTGCATTATTTCTTGGACACTAAATGAAAATAAGCAAAATTGTGCCCATGTGAACTTCGTAATACTCCTAATGTAGTGCAAGATGGTCTGTGGATCTTATCAAATTTGACAGAACACAATCATCAGCTTTTACACAAACTTGTGGAGTTGATTATGCCTTCTGTCATTAAAGCAAAAGGGAGCTATTACAAAAATGTTCCGCTTTAACTCAGATTGTTATGCTCATAATAGAATTTTTAATTAAAAAAGAGAAATTTACACACAAAAAGTGTATTTTTTTTTTAAATGTTCTTAATTAAGAAAAATTGGGATTTAAAAACAACATTGGAGCCATAGACCAAAGGCTATGGATACCATTTTATTTATTAATTAATTTATTATTTATTTTATTCTTTCTAAATTGTTTTATTTAAATTATTTTAGTTATTAAATTGGAATTATCGATTGATTGATTGCAGCTAATGTAAAAAATTTAATCGGGTGCAAAAGTAACACTCACCAAATATCAAGTAAATAGAAATTAATCACAGGCTGGTTGGAAATGCACATTCTTTGCATGATAAATACAAATTAATGCATGGGTCAAAATAAGAAAAATAATGATTTTCCGACCCTGTTTTTATTTCCCTACAATAAATTGAACATTGCTGTGAAATGTTGCTGTTAGCAAAAAAGGCTCCATGATAATATAATGAAAAGCTTGGACCTGTGTTTTGCATTATAATTTTTGATCCAGTCTTATTATTATTATTATTTTGTAATAGCAATCAGTGTCTTTTTTTTTTTTTTTTTTTCAGGTTACACACTAAATTCTGAGTAAATATGGTGGTGGGTAATTTTGTGTTTATCTTTCTCTTGAACAGAATTCAGAATTATTCACTCTCACGTATGGAGCCCTGGTCACTCAGCTGTGTAAAGACTATGAAAATGATGAGGAGGTCAACAAACAACTGGATAAAATGTGAGTCTGCCTTTTCCCTTCCTTTCCCTTCATCCAATCTGCTCATATTATATGCACTGTTTACAAATGACATTAATACTTTCTGTTTTCATTTAGACAAGATTTTAGTTTAAAAACTCAATGAAAGTGTAAGGAATATGGTTCGATTTTCAGATGCTAGTCACCATTTCATTTACATTTGTCCAGGCAGTTTTCCATTAGTCAGCCAGTAGGAATGGAGCAGAGTTCTGATGGGCTTAGTGTGGATGCTGTATCGTCAGTGTTTGTGCTGGGTGTAGGCTGTTAGTGTATTAGGTGTGGTGATTGCCCTGTCCTACCGTGCCATCCAGCCTGCTGGAGTTGGGTTGGGTGGTGTTGAGAATTTAAAATGTGCCACTCCAGGTTTTTTTGAGAACGGTCTCCCTCCCCACCCTGCTAAATGAATCGTGCAGCTGTAGGTTACACCCCTGCTTTTTCAAATGTATGATTCTGCTCCCCTCTGATTTTATTCCACCATTAGAGAGGATGCAGATGAAAGACTGGATGAGAGTCTTGATGTTGTGTGTGTGTGTGTGTGTGTCCTGGTAAACCCTACATTATGGGGACAAAATGTCCACACAAAGATGTCGATATCTACAATTCTTGTCCTTGTGGGGACATTTTTGGTCCCCATTTGGAAAACAACTTAAAAATCATACCAAGTGTTGTTTTTTGAAAATATAAAAATGCAGAATGTTTTCTGTGATGGGTAGGGTGCTAATTCATCTATAACTTTGTGGAAGCTAGTTAAATTAGGCAAATGCTAACCTAAGCAGGTTGAATGACAAGCTCGCATCCTCAAAACCTTGAACAGAACTACACAAGGTAAAAGAAAATATGACCCAGAGCAGTCTACAATGTGTGCCGACCTCAATATGTTTTTCAGTGTCAGTTATTGGCTCTTTTCTTAGCATTTTGTTTACACCTGTATTAAGATGCGTTCTGGTCGATCGGATCACAAGTGGACGAAGGAGACACATACCCGTTTACACCTGGTGTTTAATCCGTCTCATTAGTCCACTTTCAACCACTTCAGTCCTGATGTCTTTGAGGGGAGGGTCTATGGCTGGGTAAATGTATGTGTTCTTTTATATCTTTCGATCTACGGAATTTACATATGAACATGCCCAGACATGACAGAAAAACATACGGAGAGTCGCAGCTTTTGTTTCTGCTCTGAAGCCGCAAGACCCCGCCGAACACGGTAAGTGCGTGTTAGAAATCAGGAATAGTGAGAGAACATTGTGCTTGGTATGTTTTTCGTCTTCAAACCAAACTTGGGGTCTCCAGCCAACAAAGTTTAAATCCCGTCTGGCTACCGCCCTTCACATAATGTTTACGCATTAGGTCAGTAGGCGGTCTTTTGTGGCTGTCCAAACACATTCAACCACATGAGCGTTTACACTAGGAACGCAATCCAGTCGAATGTGTTTTCAACTAGCTCTGGAAGTGGTTGAAAGTGCCAAGCTCAAAACATTTTAGACCCGTCGTCCATTTGTGATGTGATCGACCAAAGCGCATCTCACCAGGTGTAAACAGGGCCTTAATTGCACTGAAAATCAATTAGTTCATTTACATGCACGTATTGAGGCATGCTTATTAATATTTTTTTAAATGCACAAATGGCTGTGCATTTCTCATATTCGGCAGCCTAATACAATATTAGGCTCAATTTTTGTATGTAAAAAAAAGTTTTTCATATTGTTAGGCCTGTGTAGTTAATTGTATTAATCCATTTTTATGTTTAAGTACATTTTTGTTTCTTTTGTTTGATGAACAATTTTGGTACTATGTTGGGTCGCTACTTGATGTCCAATGTACAGTCTGAGCCCTGAATCAAAACCAGTTGAGAAGCACTGTTTTAAAGATTGTGGGAAAAGCCATGAGGATGCGTGGAGTCCAACCGTTGTGGTTTAGAGAATCAGTGGGCAGCGTGTATTCTTTGGCTGAGTGGTCTTTTCATTTAAACCGTGCCTTGAACTAATCCAGTAGTCCCACTGATATTGGGTTTGGCAACACGTCTGTAATACGACCTTTTTCCCTCCTGCTTCTTTAAAGCATCAAATATGATATAAGCAAGAGCAAAATTTGACTTTCTCTCTGGCCAAACAAGTTTGTAACTTTCTTTTCGAGTCCTTGAAGCTGAAGGGCTTTACTAAAACCTTCAAAGTAAAAAGAGACTATAGCTCCTGTGATTGCGTTGATGGGTGAAATGAAGGCGAATGAAAGCAGTTACTCTGACAATGACACAGTTTCACAGCTTCCCTTCTCTTCCATCCTTTCAAGGGGATACAATATCGGAGTGCGTCTGATTGAGGACTTCTTGGCTCGGTCCAGCGTGGGGAGGTGTCACGATTTCCGAGAAACGGCCGATGTCATTGCAAAGGTAACGTGAGTACTTTGAACCAATCAGAACGCATGCTGAGCCCTGCCTTAGGCCAGGCAAGAGAGAGAGAGAGAGAGAATCAAAAAGCAAGCAAGCATGTTAATGCTCAAGCAAGTGACTGGAATTTGAACTTCAACCTGCAGTAGCCCACATACTTTCTTAGCTTTCATCACATCTTTCTACCGGTTTTAATTTTTCAGAGTCGCACAGCTTGAGAAACATCCGTGCTATGCTACCGCAAAGCCAACTGGCGAGCCGTTTGTGCGGTGTTAGAGTGAACCGAGACACTCATGTTCCTCTCGCCTTGTTTTCTTTGGTCTGTGAGAGCCACAGACTGTGCTTTTTTTACGAAACACTGCACCTCACCCTCAGCGTATAGAGTTCACACTGACAGGATTGACAGAGCGTTCTTCCCACTGTCCGTCACCTGTCCATGCTTGCTTGGTCTCTGTCTGTCTGTTCTCCTTTCTTCTTTTTTCTCTGTCTTTCTCTCCTCACTTTCCTCTGCGTGTGCCACGTTGTCAAATGTTAATCCAGGACCCATCGGTTTGCTGGGACCCTGATCCCTTTAAACACTTTTTAATATAACTTTAATGAGGGTTATAATGTGAAGCGTTTAGTCTAATTGTTTACAGTTGTCGAGCAACGCCGCGACTGGGAGCATTAATATAGAATTCAAATGATGTGCGCTCACAGGTTTGTGTATTTAGGCTATTTAATAGCTTTAAATGGGGCTCATCCAAACAGAATTTAGAATCATTCAGAGCTATTTTTTTGCTCAAGTGTTGCATAATGTGAAGCTTTTTTGCACTGATGGATGTAATCAAGAGATGCATGATATTAAAATTCTGTTCAATACAATAAGCCGGTAATTGTTATCATTTTATGGCCTGTCTGTAAAGTTCTATCTATATTATTGTGTAATAATTAATTCAAAATTTAAATGAAAAGGAGTTGTTTTAAATGTGCCAACTATGATTATAGTTATTAATATTTGGCATTAGCTTTTATTGTTATTTCTATATTTTCTATATTTTTTAGTTTAATTTTAAGAAAGTTTGCTATGTGGATTTGTCATTTTATCAGCTTTTGGGATTTGATCAATATTTACAGTATATATAGCTTTAATTAATTTTTATTTCAGTTTTAGTGATTTTAGTACTTCAAGTTAACATTATTTATTTATGTATTTAATTTTTCTTCAGCTATATTTCAATTACATAATATGGTTTTTAACAGTTAAGTGATTTTGGCTCCAAGTGATTTTAGGCATAACAACATTATAATGTACAGTATGAAATAAATATTAATTTTGAGATTTGAAGACAAAAGTGTAAATGTAAAAAAAAAAAAAAAAAAATAGGGGGAATGAGCTTGCGTTATTAAATGACCAATATTGAAAGACACCAAAAAAAAAAAAAACTGTAGTATTGGCCGATAACCTAAATGCATCCCTAGTGTATCTTGTTCAACCATACAGTATAATAATCTTTTGTATAGGTTCCAAGTAAAAGGAGAACATTTTGAAATAGTAACATTCATTTGAAGTATTGATTATCTAAAATAGGCATTACAGTAAGGTTTTTTAACATGTAACATATAAACCATTTTTATTTAATGTCCTGCAAAAAATAACCACATTGTGATATATACTGTTACTGTGATGTAAAATGAGCAATATTCTGGTTTTCTTATGGCCCACCCTGATAATTTCTTCCATTTAATTGCATTCAAAGGGTTAAAAACGTCTCCTTAAACCCTTTCTGTGCTGTCGTGCAAAAGCCCCTCAAGTCATTTCAGAGTGTGAATACAGCACCTAAAAAGAATGTGGCAGCTCTGCAAAATCACTTAAATGTGGCCTTGACATCATAGATGTAGGCAAGCGAGTTAACATGAAGACTGAAGGGCCTTTTTGTCTTCATATTAACAGGTAGCCTTCAAGATGTACTTGGGTATCACTCCCAGCGTGACCAACTGGAGTCCTGCTGGAGATGAGTTCTCTCTTATCCTCGAAAGCAACCCCCTGGTGGACTTTGTAGAGCTTCCTGACAACCACAATAATCTGGTCTACTCCAACCTGCTCTGTGGAGTGCTGAGAGGAGCTCTTGAAATGGTGAGGAGCATTTTTGCGTGAAATGAATTGATGTATCTTCTGATAACCCTCAATTGCCATTCACGCTGCGGACGTTTTTCGACTCCTGCAGGTTCAAATGGCGGTGGATGTGCGGTTTGCTCAGGACACACTAAGAGGAGACAATGTGACAGAAATTCGCATGAAGTTCATTAAAAGGATCGAGGAGAACATGCCAGCTGGGGATGAATGAGGCTGAGAGACACTAACCTTTGACCCCGAGAGACTTTTTTTTTTTTGTTGGGTTGGGAACCAAAAACTTCTATTTTGGTCAAGGGAAGACCAAGTAATCCTTCTTATGATACAATAAAACATTGCAAGTATTGCTATGTGAGTCCGCCGTCGAGAAGATTCTCTCGATGTGTCAACAAGGATGGCATGTTCTTTCCACCTGGTCCATGTTGTCTATTTCAGGAAAATACTTTCTCAAGTCTCTTTTTGTATTTGTCTCTAGTGTATTCTTTGTTTTTCTTATTGTGTTTAACTCGGACATAAGGCACAGAAGGTTTAATTTATTTACCTGTGTATCGTGATCAGATTTAATACATCGTAGACTATGAGCAACCTTCTACTCAATAGGTCTTTGACACAAACTAATATTTACTCGAAGTTGTAATAAAGCGCTCATTTGTGCAAACCATATCACAGTGCTGTGTTCATGTCTTTAACGCTTGTGTCGAAAACAACTTTAGATGACTAATCTAAAACCAACATTTGAAGAAAGGTCCCCATGTTCGACAAGAACAGAGCCGTAGTCTTGGGAGGCGTACGTTTTGTAGAAAGGTCCAGTGGTGTTAAGGGAAGTCTGGTAGGGGTCTAGGTATGTAGATAATGGGACCTGTGTGTGCTGAGCCTGTTGCAGGTCCCTCCACACGTTTGTAATGAAGTGTCACGGCGGCCCCCATCGCCGTCCTCGACTTGTCCTGTACTGGCCCTTGCATTGTGGGACTGTTATTCCTGCAGCGCAGCAGCACGATGTGGTTAGAGTTAAACAACAATAACAAGGGCCTAATTCGTCTCAGATGTTTACTCAAGCAACGTGGAAGCAATCAGGGCCTGGAGGTTCACTGGTGCGTGTGCAGGACAGGGCTGTTTTGGGAGCCAGTGCGTTTTAATGGTGTAGCCGAGGGGTTCACGGTCATACGGACTGGTGGGAAGGGGAAGGTTGTCCGCTGAAAGGCAATCATTACTCCAGCGCAGCTCAAAGTCCATTCCTGACACCTGTTAATCACCTTACGTCATGATCCGGGCTTCTTTTTCCAGAATTCCACACCTCGTCGATCACAAATGGAAAGAAGTGTACTACTTCTTCTACTACTTCCCGTCGGCTAGCATATGGATGTATAAACTTTAGCCCTTTTCAGTTTCCATGTGACTTTATTCACATTGATGTGTCGAATAATGCGTTCATTGTGTAAGTGTATTGTTTTATTACATCGAGCCACTAGAGGTAGCTGTGAGCGTTGTGGTCTGTGACCTTTTTTCTCTTTCCATTCTCATGGATTTTTCAGTGTTTCTCTTCAGTTTGGTATTTGATTGCTCACGGGGTCCACCAACTGCTTGTTTTTGAATCTCTGGGGCTGGGAAATTATTTTGTGAATAAATTCTTTATTCTTGATTCAGGGACATTTAGAAGAAAAACAGTGGAAAACTTATGCAGAGCCCTGTCAGGCTGAATCCCTCATCCCCTCTCGCTAGATTATGCATACAATGTATGTATTTCGTATAATGTATATATTGGAAAGCGAGGGAAGAGGAAATGGTTTCGCTCAGACATTCGATTTAAATCATTTGGCAGAATTAGACCCCTGTATCATGGGGATATACAGCTGGGATTGTGTACTGTGTGTAAACTTGTATCACTCTTCCATATGCTCTCAGGAATTTCTCTAGCCCCTTCTTTCTCCCTTCTTAACAATGCAGGATGTATCCTTGGCCAAGCATCCGAAACAAAGTGATGCGTCAGTATTCATTAACCATCACGGTCATCTTTAACCAATATGAATCTCAGCATGAGAAGAAGGATGGTCTCCAGGCAGCGAGATGACCTCCTCATCATCTTCTCTATGTGTTCATCCTCATCTGTATGAGCCGCTCATGTCGGCATGTCCACAACACCAGGCAGACACTGGAGAAGGCACAAATGAATTCCAAGAAGCTCTTTTCCACCATAAGGGATTGATTTTATCAAGCTATTTTTATTTCTTCTCTTCCCCCATGTCTAAAGGCAGGTCAGCGGCAACAAATGAAAGAAAGGAAGCCTGTTCTTTCATCCATTCGTATGCAATTTAAGGTCTGCCTCCAGCCCACTTCATTCCTTGCCTATATTTTTAAAGTAGACAACAGACGAAACGGGAATAGTGGCAGATCTTTTCTTCCATATTGTGACGTACATCTAAGAGTAACATTTCAGCGAAAAAGAAAAAAATGTAGAGTGGAAACTTGGTTCTATGTATCAGTTGTTGATTGGGTTTTGAGATGTGGGCGTTGCACTTAAAAGTTGAGGTAGATAAACTTGAGCTTGCAGGGGTCAATTATTGGAGAAGTGCTGCATACCACACCAGAGAGAAGTTCTCAAGAAAATGAGAAGTCATTTTCACCAGAAGGTCCAGTTATGACATTTTGATTAAACATGAGGTCAAAACCGTGTTAATATGCACAGATTGTTCACAGTAAGATTTATAATATTTAGAAAGTAGAGGGGGAATTTTCATTTCAAGATGACTTTAAAGCTTGAATAGCTCATTCAAAAATTTCACTTTTTGTATAGTTTACTCACTTTCATGTGTTTTAAAACCTGTATGACTTTCTTATATCCATAAGATAATAAAAGAAATATAGATATCTAGAAGAATATCCAAGCTGCTCTTTAGCATTCAATGAAAGTGAAAGGCTGACAAGATTTTCACTAAATAAGGGCTTAACCATATTGTGGTTACATGCATTATTTGTATGAACTACGTTAATGATGCATTTATGCCCATTTTGCCTGACAGTCCTTGGTCTACATAGCCTAGAAATCTAGACACACCCTAGTGGCAGCAAATGTAATTTGCAGCCAGTGTCTAGCAACTCTCCGTTGGCTTGCGAGCTAGAAAAACCAAACTCTAGTCAGGCCAATCACATCGTGTATAGAGTCGGTGGGCGAGCTTAACATAATGACGGCAGAGTTGCCATGTGTGAATTCTCTGCTACTTGAAAACAAAGAAGATGGGTCTTTCGAATCGGCTTTGGCCGCGACTCTGGAGGACTTGGAGTTAAGCTTTTCTTTGAGAAAAGGACAAAGAATGGCATTGAAGTCATTCTTAAAAAAAGGAAGATGTGTTCGGAGTTTTGCCGACCGGATACGGCAAAAGTTTAATCTATCAACTAGCTCCGCTGGTGGGAAAACACTCTGGTTGGTTGAAGCGCTGTCCTATTGCGTGCAGAAGGAATTTGAAAGACAGCCGTTTATCCCGCCCCTCGGATTGAGCCCTGCCAATGGTGTGTTCCCAGACCCTACATCTTGATGTGGGTCTGGCTTGTCAGGCTATGGTCTACATCCTCTTTTATTCAGCCCAGGCTCATTTTTGCAAAATGATATTACGTTCATGTTGCATTGTGCACGTTTCGCAACAGTTTTAAAGCGAAATGTCCAATGAGTGGTGCTAAAAGCGTTATCAGTTTTGTCCGAAACAGAAGCCCTAAAAGGCCATGGATTCTTATTTTTTCTTGTTGATCTTGTTTTCTCGTGATCTCGACATCTCGACATAACAAAAGTTGTTCTTTTTACAATGATTGTTTGATTCTGAAACACACTGCACCAGGAGTCTACTGTTGCTATTGCAATTGCCGCAACTTTCACACGCATCTGATCGACAGATAAACCGTGCACTCTTATGTCTTGTGGATATTTCATACATTTTATATGTATGTGTTGGTACGTGTTTTGCAGAAATGTTACCACAGGTACGTTTTTCCAATGAGCCTGTGTTGCTTGTATTTGGGAACAGCATGAGTGTGAGCAGTAAATCATGACAGACGTTTTTATTTTGGGCTGAACTGTCGCTTTAAGAATTTTATTAGGACAGTTCTTGCATACAAGCAGCAAAAGTTACGTATGCTGGAAACGAGACAGTACACACCAATCTCATTTAAACCCTCTAAATGCAACCATGTGCCCTATATCAGAAACAAATGCTGAATGGCACGCTGAAACAATAAAATCCTGCGGATGGCCTGCTGCTGGCTCACCATTATTGAATCCCCCTCATCCATTCTTCCGTCTTTTTTCTTCTCACTTTCTTCCACTGTATCCCCCACTTTCAAGCCTTGCCAGGGTGAAAGGATTGGCAGCAAGATGATGAAGGTCAAAGGAGGGAAACGGAGCAGGGCAAGACCGAGTGCGTTTCAAAAACACACCTTGTGGGAATATCAACATGCCCTGGAGCACGGAGAACCGACCCGATGCTGGAGAGCCATCACAGCCCGTTGCATGGTGTCCAAGTCTCCCACAGCTCTTCTGGAGCACAAAGGAGATGACACACGAATGGATGATCTTCCCTGGCTCGCGGGAACAGCAGCATGCATACGGTTTCCAGTAAAGGTCACCAGACAGTAAATCAAAGGATCCGAGATGGAAATGCAACAAACCCTCTTGTCTGAGGTAATTCCCATGCAGATGTCAAGAAAAGATGTAATTAGATCCTTGAGGATTGCCACATGTCAAAGACTTTTTCTATTAGTTCTCAAACATTTGTTTGTTTCTTATTTAATTTGTGAAATCTTCTTTGCTTCTTTTTTTTACACAACACTTTTTAGAGGATTACCTTGAATAGGTCACCATATTTATAACATGTAAAATGTGATACTTCCACTTTCCCATGACTGCTACTATGCTGATCTGAATCAAACACATCTGGGACAAATAGAGAGCATAACTCCTCAGTCTCACTCAGCAACCTCAACCTGTTGCCAATGCCTTAAATGGTACTTGAAAGGTCCTCTTTTTCCATTGTATCCCTAGACTTATAGATTATATCGCATTGATTTTTTTTCATTTTTGGAGAGGATTGATGGGGATTATTAAAATAATTAATTTAATTGCTTAATTTCAGAAATATTCCATTATTTACTTAAGATCATGTGAGATTGTGTACTTTTACAGTGACCCAAAAAATGTATTTAGACTTAAAAATGAATGAATGGCATTGCATTATATTACAAAATATCAAACTAGCGTTTATTAACACACTTTGCAAGACATTTAAAATTATAAAAAAACAATTGTATAGTGTTCAAAATGAAGACATATTTGGAAACTTTCTAGTTGGCAAACATTAGTGGACAATGCTCAATCACTGTAAAAATAAAATAAAATAAAATAAAAACTGCAGTAAAAACCGGTAATTTGTTAACAGTAAGTTCCCTTACTATACGGGGAAACACTGTAAAAGATATAACGGGACATTTTAAAACACTTTTACTGAACCGTTTTTAAAAGTAAAAAAAAACAATCTTTGCTGTAAACTGACATTCCCAGAATTCCCTGTTATCAGTTATTAGGATATTATGTTGTTAAAGGTTTGAAATTACAATTAACAGTTTTTTTTTTAAGTTGTTTACACTTTTACTATATTACAATCTTTTACTATATTAATCTGGCAACCACAGCTGCCAAATTTTACTGTAATGTATTTTTTATTTTTTTTTAAGTGTAGTTAATGTGCTACACCTGGGATTACTCTGCTAGGCCATCTGTGTCATTTTTATATGCGACTTAATCCTCTAGTGCTCCTCGTGTGCATGGCGGTCAAAAATGACTTTTTTTTTATTTCAATGAAATGAATGTACTTTATAGTAGTTTGATAATGTTTTTTAATTAGCCTAATATTTTTTATTTTTAGGGGATTTTATGGTACTATATTTTATTTTACGCTGTATTTATAAACCATTTATTCACTTTGAGCATATACCATAAATCTTGAATGCTTTAGAGCACAGAATTAAGTTTAATCTTTTTTCAAAGACGACACTTGGCAAATTATTGCTAAAGTGAAAAAAGTTTAAAAAAGTGAACTTCAAAAAAGTTACAGAATTTTACGTTTATTATAATGCTCAAACATACTATTTTCAATTTCTAAATGAAATATATATTTTCAAAAACACGTTTTACTCTAAAACTGCAAGAAAATCAAAGCCATACATCTAAACAAATTGTGTTCCAAATTTGAGCTTGATATCTCAAAAAATTAGCTTTCAGGAAGATTTTGTTTGGCCGCAAAAATTTTCACAGATGAAATTCGTCTCCCATTAATTTACAATGTGGAGCACAAGTGTGACTATAATTCTCAGGACCATTTAACCTTTTCGAAACATGTCTATGATTTTGTGTGTGTGTGTGTGTGTGTGTGTGTGTGTGTGTGTGTGTGTGTGTGTGTGTGTTCGCAAAGCAAGTGCCAAAACCTTTACCAAGTTTCGTACCATTCCTATGAAGTAAAACATTCTAAAAAAACAAAACTTACATATAATTTTATAATTTTTCGGTCAAAAATTACCGAAGAGCACCAGAGGGTTAAAGTGTCTTTGAAGTTGCGTACCACAGCGTTTCTAGCCTATAGATGATTAATAATAATAAAAACCTGAAAAATGTCTTGAGATAAACAAAAGTACATTTGGTAACCATGATACAATGCGTGCGCTCACTGCTCAGTTTAGTTCTACTTATTTTTACCGTTAGAGTGACAGGACGCACTTACTTCACTCAGATCCTCACAAAGCTGCATTAATGAATGAAAATGCATGCTGTTCATTTGTATGTTGACATTGCGGACTGGACAGTTCTATAAAATCAAACCGAGCATGTTCCAAACTAATTACTACTTACTGCGTTTTCCAACGAATGACATTTCGTGAATACATAATTGTCCTCCTGACATGTTTTTCTCAAAGTCTCTGTTTTAATTAATATGGCTTCTGTTGGAAAACCAAACAAAGCATGACACAGCACTCCATCACCTGAACGTGGCCCACTGGTGATGTCATAACTAGTCTGCTCGACATGAATACTCCCCCCACGTCAAAGCTAGTTGATCCAATCAAGCAGTCAAGTATGTTTTGAGTTCTTTATTGTGTAATAAACCAGGTCCAGGACCAGACCCACCCTTTCGACCCGTTCTGAAAGCCAGTGAGGTTATATGCCTCTTAACAGCCCAGTCTTTCACTGCAATAAATGAACATACTCTCAGCAGTGGAAGTCTGGGTGGAGGCCTAGTCATATTTCGGTACGCTCACTTGAAGAATCACAATAAAAGCTTTTTCGTTTATTTATTTCTTTTCCAAACAGACGGAGCCATTTCTGCATTTTACACATTTTTATACACGTAAAAAACAATTACAAACCACCCGACAGAGTCAAATTGCCCAAATCTCAAAATTGCAGGAAGTTCCATTTAGCTTGCCTGTTTTCCCTCTCTCACTCGACTCTAATTTGCTTGTGATTTTGTGTGTCCCGAGTCGATCTGAAAGAGAGAATGTTCTGGAACAGAGGATGGGCTGTGGAGACCAGAGTGGTTTCTGTCATGAGGAGATGGAATGCTCAAGCAGACCCACATGAATGAGTCACTATGGAAACAGTCGAAAAGTTCCAGAGTAACTTGTGTACACATTGCGCCATGTGTGCCCAGCGAACTGAGAAGAGAAGTACAATTCTTACGAGAAGCTGTGTTTTACATGGGCATGCTCGTTACACAAATGTAGGCACCCTTAGAGTGTTTTCCTTGGAAGGGGGAAAGTTCTGATGTGTGTAAAGAAATGTTGCCATAGAATGAGATGTTTGGATTCATGGTGGTTTGATCTTTGTTTCTTTCTTTTTGTGCTAAAAAAACACAGCCTATAGATGTGTTTATTGAAATACATTTTTTGCCCCATTAAGTATAGTGGTTCGTAACATGAGCGGATGAGCCCTTTGTGTAAGCGTCGCTAATTCATTTGGCATGTACGCGATAAACTTCCCTTCTCATAAGGATGTCATGGAGCGCTGCATCGTCTGAAAGATCTTTTTTGGGGCCGTACGGAAAGCCCTCCAGGAGCGAATGCTTGGGCCACCAAGAAGCATTGATTAGCGTCTGATTATATAAACCAGCCATGAACAAAGCGATTCCTCAGCTGTGCTTAAAAGCAAGAGGAGTTCTCAAGAGTTCAGATCCGTCAAGTATTACTGTTGTTTAATAGAACCATATGAGTGTGCTGTTGGTGCATAATTGCAAGGAGACGTATTTGTGTGGGCGATGACAGCTCGAAGAACAGACGCTCTGACCTCTGATACAGAGTGCCGGCGATGCTCCAAGATTACGACAATTTGCAGAATCTCTGATGTAAATCTGAAAGCCGGGTGTTATGTCTGGGGCAGATTTTAATCTCATGACTCCTGGGCCAATCTTATTTCTAATTGGAAAAAAAAAAGGTACCTGTGCTGTAACGTACCACAGCGTTCCTTTCACCACCTTGCTGAGATGTAACACTCGCTCATGCACACACATACTAGCGCAGACATCAATACAACCACATAAATGGCTAAGAAATGGTGCTTTCTGTATGTCTCTGTAGAGCCAAGCCATTACATTCATAACCACTACAATACTCATTGTGAGCAGAAATAAAAATAGGAGACCGCACCTTATGACCCCAACCCCAACCCTTAAGTAACCTTATAATGTACAACTTGTCACATCGACTAATTAATGTTCATTAAGTGATGTAAAGCAGCGGATTTCAAGTTGTGGGCTGCGAGTAGAAAAAAATGTGACACGCAAAGAATAAGAATGATACTAGAAATGTGAAGTTCTCAACGTCAATTAACAAGTTTGTTGGTGGGCGTTAAATGATGCATCCAATCTGATCTCACAGGAAAAAGTAAATGTTAGGCTACAAGGTGGTGATTTTGTATGAATTCATACGATTTCACCCATGAAGGTGTGTATATATATATATATATATATATATATATATATATATATATATATATATATATATATATATATATATATGTATAGGCTACTGTATATTGTGATCCTTTCTTTATCAGTAGGCTATACAATCATGTTTTTGTTTAATGGTTATCCTCATTAACCTTACAAAACAGAAGTTTATTCAAGTGTGCTATTAGCATACTTATTTTAAACTAAAACTAAAAATATATACTTTCAGTCTGCTTCTTATGTACTTCTCAGAAATATAGCCTACTTAAAATTACACTTAAGTAAAGGCTTCTTGACTTATACTGATAGAAAAGTCAAAGTATATTTGAGATCGAGATATACTTAAAAGTATAATTATTCTATTGGATTGTAGTTGTGTTTCCTCTTTTTATTAAGTATCTTATTAAATACTTTATTCACATAGCTTTACCAACTCTTATACGGAAGCTTGTTTCTGCCACAGAATAAAAAATAAAAAAGGGAATTGCACCTTTTTTCTCACAATTGCGAGTTTATATCTGATATTCTGTAAGTTATAACTTGCAATTGCGTGTTAATATTAAATATGAAGTTGCATTAAATATTAGTATTAAATATTAAGTTGCAATTGCGTGTTATAAAGTCAGAATTGCAAGATATAAACTCACAATTCTGACGAAATTTTTACGTTTTCATAATTTTTTACTTTTTTCTCTCAGAATTGCGAGATATAAACTCGCAATTGCGAGTTATAAAGTCCGAATTGCGAGATAAAAACTTGCAATTGTGGGACAATTCTGACTTTATTTCTTGCAATTGCAAGTTTATATCTCACAATTCTGACTTTATAATTCGCAATTGCGTTTATATCGTGCAATTTTAAGATAAAAAGTCAGAATTTTGAGATAAAAAGTCACATTTATCTTTTTAAGTCTTTTATTATGTGGGAGAAACAAGCTTCCATAGTCTTGTAACATATTGTTTGAAAATATTGATTTATAAAGAAAACATATATGTTCCTAATTCTGAGTATGTGGATTTTTGTGTAGTCCACTTGTAGTGTACATTTACTTCAAATATATTTAACTCTTTCCCCGCCTTTAACAGAATTTTCCGGCAATCCATGTTTTCACTGTAATACGTTAGGGGACACTATTACGCATCTTCTGATCTCCTTTAAAACAGGCGAAGAAGAAGCAGAAACAGAAGAAGCATTCCTTATGTAAAATTACACATACACAACCATCAAACATGAAACAGCATATAAACCAAAATTGCCTAATGTTACCGAAAGAAATGTTGGCCCAGGAAGAGGTATAGCACTGTGAAAGCTTTAGGGGTGTTGAATTGATCTCCGTGTTTTGATCATAGACTGAATCCGATTCGGACGAAGTCTTTGACAAAAACACAATTTTCTCAGCTTTTTGCTCAAAAGTTTGCTCTTTAAAAAAAGAATTACCCACATTCAAGTGTTAATAAAAAAGAATAAAGCTAGAATAGCTCTGGCTCTGATAGCAGAGGCTCTGATCTTTCTGTTGATTTATTATATGTACAGATATTCATACAACACAATATATTCTGGGGGCCAGGAAAGTTTTGTGAAAATGATTTTTTTTTTTTAAATGACGATGCTGGCTAGCAAAATAAATAAAAAAACGTGGTGAGAAAAGAGTTAAAGTACAGTTAAAGGTATATTTCAAGTATAAAAATGAATACCTAAATAGGAACATAGTATACTTAAAGTTAAAAAATAATATATAAATGGTAAAGTATGATGTTAAGTTAACTTGAGGAAAACTTACAAGTATACTTGCAGTATAAAACTACTAAACTAGTAGTTTACTGAGAGTATACTTCAAAATGTTCTTTCACTAAAAAAAATTGCTACAAGTATTTAACTAGTAAACTATCAGTATACATATATGTTCACTTGTTGTAGTTGCAGTACAAACGAAAAAAAAAATAGCTGCTAGTTGTGTATTCAAAGTTAAATGTATACGTTTATAAAAAGTGGCCAATTTAGTCCCAAGTAGTATTGAAATAGTACACTTACAAGTATACTACTAGTACATTGATATTATACTTACTACATAAAGATACATAAAGATACATAAAAATAAACTTTACTTGTCTATACTTAAAATGAACTTGAAGTAGACTTATTTTTTAAAAGGGTATAGCTTACAATAAGGGTTTGTTCGATCAATCGACGCAACCAGTTGAAAGATCATTCTGGTTACTTCAAAGCTGTCATTTAAAAAGCCAGCTACAATTTCTATTCCAATGTGGAAAAGCAAAACAAAGAATTATTGGCCAAAAAAGTGCACCTGCATGCAAGATCTGGAAACATCTGGACTCATGAGCCTGTCCATTCAAAGATGGCGTGTACAAACAGCCGATGGATGGTGTTACGTGCAAAGAAGGGGAAGCTGGAAAAATGAAAACTTCCATCTTGTGGGTGGAACTCGACACATGTTAGGCCTGGCATGGTGAATACTCCAGGCCCTTTCACATTGGTGGTTGAAACTTCTTATTTTGACCCTGGTGATAATGACGTGTTGACAGCTTGTATTGTTTTTATAACACTTTATACCTAATACTGTGATTCTGGAAATGTTTTCTTGGGCTTCATTAGTCTTCCCACACCTTAGACAGAAACAGCTATACAAACTGCAGTTCAGCAAGGCATGTGTCAACAGCAAAGTGTGCTGGTTCTGTGTTTACGAACATCTGTACAGTATACAAAAAAAGCATGCATAATATAAATGTAGATTGTATAATAATCTAATAATAATTATAATTTAAAATTCATTAATGCCACTTGTACTTGTTCCCACATTAATAGCTAGCTACTTACTGCCTGATGGCTTTCAGACAGAGTGAATGTTCAAATGATGTTTTTTCAGCTGTATTGTAATGCCACTAGTTATTTAGTTCCAGATCTTTGACACATTCCTCATTACTCTATGTAATATTTCACATACATATAAACAGCATTTATTTAATGCTGCAGACAAATAAATAAGGAACCCTCAAGACTCCATACTGTGCTGTTGTGGGTCATTAAATGTGTCTGTTTCAGATTTTAACACAGATTTAAAACTTAGAACTTAACTCTTGACTTCTTTGGCTGTGATTTGTAACATGTGTTCAATTTAACCCAACAGCAACTCTGGATGAAGTGTTAAGCAAGGCTATTTAAAGTCCCCCTGTGGTGAAAAAACAAGTTTTTAATGTTGTTTATATGTCTATGTGGTGTTTTAAATGTGATTTAAGATAAACCATGTACAGATTCACAAGTTAACACCATTGCTGAGTATTTTCTCTTTAAAATGCGGTGAACCAAAGACAATCTCAAAAACGCGGTTTGAAATCGCTGGTGTTTCTGACGTCACAAACTAGTACCTTGTTGTAACCAATCACGTCAACGTGCCTGCGGGCTTTAGCATATCATTAACACCTAACTAACAGGGGAGTCTAGCAAGGTGGTGCTAAACACAACAGGGGAGTCTAGCAAGGTGGTGCTAAACACAAAAGAAGATATTTTAAAGAAGGTTGGTAATTAAACAGTTGCTGGTCCCCATTGACATCCATAGTATTTTTTTTCCTACTATGGAAGTCAATGGGGTCCATCAGTCGTTTGGTTACCGACTTTCTTCAAAATATCTTCTTTTGTGTTCAGCAGAAGAAAGAAAGTCATACAGGTTTGGAACAACTTGAGGGAGAGTAAATGATGACAGAATTTTCATTTTTGGGTGAACTATCCCTTTAAGATGAACTATGCCTTTCTCCACTGACGTTCTGAGTTATTCTAAGGATGCTGATTTTCAGAAGGCAGCTGTCTCTGAGATGGTGAACGGGAACATGGTGTGTGTAACATTAGCAACACTTTATTAGCTGTTTGATAAGGTCAGACAAAAGGCTAATCATATTAATTACCGTTATGTGTCCGATGTTGTAAAGAGCCATACCATTGTGCAGCGTTTACCTCAGTAAGTTGGCCAATTGAATTTCCGAGCTGGTGTTAGTGGAGGCAGGGCTAATTAGCATATTCATCGATCCGTGTAAACTGAATGGAGCAAGAGAGTAGTTACATTCAAGCTATTTTAAACGTACAATATGTAATTTTTTTCGCCGCTAGGGGTCGCTAACCTCTTACAATAACAAAGGCGTAGTTTGATGACGCAAAATTTGCTAAGAATTATGGATCTTGTCGTCAACGTCAAGCCGACCGATCTAATAATGTTTATGGATGAGTAAATACATAGATGTTTTTATCATGACTGTGATATGAAGCAGTTCGGGATTGCTAAGAGACAGCTATCAGCTCCACACGCGACGCGAGTCCCGCGGATATAAAAGGAATATGGACATTTCATTCTACTGAACTACACGCAGAATTACTACTCACAGGTCAGTTTATTAGACAAATTAAACTTGTGAGGTAATGCAGCGCTGTTTCACTTGGTCTAACATTACACTAGCACACTAAACTGCATTTGAATGTGTTGAAATTTATGTTAATGTATGTGTTAGTTAGTTGGTTTGTATGAGACTAGCAGTAAGCTAGATCAACATTAGAATAACATACAGATCATATTCTAACATTTTATCATTGTTGAACTATATAACATTGATTAGTTTTATGTAAATGTGCTCACCTGTTTAATAAAGTACATGTAGGAGCGGTCAAAGTCTCGAACGTGAAGCTCTCGGCATCTCGAAAACACCGCGCTGATATTGATTCTCGTTTTAGTTCTCCTTTTTTATCCAAAGTCTGCTTGCCATGGTCCATAATGTTTGAACGAAACAACAACAGCGTGCAGATAGACATTGCGAACTACACAGTTGTCCACGTCAGTCGCTTTGCTTACTATCAGAGGGCTCTGGTTGCTATGGCAGTACGAGCGGAAACCAGGGAGAACGTGGATATGACGCCATTGACGGCGACAAAATGGAAATAAAGAAACGGTACGTGTCTTCGAATTAAATTACAAATTTCTCCTGGTTTGAAAGTTGTTGGAAACAGTCGGGATAATGTAAGTACACAACTAAAAAAAAAATATTACATAGATATAGTGATTTTTGCTATTTTTAAAGCAAAAAAATTACATATTGTACCTTTAAGGCATGAAGAAAAAGATTTTCACAGGGAAAAAAAAAGTTTAAATTTGTCATTTTGGTGATCAAAGATGAGTTTTAAGAGATAAAATGATTGACTACAGGGGGACTTTAAGATGTTTCATTTTGTTTTTTGTTCTTTGATTAGTTTTTTGTTTTGTTATGTTCAGGGCACATGCCATAAAGCATGTAAAATAGCTCATGTTGGACAATTGAAGACTTAAATATCTGTCAAGCAAGGAGCTAGAACAAGCTCAAACTGTAATTAACTGACAGTTTTTCTTTACACTTGAGAAAAATACTTGTCATGATATATGTACCTAAATACATAAATAAACACATTTTTTATCCTTTTTAAAGCTCCCATCATATACCACATGAATCATTCTCTTTGTGATTGCTCAGCCTAACATTTTAGTTATTAGTCACCAGAGGCTCCATAACTCAAAACAAGAGTGAATTTATGTGCTCCCCAGCTTCGCGTTCTCTCAGAATCATTTTCAGGTGATCAACTATCATCTATTTGGCAAATGTACCTTTTGCAGCGATAAACCAAAGTCCCTGACATGAAGTTCATGTTGTTCTGCCCTAGTTCTAACAGAAGCACATTCAAATCTTATCTTGCACATTTTGTACTGTTTTTCAATTTTCAGAAATGTGTTTGTTTGGGACATATACCAAGCCATTCATTATTGGTGAGTCTTGATTTTTTTCTCTCTCTCTCTCTCTCCATGTTGTTTTAGTTTCATTTGTGAAATTTTGCTTTTGTTTTAGTTATTTTACAATCTTTCAGAATGACAGCATTTTGTATTTCCACAAACTAAAGCATTTTCTCTAGAAGCTGTGAGATTTAAAAGAAATTTTGAATTCCCTCTGGTCATGTTCATCTGCAGTCAGTGTGTGTGTGTGTGTGTGTGTGTGTGTGTTTTTTCTCTGTTAAGTTGTTTAGGCCTTGAGTTTGACCATGAACAGAACACATGTAGCTTTCTCCTGGTAATCACTTAGCTGAATAATGCAGGTGTAAGATTCACTGTTGATGTATAAATGTTAGTGTTTAGGGTAAAGGTGGTGATGTAAGCAGCTGACAAACACTGATTTGACTGTACCACCTAGGAGTTGTTCCTCAAGACAAGCTCCAACCTGGATGATCAGGTTCCCACCATCAACAACAACATAACATTCTCAATACTATCCACAAAACAGATTGCCAACAACTAACCCAAAGCAGCCCAGACCATCCTCAATGAAAGTAAAGAGTGTTTAAACAGGATATGCAGCGGAAACAAAAACTGTTCAACAAAAACGTGAAACAAGCCATCTGACAAGCGAAACAACAGTACAAAAACAAGGTTGAGCAGAAGGTCATGAAGCATGAGCAAAAACATGAAGTCTGAAAGGAGACGTGAAGGTTGAAGAAATCAACAGGTTCTATACTTTTTTTCAAAAAATCAGCCACTAATGTCAATTGGAATGACAGATGGAGGCGGTAATACTAATGTTGTCCAAAAGAAATCTTTTTTTGGTCTCATAGCTTAGAATAGAAATCAATTAATGTAATTAATAGAAAAGGGTTATAAATATAATCAGTTTGCAAATAAATCTGTGATCTCCAAATGATTATAGATCATTAAATGTAACTTTAATCATAATTTGTGATCTAATGATTTAATCATATTTGTAAACTTGTCAGACTGAATACATTGCTGTTCAGTTAAAACAAAGAGATTATTTTACTTTGATATAGAATAAAATAATCTAATACATAAAAATGTTAATTAGAAATGATGTGGCAGTTGCATCAGTGCATTACAAGAGCCGTTGGTGCTCAGGCAATAAAATATATTGAATTTTCAAGTATATTTAAAAATAAAATTACACTTGCTGCAGTATTATTAAAAATATATTTGTATTTACTTTTGACTTACATATACTTTTGACTATTACTTACCGCTATACCCTAAACCTTATCACTTCTCAAAGATTTTACAAAAAAATAAAATAATAATTAAAAATTCCACAACTGGTGCCTCATGCTTGATTCCACTCATTTTCACGTTTGGTGTTTTTCAAGGATGACGTCGATCATGCTCACCAGCACAGGCTAATCCACAAGGCTGTGTCTTGTCCGTCCAATCAGAGCACCCGTCCCATCCGCCACATTAGATGACACTGACTTCCTCTCACTACTGAGCATGATCATGGCCCTGCCCTATGAGTTCATGAAGTAGATGACAGTGCTCATCTGGAGTTATACATCTTCAATCAAGACTAAGGAAATGATCATAATCAAAAAAGCACATCAGCAATACTTCCTTAGGAAACCAAACTCGTTCAATGTCCAAAAAGCATCCGCCATATTTTCTGCACTTCTTATATTAAGTAATTGATTCCATTGTCTGCTGGTTCAAATCAATCACAACCAAGAACAGAAAGAGAAGAAAAAAAATCTAAACTATTAAAAACATGCCAAGTTCTAGTTTCATTTTATGAACAGATAACAGATGTTAGTTCAGGTCCATTAAATATTATTAACAGAGCAACTTTTGATTTTAATGATGTATTGGTAAATGTTGCAATTAACTAAGATTAATAAATGCTTTAGAAGTATTTTTATCGTTATTTCATGTCGTTAACTAACAAGTAGAACCTTAATGTAAAGTATTAAAAACCATAATGGTGTCTCATAACCAGCTGTGTCCTGTGCAGATTATTTTTTTTGCATCAATGGAGTCTGTTTTACAGTAGCTTCAAATGAGCCTCTTGTAGCTGATATGCTACCCTTCCCACAATAGGAAGATTTAAGTTTATGCCATTCATGGAAGAGTTCATGAGAGAAACCGTTGTAAAGTATTTTGCTGATATTCTATCCGCTCTATCACTGAGACAGGGTGAAGGAAGCTCACTTAATTTTTGAAACAGACCAACCTGCAGAGTTTTCCCATTAGAAGTACAGTCTGGGTTCGGATGCCCCTGAGAGCTTATTTTGGCATTATCCCCAGATCACCTTTCATAATTCATTTCCTGAATTGTCTGGAAAGCTTTCATTCACGTATAGGTTCTTGCTTACTTATTTAAGTATAAAACATTAAGAAATCCATTATCACCATAATAGTGTGCCACATACTGAAGCCTTTAGCGTATTGGGTGAATTCAGGTAAAGTGGGCCACTTTTTGTAGATACCTAGGCGCTTTTCTTTTTCTTTATTACTTTTGTTAACTTTAAGGTCAAGCTATAATATTTCATTTTGAATACAATTCATATTATGTGTTATGTCCAAAAATTTGACATGCAACAAATCTTACAAAAATTTAATAAGAGAAACATTTAAAATGGTAACCATAATGTAAAACTTTTTTTCTATCTGTTTTCTCAAACACTTTTAAAGAACTTTAATTGTGTCCATATTTTAAAGCTTTATATTCGGCATCTAAATTTTGCTCCTCTCATCCTATCTTCACTCCACAGATTGAACTTAATGTCTCATCTTCCTTTCTGCTCTCTTTTCCTTTCTTCCATCTTCCTGACTGTACACTCATTTCTGTTGTCTAAAAAAGTAGATTATACATGTCAACTATAAAATAACCAGTGAATGTCAAATTATTAAATTAATTTGAGTATAATTACTGAAGAGTAAAGGCCACTTTATCTAACACATTCAGCCAAATTGAACCAGCAATATTTAAACACCTTAGGCTACAAGACCACACCCACCAGCGTCATATTGCATTAACCAAAACTATTTTTTAATTTAGTGAAATAGTGTCCCTTTAATTAAAGACCATTGTTATGCTCTGAAAATGTAAACCCATGAGCACAGTACAATCAAGCTTAAACGGCCCATTTTACCTGCATTCACATCTAATTAAAATGGGCACAGACTGAACAATAAATGTATGACTGTAAAAAGTATGTGATAATATTAAAAAATTAAATCCAGAAGCACTGTCAGTGGGGATTTTCATTTACTAATAGGTTAGGTATTTACGTCCAATAGATGGCGACAAGGGAATGTATAGTAAGTGAGTCAGTGAACTATTCATTTAAAGGATTCGATCAAAAATACTGATTCGTTCTAAAATGAACAAGTGAATACGACTAGGCTACAACGACGACGGGTATGTCAAGTTGCTCAATTCGGAACAGCATACTACTATACACTACTCTTACTACTTGTACCATATCTTTTATGGCAGAAATAGTAATAGTAGTGTGCTAGTAGTATGCATTTCCGAATTCAGCAACTGAATCATTCACTCAACTGATTCGCTCAAAATCATTTAGGCTACTCGATTCACTCCAAACTGCTGTGTGTTCAGTGTGTTTCTCTGCGAAAACAGACAAATGTAATTGGCAAAACTGTGTCAGTTTCAAACCAAGCTGCTTTCTGTTGGTCTTGAACTTGAACTATACCGAAATCTGCATGGAATCTTTTAGCCCTCACAGCACGAAATGACCGTAGGCCTATTATATGTCACCCGCGATATTTCGCCAGACAACGGTAAGTGTGGACCTTAAAGGTCCCGTTCTATGCCCCTTTTCACAAGATGTAAAATAAGTCTCTGATGTCCCCAGAGTGTGTATGTGAAGTTTGAGCTCAAAATACCCAACAGATCATTTTTTACAGCATGTTTAAATTGACTTTTTTTTGGGGCTCAGAAAAACGAGCCGTTTCAGTGTGTCCCCTTTAAATGCAAATGAGGTGCTGCTGGACGACCCAGGGGGCGGAGCTTCATGAGCTCGTGCTCAGTCTGTCAGGAAAAATTCATCTCACGGAATGATGATAATATCAGAAACTCTCAGTAACGGCGTTCATTTCGAGTCGGACAATAATGCCTACAGAGTCAGAGTGCTGTATAGAGATGAAACAGGTATGGTTTAGTAGTTTAATTACGGTTATTATAACGTATTTGTCATCTGCTTGTAGGCTATGTATCCATTATTTATTAACAGCCTACAAGTCTGCTGTCTGAATGATGATCAAACATGTACTGATGAGTTTAATAAAGTTTATTGTACATCACACAAAAGATGAAGCGTCAGTTTTACTTCAGAAAATCACCGTAAGAGCTGAGTAAACACAGTAGCCTAAGTTATAAGAAGTGCGCAAGCAGCCAGTAGAGTTGAGGGAGCATTCCTGTGGGTGGAGGTTAGTCAAGAAACGGTTCTGGTGATGTCACTAATGCAGGATGTAGAGGGGTGTAGTCCAATCGAGCCGTTTTATGTAGTCAACTTCTGTTAAATAAAATATCTCGCTTGGCATTGAACTTTGAGCTTTATAATTTTACATATATTATTTATGCTCTAACAGCAACATTACACACTAACTAAAGTTTGAAACATGGAATCGCATGCAACGGGACCTTTAAGTGTGTCATCACTCTAGCAGCCTCTTTGT
Organism: Scardinius erythrophthalmus; assembly: GCF_964197995.2. Lineage (NCBI taxonomy): Eukaryota > Metazoa > Chordata > Actinopteri > Cypriniformes > Leuciscidae > Scardinius > Scardinius erythrophthalmus. The sequence continues at coordinate 37,726,550 of NC_138230.1, read as the reverse complement.
GACTGTAGAAATTTGATGTTTTACGGTTGTCAAAATCAATATAGTCAATATACTCCCCGGGGTTGCGTTTCCCAGGAGTAAATTGACCGTAATCTATCTACCATCAATACCATTGGTGCTAATCTATTACAATCCTTCTAGGAAACAGTCCGGAAAAATTATCTGTGGTCTCAGCTGAATTACTTTTATATTTGCAATTATATATATATATATTGACAATTCCAGTGCTGTTCATGTGAAATGCCACTGGTATAACCTGTAGGCATTGCTTGAAATATGGACAAAACCCACCCATTTCCAGGACAGAAGGTTGCATCTTTCCTCTGGGATCTTGACTGCTACTGGCAGCTGGACTAACAGCCCATGATACAGGAAAGGATGGGTGGAGTTCACTGAAGTCTTTCCTGAACTTAGGAAGTAAGTTAACTTCCCTTTCCTGTCCATTTCTTTGATGCAAAATTGTCCTTTTTTGTGTCTAAATTGACCGTTGTATCTTAAAAACACCAGATTATGTATTATTACAGTGTTTTATAAAATTGCGAGGTCCTCTATGGGCAGTGTTACCTGAAAAGAGCCTGTTTGTGGACAGACTCAATTTCACTTGTGACAGACTGTGCCGTGACCTTGTGTACTTAGTAAATATTAGCCTGTGGTAATTTGATGGGTAATTGTTGTTGGACTAAGAGACAGACATTTAACGGTCACTGGTCTGCAATAATTGCCTTCTTTTATCCTAGGGCAAACAAAGCTGTCATACATAAGCAGTGAACAATGGTTATCAATGTCTTTGGCTGAAATTCAGACGTATGTTACACTTGAGTTGTCCACATGGTCGCTGTTAAGATTTTTTTAGGGAAAACACAAAGACTTCCGAACTTGACTTAGTCCTTTTTACAAAAATAAAACATGCTGCTTTGAGTTCATGTGTTATTCCCAGATGTCTAGCTCTGAAACATGTTTTTTAAGCAGATTGATGGGTCTCCCTATAAGCAATCATGGAAAATATGTTTTTTTCTCCTTGTTTATTTCCTGCTACATTGATGAAACTGCAAATGCATTTTTTTAACCTGACCAGACCTAGCTTAAATCTTGTTTACTGAACCAAATGGTTTATGTGATTTTTTTTATTTTTTTATTTTTTCAATTTGAATCTGAATGCGAATTTGATCTAGGCTAGAATGACCTCACTGCTCAAAGACAGTATGTCTGTGAAAAGTTACCACACTTGTTTCCATTTGGAAATTTTGAGTGTGACTTGTACAGCTATGCTCAGTAAATATTAACTGCACCGGTAAGAACAAGATGGACATGGCAAAATAAGAGAGGGAATGTTTTGCCTTGCCGTTTTCTTGGCAGTGGAAAGAGAAGGCAAGGAGCCGAGACCCTATCGGGGTCTAATTATGACTTGCAGATGAAGAGAAACCACAGGAAAGCCGTAGATGCATTCTCTCATTCCAGGGGCGCATTTGGCAGATACTCGGCCAATATAGCAGGAGATTCCATCCCTGAAAAAAACTGTGAATTAACCTTTCCGAGGCCATTTTCCTCCATTAAAACCTTTGTTTTCATTTTGTTGACTATTACACTTGCATATTTTAATTTGAATTGGGTGGTGGAATAAGGAAATACTGTATATTGGTGACCATCTTTCTCTACTAAATACGGGGTTGAAACTTAGTATTCGTTTCCTTTTGGTATTTTATGTCTGTGTGTAGTGTAGTTGCACATGTTACGGAGGCCTGAGGGAGCCTTTGTAGCGATGCTGGGCAGAATGTGTGAAGTTACATAACCATGTTGGAAACAATGTTTTGATAAATGTACTCCAACTGCTTTTCTCCAGAAAGTCCAACCAGGCACCATATTGCTGCAGTAACAATTGGAATCCAAAAATGGTCAGATGTAATACCAATCAAACGTACAAACAGTTCTTAAATTTCTACATCAGATCATTTTAGGAATACAACTGTGTATCCCAAGAAAGATGATATTTTTTAATGGTGAATAAGGAAACGATTAACTCATTTCCTGTTTTGAATTATAAGCCAGGGATTCTGTTGATTGATTGATGAAGTGTTTTGGTTCTAACCAAAATAGGCTTTTTTAGTTTTAAGAAGTAGTGAAGCAGAGATGTTTCCCTCCTTTTGTTTTAGACATTTCCAGACATTGCCTTTAGTAGTCAGAATTGATTGTTTAACATAATTCACATTTAACTTTATGCATTTAGCAGTATATATCAGGGTGCAATTCTATGTCAAAATGCAAGGTTGTCTGGCATTGTAAAATGTATGTAAGTTACTCCATCTGTGAATCTGGTGTCATTCTTTTTTTTTTTTTTTTGATGTTGACTTGATCTGTGGGTGCAGTTGATGTCACCTACTCATTCATATCATTTTGTGCACAGAGATGGTTCAATAGAACTCATACATCCAAAGTCCAAAATGAATTGGTCACACCTGCTCCTAGTTGTGATAAATTGAGAAAATTGACTTGCCGGAAGTATTTTTACCAGCCTTTAGAAATTTGTACATTTTTTAAAAAATCTCTTTTATTTGATTCAGTCATGAGTATGCATTATTTCAGAGGTCAGCCGTCCTGATTTAATTGCCAAAGTGATTTAAAAAAAAAAAAAAAGTTATTTTTCTTACATGCCTCTGTAGCTTTGTTTAATTAGCTTTGCATTTCCTTGTGTTGGACAGGACAGGATAACAGACCATCTTTCTAAACTGCTTAGTGTTTTTTAGAACGCTTTTAATTAAAAGATGAGTAAAAACAGATAAAGCAGTAGTCTTTTTGTGTTCATGTATGTTTATGTTTATGTCATGAGAAAGGAAGTATGCAGGAAAACCCATTTGTGCACAGAGTAAATATTAGCAGCTCATCCTGGGCCAGGAGTGCATTGTCGCCTCTCACTCTCTGACCTCAGTTCAGATAATGATGCCAGTTTGAGGATGCATTTCCTTAACAGGATGCAGTCTACATCCTATTATTTACATTTATTATTTCAACCTAGTTTGTCTTTATGGCCCTTTGTCACTCTTAACATTTGGCTGTCACAGATATGCATTTCCAAAATAGTTTTACAATATTCAGGTATGTAAACACAGAAGTAGCTAGTCCGTGTGCCACAGATATTCAGTGAATCTGTGAGTTCTATAGACTATCAAAATGCGCAAACCCTCTTTTAGTGTTAAAAAAACCTGTCAGGATTTACTAAAGACACGGCGTGAAAAATTAGCGCTGGGAAGGTGTGGAATGGATAGTTATTCTTGTGGCTTGACCTTGTAGGAGCTTCCCTTTCAGACGCAAAATTTATGGGAGGAGAGCATTTAAATGACTCACGCAAGGTGATTTACTAAGGTTTGCGTTTGTCAATTTACTGGTATTTGCGCCATTATTTAATGCCCAAAAAAAGCACGTCTTAAACCAGATGCTGCTCTTGCTAGATTGCATTGGTCATTATGGAAATGATCCAGCTGCGTCAATTTGTGCATCGTCAGTAGATCATGCGCATAAATTTCCCCTCCTATCAGCATTTTTTGGGAATTGCGCTCTCACACTAATTTGCCCTGTTTAGTTAAAATCTGGCCCTAGATATGACAGCCACTGAATTTGCCTCCAGACTTTATTTTTATATTTCAATAATAAATAGTGACATATCAGTACCAAAACTGTTGCTAAATGCTTTATTTAAATGTTATGTATATAATTTATAAATGTGACCCTGGACCACAAAATCAGTCATAAGGGTCAATTTTTTTAAATTGAGATTTATACATCATATGAAAGATGAATAAATAAGCTTTCCATTGATGTATGGTTTGTTAGGATAGGACAATACTTGTCCGAGATACAAATATTTGCAAAAAATCGAAACATTGAGAAAATCGCCTTTAGAGTTGTCCATTTGTGTTCACGATTGTGCTGCATTCATTCACAAAAATAAATGTTTACAAATTTACAAAATATCTTCATGGAACATGATCTTTACTTAATATCCTAATGATTTTTGACACAAAAGAAAAATCAAAAATTTTGACCCATATATTGTTGGCTATTGCCAAAATATACCCGTGCGACTTGTGACTGGTTTTGTGATCCAGGGTCACAAATTAAATGTGTGTGTGTGTGTGTATATATATATCAACAATTATTATAATTGTATAATATACATATTCATATTTAAAACAATATTAATATTATTTAAATATAATAAGTAGATAATAATAACAATGAGATGAAATAGAAGGCTGCAGGTTCGATATGAAAATGTATAAGCTGATTTATTTGTTGGCAGTTCTTTAGCATGGTAAGGCCTTGACACTCTATGGTTTCAGGCTCAGCTGCCACTTTCTGGTGCTAGTTCAGCTTGAGAAAGATCTCCTTATCACATGGCTCCCTATTCTTAAATGTCAAGAAAAGGAGGAGCCGATTGGACTACTGATAGAACTAAGACACACTCTCTCTTTTACTTTCTCGCTTACTCCCTTCTCCTTCCTTACAGTAACCTAATGTGTGGCACCATTATATTTGCTTATCTTGGCTCTAAGCAGAGGAGTTTCTTCCTTGCACTCAACACAACACAAAGTGGGTGTGGATGGGGAAAAGGGGGAGCCATACCCTGGCCCCTGACTTCTATCAGGCCACCTCAGCGGCTAGGGTTACCTCTTTTCATTCTGGCCCGGATTTTTTCCCTCCCTTTTTCCACATGGTACCATGGAGACTCCAGCTTCCCTCTGTGAGGTGGCCTGCCCTGTCTAACTTGTCCTTGAGAAAACCACATAGTTTCTGCATGCCTTCCAACCAACAAAAGCCCCTCAAGCCCATCCTACCCTATTCTACTCGCTTTATTCATTTTAGTCTCATTCTATCTCTTTATTTCTCTCTCACACACCAATAATGCATTGTGATTTGATTTTTGGCTTCCAAAAGGTCACTTTTGCAAGTGTTCAAACATGTCAGAGATAATTCACAGTGATTGTAGCCTTTTATACAAATATTTCTAGTGCAATTTCAATCCGGAATTCAAATTGTGAATTCTTTCATGTTAGGTATTTGCTGAGAGAGCCACAATTTCATCCTGTATTTGATGACCTGGACACAGTTTCATAAATACACTGTTATTTAGCGTTTAGAGAAGACCTAAAAGCTTAAACTCATGAGTCTCTGACTAACAGTTGATGTATAACATGTCATATAAAAGCAAATTATTGTGAAAATGAGGGGATAAAGGAATGGATTGCACAAAACCCCTGTTCGCAGATGTAAACAATTTAGCGGCGAAAAAAACAATGAAAAAGAATTTCTCAGGCATGCCTGTACATTAAAATGTTGAAAGCAGGATCTGTGAAAGGGATCATCCAATTAATTAGCATGCGGTATTAGATGTCAAACATGTGGAAACACACTGTACACGTCTCCCACGAGTCGCATATGAACGCAATTACCGCTGCGTCTGTGTAAACAGTATTGCTCTTATGAATGAAAATATCTTCAGTGTGACGTGGAAATCAAAAATGGACACACTTGCTGGAACACATACACGGAGACACTCTTCCAGATGTTCACTCCAGAGAGTATGGGCTGATTTTACTGAAACATGAATGCTGCAGCTTGTAAAACAGGCCTCTCCTTTCATTAGCTGCAGAATATCTGTACTTCGCTGATTTTTTGATTTATAGGCAATGCAGTTTTCATTTGAAGGTTATGTAAAAAAAAAAAAAAAAAAAAAAGAAATGCATTGATACACTGCAAATACTTCTCCTCAGCACAAGTTTGGTATCGTTGTAAAGCGCAGCATTCCAACTTTGTGAATATTCATAGCAATTTCTCGATGGCATGTCTGAACCAATAAAATGTGATTTTCAAACTCATGTTGATGTAAAAAAAACAAAACAATCTATTCGCTCTGACTGACATATCCGATGCGTGCGACAAAGACACCTCTCAAACAGCGTGTGATACCGATATACATATACACATAATTATTACAGCATTATTATCTGTCTGTCTGTATTAAATATCTGTCTTGGTGTGTATTCAAGCAAACATTATCTGTTAGTGTTAATGAAAAGTCTTAAATGAACGTTTGGGTTAACTTTTGGGAAAAATATCTGATGTGTAACATTATATTAGATTTGTGTAAAAAAAAATATTTTACATATACATTACATATATATATATATATTTTTTTCCTATATAAATGGGTTTTGTGTCCATATGAAATTGACAATTCTTATTTTTTACTGAATTTTGCAGTATTTATTACAAATGCTTTATTTACAAAAAAAGATGCTCCCTCATAATCTTTAATCAAAATAACTTCCCCTCCCTCTTGCAGCGACATCTCCACTCGTCTCTGATGACGTTTACTGCCGTGAGGGCGGGACAACCTGTCACTCATATGAGATCGACCAATAGCAAACCACAACCATCCAATCAATTCCTGATGGACAAAATCAAGTCCTTTATTTTCATGAAGCCGTTTCACTCGGATATACCTCACAATAGGGAAGAAAAGACTACCGCAACTTTCCTTTCATGCCGACGAAAGAGCGCCAAAAAGACATTTATTGTTTGAATTTCAAAATTGACAGAATTTAAAAGCTGAGATGTTTCTTAAAAAGAACATAAAACACAAAACAGTATGGTTCTGTATTCTCCACAAATGGCTCATTGCGACTTCTGGTAGAGCGTGTCACTTTTGAACAATGTCTGTTACTGTCAAATGTAGATTGTGAAATTTAGCCATGCTGTAACTGAAATTAAAGCTGGGTGGAAATGTCATTAATGTCTTCTCTTTTCATTTAAACCTCATTAGAATATGGGAAGAAAAAATCAATTTGACCACAGACCATATAACAAAATATTGGAGTGTTTTCAAAAGCAGTTCCCTGCACTGTAATTAAAATCAAGCCATGCAGTCACCAAGGCACTAGTGGATTTTTTTACCATGCTCTGGGGCCAGCTTCATACTTAACATGTCTTAGTTTTATTCCGCAATTCATTCCATGTTGTGTGAGCTGTAAAGCAAGTCAGACAGTGGAAAAGTTACATTCCTTCAGTCTTTGGTAATGCAGGTATTTCATGTAAATCCTAATGTGTACATCTAGATATATATTGAGTATAAGTCTATGAGACCTTACGCCATTAATTTAGATATACCAGTGGTCTCCCCGTCTGAAAATGCACTTAAAGTGTACCATAAAGGCACAGTTTAAACTTCCATGATTTAAAGCTCAATACATCAAATTGTCAGTGAATGTGTCCACCAGAGAAAGCATAATGTTGATATATCGTCCATTTATTACTTAGTGGCCTGTGAGTATAGTTTGGCTATTGTTGAACATTCATTATAAACATTATTTTGATTTCGCAGAGGACTGTTGCCTCAGGATTAAGCATGTGGATTTAATAAACATTTGATGTAATGAATAACATTACAATGTCTTCTGTGTAAGAAAGAACTTAATGTAATGTAATGACATGACGTATTGACTGTGAAGTGGCGGTAGGCTCGAACAAACAGCAAAAACATATTAAGCGTAGAGTTTTCTTCTTATCTAATCTTCCTTTCTGGTGATATATTACCCTTTCCCAATTACACACTTGGAAAACGAGCCAAATTCATCTGCTGGAAAGTTCTGTCTTTCTTTTCATGTTTTCTTTTTCTCATTGATTTGTATTTCTGTATATGGTAAGGAGCACAATTATAAGCAACAGACTATTCATTTGTGGGGAAAGATGGATTCAGTAGCTTACTTGGACAGTGCAAGCATGAACATTAACCGTAGGATGACATCAGGTCACTGCTGTTGGATTGATGACTGTAATTGGTGGACTCCCATTGATGCTTTTATTCACGATAAGGCATGTGTCTGGCTGGCTGTGCTAAAAAACCATCCCTACCTGAATTCAATCCTGACTCATATCGGCCCATGAGAAAACCAGAGCTGTAATTTTAGGAGAGAGTTTAGAGTTATGCGTCTGCTTCCTTCTCAACTGGAAGCTATGAAATTCTGTAAGGTCGGAAATCAGAACGCAAAAGAGCTTCCTGTAGTTCCTGTAGGGCGTTTTAGGGGTAATCGTATTTGTCTAAAATTATCCACTGGGCAACTGCTGAGGATGGGATTGTAAATAACTTGTTATAATTTGCCAAATAATGACTGTGGAGGAAATTGCAGCCAGCAAAATCATTTTGTAGACTTAAGCAGGGCTGGGTTTTTGGATAATTAACTATAAGCACTAGATTATTTGATCAAATTAAGTCTATTTATCATTCTTTCATCAGGGGACAAATTGTAAAAAGAAATAATTTATTTGCTGCAAAACATTAATTCTGAAAAAATAATTTCATGTTAAGCTTCTTTCCTAATATTTAGAAATTTGTTAGGGTGCCAAAATATATATTTGATTGATTGGATTGTTCATGTAAAGCCTCAGAACCATGGACAATTGTATTTAATTTATTAACTAATAATGATAATTAATAATATCATAATTATTATTATTATTTTTGATGATGATTATTATTATTATGAAAATTCAGTCATCATCTACTGTAAGGCCCTTTTACACCAATAATAATAACTATAATGATAACTGTGTTAGCATCCACACCAACAGTCGATGAGGTTCTGTTTATTATAAGCACTGAAGTAATGTCACTTGTCGCAGTGTCGCTTTAAACACTCAAGACTTTTAAAGTTGTCTGGATTCGGATTGGCCGTTATTTTTTTATTGTTCATCGGCTAGAAAAAATAATTCTGAAAGTGATTCCAATGATATCATTACTGTGTCGTTGTTAAAGTTGGGTTAAAATTTGAATGGCCCCGCCACAATAAATAAATAAAATAAAATTAACAACTGGCTCTGGTTGGGCCGGTGACAATACTGTAAGCTGTCCAGGCTTTCTTTTTATTGTCAAGCCCTGGAACGATTCTTAAAATTTTATAGTTATAATTATCATTATAGCTATTGTACTTGGTGTGAATGGGATTTTACTCAGAAATAAATTCTTTGGAAGAATGTTTTGGTGGCCATTGACTTCCATTATGGACAAAAAAGGGAGACATTTCTTAAAATATCTTCTTTTATGTTCTACAGATGAAAATACAGATTTGGAATGATATGAGGGGTTAGTAAATTTTAACTTAATATAACATTTTGGGTGAAATATCCCTTTAAAATAAAGGACTTTTCAGGGCTTATTGAGTAGTGTCTTGGAACTGATTCTTGCTATTGTAATAAATAGTGGCAAGTGCCTTGAATATCTGAGTATGAAGTATTAATATATCAGGTCTTTTGACACATTGAAATCAAAATGGGTCTGTGAGGACCATTTGTAAATCAACACTTGTGCAAAAAATTTGTTATAGTGTGATATCAACACCCCAGATGAATGTAGAGCAGTATAGATCACATTTAAACATCACAACTAAATTTATGCCACTATATTGCTTCATGAGAGGCCCGATAGTTGACAATCTGTTATACACCTCTGTTCTATCAGTGAGGTACGTGCCAGTAAAACCAGTTCCCCCTTTTTGTTCATTCTGCACATCTGGACAACAGCTGAACATTGTTCAGCGTCTGCTGCAGCAGAACCACTAGAAAGACAGATTAGATGTATGTGTGCATCTCTGTTCCATAAAAAAATCTGCTAACCCCTCCTTGCATTATATCCCCCACAATTCCTTGAGCTAATATTTTATCAGGTAACCAAACACAACTGAGCCAGCCAGGCCAGACAACTTTGCAGACAGCTCCCTCTTATTTTTAGCAGGGCTGAAAGATGGGCCAGCAGACACATGATCATTCAGTGAAATGCAGGACTCCCAGCGCTGCTGTGGAGAGCTCTGTGGACGCCCAATATGTCATGAAGGGGAACAAGAAGACTGAGATGATGCAATGTGAGATGCTCTTCTTGATGTCTAAAGGTCACGCTGTAAAGAATGAGGTGTTCGCTGAGCTTAAAAAATGAAGGCAACAGTTGGGAAGACTTCGTGGAGCTGAATTAATCATACTTTAAGTACATTTCTTGATGAAAGTTCAGCTGAATTGAAAGAAGTATCAACTTAGAAGAGTTTTATGCAAATTTCTCTCTTTATTTGCATGGTTTTGAGTTGTTGGATATTATGATCTTCTCACAGAACACACACACTTCCTTTCAAAAGTTTGGGGTTGGTAAGATTTCCATAGGTTTTTTTTCTTTCAAACTCACCAAGTCTCCATTTATTTGATCAAAAATACAGTAATTTTAAAACCGTAATACTGTGAAATTTTGTTACAATTTAAAATAACTTTTCAATTTGAATTTTTTAATGCAATTTATTCCTTTGATGGCAAAGCTGCATTTCTTAGCATCCATTACTCCTTCAGTGTCACATGATCTTACAGAAATCATTCTAATATGTTGATATGATGCTCAAAAAGAATTTCTTATCATTATCAATGTTGAAAACAGTTGTGCTGCTTAAAGTCTCCCTGCAGTCAATAATTGTATCCCTTAAAACTCATCAATGATAATCAAAATGACATATTTAAACGATTTTTCCTGTGAAAATTTCTTCATGCTTTAAAAAAACTTGAATGTAACTCTACACTCTTGCTTCATTTACTGTACGCAGATTTGTGAATATGCAAATTAGTCCCCGCCACCTCTCAGTCACAACAGGTTGGATTACCTGATCCACTCGGTCAACTATAGTAAATGTTACACAATGGCAAGTGGTTAAATTCAGCCATACACTCACCTAAAGGATTATTAGGAACACTTGTTCAATTTCTCATTAATGCAATTATCTAATCAACCAATCACATGGCAGTTGCTTCAATGCATTTAGGGGTGTGGTCCTGGTCAAGACAATCTCCTGAACTCCAAACTGAATGTCAGAATGGGAAAGAAAGGTGATTTAAGCAATTTTGAGCGTGGCATGGTTGTTGGTGCCAGACGGGCCGGTCTGAGTATTTCACAATCTGCTCAGTTACTGGGATTTTCACGCATAACCATTTCTAGGGTTTACAAAGAATGGTGTGAAAAGGGAAAAACATCCAGTATGCGGCAGTCCTGTGGGCGAAAATGCCTTGTTGATGCTAGAGGGCAGAGGAGAGTGGACCGACTGATTCAAGCTGATAGAAGAGCAACTTTGACTGAAATAACCACTCGTTACACCGAGTACCACTCATCTCCACTACAAATAGGAAAAAGAGGCTACAATTTGCACAAGCTCACCAAAATTGGACAGTTAAAGACTGGAAAAATGTTGCCTGGTCTGATGAGTCTCGATTTCTGTTGAGACATTCAGATGGTAGAGTCAGAATTTGGCGTGAACATGGATCCATCATGCCTTGTTACTACTGTGCAGGCTGGTGGTGGTGGTGTAATGGTGTGGGGGATGTTTTCTTGGCACACTTTAGGCCCCTTAGTGCCAATTGGGCATCGTTTAAATGCCACGGCCTACCTGAGCATTGTTTCTGACCATGTCCATCCCTTTATGACCACCATGTACCCATCCTCTGATGGCTACTTCCAGCAGGATAATGCACCATGTCACAAAGCTCGAATCATCTCAAATTGGTTTCTTGAACATGACAATGAGTTCACTGTACTAAAATGGCCCCCACAGTCACCAGATCTCAACCCAATAGAGCATCTTTGGGATGTGGTGGAACGGGAGCTTCATGCCCTGGATGTGCATCCCACAAATCTCCATCAACTGCAAGATGCTATCCTATCAATATGGGCCAACATTTCTAAAGAATGCTTTCAGCACCTTGTTGAATCAATGCCACGTAGAATTAAGGCAGTTCTGAAGGCGAAAGGGGGTCAAACACAGTATTAGTATGGTGTTCTTAATAATCCTTTAGGTGAGTGTATATGTTTGAACCAGAGCGAATTATACAGGAAGACCCGGTTCTACGGGATGCTTGAGGGTTATAAGCATCTTCACACGAAAACAAGAGCACCCTCATTAAATACTGTAAAATATCTTATTGATGAAACAGATTTGGTAAAAGCTCCAGTGCGTAAAAATCAGAATCCTTAGCAATAATGATAGGAAAAGCCCCACCCCCCACATTGATGGAGACTGGTTTCAAGTTTGTGACGGTAGGAGAGAGGGCGGTTTCAAATTGTGTCTTTGGTACACATTGCATATTTAATAAATATAAAGTTAATAAAAACAGCATTTATTTGAAATATTGAGATTTTTAACAGTGTACTGTCTTTTAATGTCAATTTCGATCAATTTAATGCGTCCTTGCTGAATAAAAGTATTCATTTCTTTTAAAAGAAAAGTCTAATTTTTCTGAATGGTAGTGGATGTGAACGCTACACAGAGACATTTGTTGTCTTTGTTTGAATTTAAGCTAATTTGGACTAAAACATGCATTCATTGAACTCAACTGCAAGTTCTGTTGGTTTGATGGTTGATATGATGCATTTCTTGTGTTAAGTATAGGAAGTTATAATAAACAAGTCTTTGGTTACTTTTTTCAGCATTATTTATTTAATCTAAGAATCGTTTCCCCCAGACATTGCTATTCATAAATCTCAAGTTTTATTTATATATTCAATTATTTATTTAGTCTTTTTCTGTAGAACATACACATTTTGATTGTGAGCATGTGTTTCCAGATTTATGTGACATCATTATATCTGATTCTCTAATCTAATTTGCCACAACAACATCACAGTTAAACAAATTGCAAGTCTGAAAATGTGTGTTGTTTGGTCTGAAATACAAAACAGTCCTTGGAATGGTGCAGATTCGCAGAAATGTTTTCTGAACTTACAGTGAAGTCTACATTGTTAAATGGTTTTAAATGTTGCTTGTTGGAATCATGGTGACTTTTTCCACATTATTAAAATAGTTTTGTGCAAAAATGCTGACTTTAGAGACCTCACTCGGCCCCTTCAATCTTTTTATATTCTCTTAGAATTTTTCAAGATTGTTGCTTTATGATTTCAATGGCAGTTGTTGTATCATGGATTATTCTAGATTTCACTCCAGCTAAATGGGACCAACATGGTTTTAGAATCCTGAGATTTTATGTACCTAGATTTACGAGGGAAGTAAATATACATACTGCTGACCATTATAGGTCAATGGCACCAAATTGACCCATGGGACGGGGGAACATAACAAAAACATGTTTATGCATCTAAGAGAGGGGCCCATTCTAACCAGCCCTGCCAGATACGGGACTTCAAACAAGACTGCATACCTGTTTAAATACCTCACGTCATGCATGTGCCATGCATGCTATAGACAAGCAGGCTCCTCAACATGGAAATGAAACAGAAAGAACCATTCAAATCAAACTAAAAAGCCTGTGATATAAATCAAAGGCCACTTTGGATGTTGTGTGTTTTATTCAAAGGGATCATTCTCAGTTTTTATGGCAGCTTATTGAAGGGTAACCATGGGAGCAGACATTAAACATGTATGTTTTAGTCTGAGGCCTCCGAGTCTGTCATCATCAAGTGACGGCCTTTGCTTTGATTTCCTGGGCTAGTCCCATGCTTCATGGCGCATGTATGCGCGATGATTTATTTAGAGGTCAGCTGCACCTATAAAAGAAGAGTGACATGTGAGAGCATTGTTAGCTGGGACCACACGCCTCTGGCGTCGAATGTTTTACAAAAAAAAAGGCTTTACAGACTTTAAGAAGAAAAAGATGTGTTGATGATTGTAATATAGCCTCAGGATATGGGAGAACATTTTTTAATAAATGTCAGCTGACGCCGTTTCTAAGTAGGAAAGTCACGTAAGCCTGTTGAACGGTAATTTATTTTCATCGTGGATTGTTTAGAGTCAGATAAAAATGGTAACATTTCCACTGTTGTATATGAGTTGCAGATCTTTGCTTTACTTTAAAGTTCTTCAACTTTCTTCCTTTCTTGATAAATGTATGCAAGATTCGTCATCTCATCACGTTAGCTACAAATCAAGATAATCAATCAGAGCTCAGTTATACAACCTCGTGAATGATTCTCAGCTTGTCCTGCTGTCTTCCACATGTGCATTATGGGTAGGATGCATTATTTGCTTAGTTTTTAACACTTTGATGAGGGGGGCTTTTTCTCAAACCCCAAAGTATTCGCATGTGCCCAGGCCTCTTGCTTAATGAACACCTTCCGCTGCAGGGCCGATGCAGAATGATTTCCTCAGATTGTGTTTAGGCCCTCTAGGGGCAGGAAACAGGAAATGGAGGTCGGCAGTATGGTGTTAAAGCATGGCTCTGACAATAACGCTTAGTGACACTTGGCAGGACTTTGAGTGCAGCCGTTAATGTGTCTTTTCCGTGTGGTATTTGTCTTCTCACAGACGGACGGTTGATATAGTGCACAGAGATGATGACCGATAAGAGCTGGGCAGAGAGGACTCGTAAAGTATTACTCCCATCACAGACTGGCTTAGACGTTTGCTTAACCGCTGCACACCCTGAAATGTACACCGGTCTCACATGCACTTGTACTGCTATGAACTAAGTAAAAGAAAGTATCCCAAACTCCCAAATATTTCTCAGCTAGCCAAACACCATTAAGCTTATTTCCCTGTATTTTGCCTCAAGAACCACTGACTCAATTAATTAATTTCCTCCTAAAATATGATAAAATTATAATAGTCAACCTGAAACTTCAAAAAGTTGTCTGAGAGTGTCTGTTCTGCTGAACTAATAAATATGTTAAGCAATTTCAGTCATTTTCCAAATGATTTTCTTCTTTACTTGATATAGGTAGTAGTGCAGCACATCAGATCATTAGTGCCACGCATCAGATCATCACATCACAACATTTTTTAGATGTTGCATAAAATATTGGCTTTTACGGTTGATAGCTGGAGTCAATCTTCTGTGGACAAGCACAAAGTCATGTACTGAGAAAATAAACCAACTTGTTAGCAATCATTAGTTAGCCAAATAGCCGTGTATAAGAGAGGGATGCCTGCCAGAGTGTGTCTCGTCCATGTAAAACTTGTAGGAATTCTCTGCCGCAGAGGTCAGTGATTCGGTATTTGGTCTCTGTGACACTGTGGTAGAAGAGTATTTTCAAACAGACCCAACAGATGACTTAAATATTCAAAATATGTGTCCGAAATGCATTTGAGTTGAAGAATTATTGTCTCCTTTCATCAATAATTATCTGTTTATTATTTCTACAGCCGTGGTTATTATCTGGGACATTCCAAGGCATTTCTTCCCCCACACTTTCTAATATTTGTAAATGTTGATAAATTATATGACGATGAGGTGAAAGAAGCACAGCATTCAGTGTAATTCATGAATCTTATCCAGTTCCCCAGGCCTGTTCCCATCATAAAAGAATGGCCGGAAGAGGTGGCTGGATGAGGAACGGCTTTTTGAAGGAGGGGGAGAAGACCAGCAGTAATGCTGAAACTCTATAATTGATGGTGTTTGATTTCCACTGTAATTAGCATTCCTTTGGATATTTGAATTTCCAACCTGGGCCTATCTTATATCCTTGCTGCATTCCAAAAATGGCTGGCTGGCTTACAGGTCCTCTAAACTGACCATGAATCGAGTTTTGGAGTCTAGTGCATTTAGCGTAACAGGCATATTGCTCTCACACTCAACACCGTATTCTTTCTACTGTGGAACACTTGAGCAAAATGTCCAAGCTGTTCTCTTCCAATAAAAAGGAATTGGACCAGAATGCATCAAGCTTTAAAGGACAAAAATCATTATAGAAGAATCAAGAAAGTAGTTCACACCCATGCTTTATATTCCTAGACGTCCAAAGCCATACGGTTGCTTTATGTGAGGAACAGACTGAAATTCAAGTCGTTGTTCACTATAAATCATGCATTAAATAACTTGACAACAGTGATCACCATTCACTTTCGTTGTATGGAAAAGAGCACTAACATTCTGCTAAATTTCGCCTTTTTTGTTTCAAGAAAGAAAGTCATTTCGAAAAACACAGTGGTGAGTAAATAATGACAGAATTTTTATGTTTGTGTGACACTTTGGGGTTTCACAATGATGCCATAAAAGAACCATTTGGTTTCCCCAAAGAAGCTTTCAGTCAAAAGTATTTTAAAGGACCATTTTTTGTCAAAGAACCTTTTTCCACAAAAACAAACCTTTTGCGACATGGAAAGGCTCCATGGATGTTAAAGTTTCTTCTCGGAACTATCACTGCCAATAAAGAACCTTTATTTTTAAGAGTGGTATTATATTATATATCACACTTCTCTCCCCCACATGGTATTTTGGCTTATAAACATTCATATTTGGAAGAGAGAGAAAAGGCCATGTTTTTGTTTCTTGATATTCAATTATATTCTATATGAAACATTTTCTCCTACAGTTGTCCAAGGACAATCTTACATTCTTCCTTTTTCCTTCAGTCTTTAAGTTCTCTGAGTATTTAGACGGCTTTCTCTATCCCTTTCCCAGGAGTGGCTATATAAATATTTAGCATGTGCCTAGTCCAAACTTGTGTCCTATCAAATGCTTTTTTTGAGAATGTTCACAGGTGCTTGTCCAAGTTCACAGCTTAGGAAATGTTTTGTTTTGTGAGGTTGATCAATAGGGCAGGAAGCAGAATGGATTGTAGCCATGGGCAGGGAACTATTCTGAATTTGGCCATTAGAAATGGCTGCGTGTAGTTCCATGGCAAACTGATTCTCTTCCTTTTGATCACAGCAATGAGAATAGATTGATCTACATCAGATGGTATTTTTCTGTGAACAAAAAATGAACAAGCCAGTATAGCAGAAAACTGAGCTCATTATCCTAGATTTTTTTACTCTTACTTGTTTAGTTTGACTACTAACAGCTGTAAATATACATGCATCACAGAAGAAAACATTTCCACTAGTGTCATTTCCACCACATCTCAAATTATGTATTGTGCTTGTTTCATTCTGTGGCGAAAATTATATTTTAGACATTTTGGAATAAATCAGCTCCATTGGTATTTTATGTATACTAAATAGAAACACACAATTAAATACTATTTCCACACTTTTTTGTGTGTGGAATTTTTAATCTTGATTTAAAAATCACAAACAATAAAAATGAGAACGTACGCTAAATTTTTGGGAAAAAATAACTTTGCCCTTTAAATTATGATTTTCACACAATAAATATTGAAATATTTTATTTCACTCATTTTTAGACCAATTTAAACCTTTTAAAAAATCTATATATTTATTATATACATTTTACTTTAAATATGTTAAAAATTAGCCTAGAAATCTAGACGCACCCTAGCGGCAGCAAAATTTATTTTGCAGCCAGGGTAGTCTAGCAACTCTCCGTTGACTTTCGTAGCTGTAAAAACCTAAATTGGGTCAGGCCAATCACATGGTGTATAGAGTAGGCGGGGCGAAAACAAAGAATGGCTGCTGCTGCTGGCGAACAGTCTTTCGAATCGGCTTTGGCCGTGACTCTGGAAGACTAGGAGTTTCGTTTTTCTTTGAGAAAAGAGCAAAGAACGGCACTTAAGTCATTCTTAAAAAAGGAAGATGTGTTCGTAGTTTTGCCGGCCAGATTCAGAAGTTGAATCTATCAACTAACGTTAGCTCCGCTGTTGGGAAAACGCTCTGGTTGGTTGAAGCGCTGTCCTATTGCGTGCAGAGTGAATTTGAAAAACAGCCGTTTATCCCGCCCCTCGGATTGAGCCGTGTCTATGGTGAGTTGCCAGACCTAACATCTTGATGTAGGTCTGGCTTGCCAGGCTAGTTAAAAATGGTTTGATTTTGTGTAAAATCTAAACTTGAAAAATAGTTGAAAAGTAATACTTTCCAGTAGTTTCCAAAGGTTCAAACTGATATTAAACCCCTGGGACATAAGTGTCCAAAGTTGAAGAAAAGCCCCTTTTAGAAACACTCTATGTTGCAAGTGCAATGCTGTACCAAGTGAGCTGTCAAGCAAGTTTACTACATGCATACAAAGACGAGCTGGTTATGTATGTAATGCAAACATCAAAATGCACTATGGTAAAAGTTTTTTTATTTTTTATTTTTTTTTATAGTATTGTGCAAGAAACATGGGCGTCTTTGTTAATCGATAATCTGCCCCTGTAATCATAATTTGTGTAAAAAGGAAAAAAAAGTTGTTTGTCTTTTACAGGCACCAGTGTTCATTTCAGCTGGAAACTGCAGTGAATTGCATACTGTAGGTTCGTTTTTGTCATTTTGCTCATTTGTCGGTCGAGGCATTTTTCCAATGAGCCAATGGTTGAACACTAAATCTGCGTTTTGTGTAGTTGCTCTCAGTTCTCCAGTGCTTTCACACACAGCCACATTAAAGCATCCTCATTTATATCTGTGTTCCAGTACACATATCTTTGTAAGTCATCCTCACAACATCTGGTGTAGAGGAAATCTATCCCCAATATTACAAGTAATGCTGTAAATTTTTCTCAAAAGGGCTTCTCTTGTCTATGCAAGTGATGAGGCTAAGCTGAACCTTATGTTTATTCAGGACATTCAGGAAAAAACCATATACTAAAACACCAGCTGCCTTTTACTGTATTTATTTTTTTAGCAGGCCTAAACAGTCCCAAAAGCATGCTACCTCAACCATGCCATAATACTTTCCCTTTTCCCATTTTCAAAAACATTTATCCCTCTCTCTGGAGTTTATATGACTTGAAACTATTGCAAAAATGTGTCTGTCTGTTTCCTTTTTAGGACTTGTGAGACATAATCCCCTTCTGTCTTTTTCATTCTTCACTAATGTAGTGGGCACTAGGGCACATGTCTGGACGTAAAAGTCAAATAAATCAGGTTGGGATACACTATGCTACACTGACTGTTAGGAGTGCCTATGACATGTTTGTAATAGTTGGCATTGTCGAGAGTGGAGACCCCCAGAGTCTATAAGCACAGTAAAATAAGGTTCCAGATTCCCAGTCTGGCATATTTTCCTTTGCAAACACCTCATGCTCCCCCTCTGCAGACCCTCATGATGTATCGACTGCCGTGCTGTCCATGCTTCTTTCTCCAAACTTGAGGGTGGTAGGTTGAAACACAGGATAAAACCTTTTATTTCTGTTATTTGACATAGCAAAGATAATTTATTAGAAGTTGCTTTGTTCTAAATTATACTATTTAAAGCCATGACAAACTTTTATATAGTGGGAAACCCATTGCCTTTTTTAAGCTCTGCCTTTTTTCTTTTCTTTTTAGTTTCTGAGAATTATGGTGTAAGAAAATGTGATTCCTGTATAGCTAAAATAGTGGCGAATGGCACTAACAACACCAAGGTCATGAGTTTGATTGGAATGCAGCATTAGACATGCTTGTGATGTTAGCAAGAAATGTACACATAAGTGCTTAGAAGTCCTACATTACCCCAGTTCACCCTATATCTCCTTACTTTTTCCCATCTTGATTTTTGTAAAATCTAATAAATCCACTTATTTTTTAAATCACCCCATACTGTGGTGTGAGTGACCTTTCAATGAGACATAATGAACTATTTCAAACTGATGGCATGCAAGGTAACACAAACTATAGTAAACACTTTTTAAAAACAAAAAGTAGCTTTGTGTTTGTGTATTTTAACAGATGATACTGATAGGTACAGGGGTATATGTGTTTTATGAGACCCTCATTTCTGCTCATTCTTAGAAAACAAACCAGAGCTCATCCTTGAGGCAAAGGTCATTTAAAGTTCAGATCAACTGAGTGCAAAGAATCTTTCTGTTAGTAGAACTTTTAGGACTATTGTCTTGTCACCACATAAATTTTTAATATTGCTATTCATGATGTTCATGACAACTGGTTTGTTTGTGCATGCAGTAATTGCATGGTTTCCAAAAACCTTTTCTAATGAAATGTCATTCAGTGCTTCGGCAGTGTTTTGACTCAACAGCAAACAATATTATAAACTATCTGACTCTGCATTTGGCTCTACATCACACTGAAAAGCATGACGATGCTTTATAAATGCATCTAATCTACTGTTTATTTTAGCATTAATCCCACTTACAGAAAGCTGAAAACATTCTGGAATTTTAACTGTGGTTTTAAAATGCCACGTTCTCCGCTGTGACTAGGGTTTTTTAGCTATCGTATAAAAGGTGTTTATTAAAAGTTTTTTATTAGACAAACTATCATGGAGCTTGAAAATAAAGCACACAATTAACATCTAGTTGTTAAAGCTGTCAATGATCAAATTAATTAAACTGATTCAGACATTCGAAGTTTTAATTTTATTTTATTTCATGCACCCGTGTCCTGACTCTATGGAGCCCGGGGGACACGGGGAAAAATATGAAATACTATATTTCAATGCTTTTGCAAGCGAACACAACGTTTCTTGGGAAAACTGTAGAATAGAGTAGAGGGTTGGGTATCAAGAACCGGTTTTATTTTAGAACCGGTTTCCAAATTTCCAAGAACTTTGGATTGATAAGAGGCATATTTCGATTCCGCTTAGCGATTCCTGTGCACAAATTTTAATTTGATGATTTTTAACTATTCAAGCGCAAGAAGACTCAATGTTTCAGTATCGCGTACTGTTTGCTGTGCTGTGCACACATCCAAAGCACATGCACCCACCTCTCATAGGGGCTGTTTACACCTGGCCACTTCATGCGTTTTCTCAGATCGGATTGCTATCCGATCGTGAAAAGACCAGGTGTAAATGCCCTCGCTCAAACCACTCCAGGAGGAGGTCTGGGCCGCATTCCAGACGAAACTGGACAAGTGTAAATGCATCTGGTTGTTGAAACCACATATGTAAATCGTACTCCTCCCAAAAATGCTAAAAAAATAAACGTGTGAGAGCGTGTTATAGGCTGTATGTAATGTTATAGCCAGATATGACGACGCTACTGGAACACGCATCACCGCAGATGAGAAGCTGGGCATATATTCATTAAGCCAACGTGCAAACTATCGCAAATCAAAGTGAAAGTAAGTCGCAGACGCTCAACACACAATCATCATCATTAGAAGTAGAGAAACGAAATGATCTTACCAGGGCTGTTGCCACTCTTTCTTATTGCGGCCTTTGATTTTGAAATTTTAGCTGATGATCAATAAAATGCAGCTCATATCTCTTGCTTTCGGTGACGTGCAATTGAAGATCGGATTTAAATCCGTTTCGCAAAAACACATTTATGTGACCAGGTGTAAATGGAATCGTTTTGATAAATCAGATAGCTATCTGATCTGAGAAAAAACATGAAGTGGCCAGGTGTAAACAGCCCCATAAAGTCTGTGAATACTGAATTGAGTTCTCTTTTGCATGTTCTTGCTCTTGAACAGACAAATACACACAACATTATGCCAAAATATCCTTGTAAAACACAGTCGGTTGTGTCGTAAATGAACAATTATTTGAGAAAGAAAACACGTGTGCAACAGTATATTGGATCCTTGCATTTGGTCTTAAAGTGACAGCAGCCTAATGAACCTGCTGCCATCTGTGTCCTTAATTTTAAGCCAAGCTCACACTACACGACTTTTGGCTGGATTTTGCTGTCGCAGACAGATTTTCAAGGTCTGCGACACAACCCCGAGATTGCGGCGGCATTGTTTTGTCACACCTCGTCAGCATTGTTTTGTGTAGTATATGTGCTGCTATGACAAGAAACCTTGTGTAGTGTGAGCATCACAGCAATTCAGGTAGTCTTACAGTCCTGTAGTGCGAGCTTGCCCTTAATCAAAGAACAAAAAAAAAGAAAATCACACACTGATCTTGACTGAATATCATTGTAACTTAAGGATTCATCTATATTTTATTTATTAAAAGAACTTCACAGTGTTATTTTACATTTGATTAACTCTGTTCAGTTGTATTTATTTGTGCAATTGCTAATTTCTTTATTTGTCCTTATTTTATTACTGACAGTTTACTTATCTTTAATAATGTTTGACATTTATATTAGTTAGTCTAGTTGTTTTTGCTGTGATGTTTTTGTTAAAGATAACTGTGCTTTAGGCTGCTGATTTTTTTACAGTAGACTAGTTTTTTTTTTTTCTGTTCTGATTTTTTTCATCACCATGTCCCCTTATGGCCTCTGTATTTACACCACTAATACTGTACACTGTGTCTAGTAACATACATTATTACAAAACGATGCATAGTACAATATATGTCATATAATAATCCAACTTCATGTTTGACCTTTTTTATTAACAGAAACATGATAGTGAAGAAATGAAACAATGAGAAGACCTCGGAGGGTATATGAAAATGTCACAAGCCGAATTCGAACTTGGTTCTCCAATCATAAAACATGCATAGGTTATACATTTTCACCTAATGTGACCTGGTGAGTTCAGCCAAAATGCAAGATTCTCTCTTCACCATATGCTACATATGTGGTTTGTTCTCTGGCTAGCTGGCTATGATTTCTTCCATGGTGCGAAAGACTAATACACTGCCATACCACTTTAAAGGTTCGAGTCTGAAACCAGAACCCTTTAGTATAAATTAAGATGCCAAATGTCATTCATCGTGCCTTTGATCAGCCGTTTCGATTGTTTTCCACTCCTTTACCTCACAAATTCCTGTTGTTCGAGTGCCATCAGTGTCTCCTTTAATATTACAGAGAACACCGGCTCTTATCCCAGTAGCACACAGCAGGCTCACACATTTGGAATTATTTAGTTCTTCAGTTTTTCTCATGACTAGAAAGATCTCATCTCATCTCCCTCTCCTCCTCCTTTTATGAACATGGAACAAGAATGTGACAGGTTTCTGAGAATAACCATTTTCTGTCAATCATCTTCATAATGCATAAAGGAATAGTTCACCCAAAAAGGAAAATTCCCATCATTTACTCACCCCCATGTCATTCTAAACCTGTATGAAAAAATATTTTGAAGAATCTTTCAGTATTTTTGTCCAATGAAAGTCCAAAATTAGACAATGAGAAAAAAAAACAAAGAATAAAGAAAGTCATACAGGTTTAGTTAACTATAGCTTTAAATTCATAATAGTCTTAAAGTTCAATATATATTTTTTTAAATTTGTATATTATCCTCATAAGAATTTCGCACTTACACACCAGCGTTCCATTTCCATGCATATGTGAAGGTCTCTGGCAAAGCACACCTCTGTGTGTGTGTGTGTGTGTGTGTGTGTGTGTGTGTGTGTGTGTGTGTGTGTGTGTGTGTGTGTGTGTGTGTGTGTGTGGTCCGACCAGACCAAAACATGTGGACACAGTTAGAGGTCGATTATTTTCAATTGTTGAATGATCAAAAGTATCTCAGAACGTAGTTCACCACGCTTTTGAGACGCGAATGGATTCTGATGGCATTCCCTGGATTTTTGGGAAGCGGGGCCGGTGTTTCCGTATTTCACGGATCTCAATGGTGTGACAAACGCAATCTTCACTGGAATTCCTGGCAGGGAGATCAGAGAATGTGATTTATTGGGATGTACTTTCTGTATCATCAGGAAGGCGGGAGAAGCAGCAGAGGCAGCCCCCTTTGATGGTGCGTGCGGGGAGTGGGGGTCTGGAGCGCTCCTTAGCCTTGATTCAGCAAAGTTGATGCCTCTGGGGTTTGGACAGGCTGAAGCACGTGCCCCGTGTCACTGAGGTTAATATATTACCCTTAAGCGTTAAATGCTCTGTTTAACATTAGCATTGTGTTACTGTTAACCTCTCCTGTGTTCTTCTGCGGTACACCAGAGAAAATGTAGTATACATTGTTGCTGGAAGCCTTTTTCATCCCATCAAAACTACTTGCTGTTGTTTAAAGGCTTTATTTTGTTCTTGATTTAACAATAATTCCTTCATGGCTTCCTCTCTAGTTCAAGCTTCCATTGAATTCTTAGAACCAGCTCAATTTCAACTATAAACCTATGTCCAAGAAAGCACAGCCAGTTTTTCCCCTTTTTTTTTATAGTAATTTTTATTCATCTGATGTATTGTGTTATGTGTGGTTTGTCAAAAACCAATTTACAACAGCTACCACAATGACTGAAATGAAGACTCGATTGATTTTTTCGACTTGATTTTTTTCTGTTCTCTATGGACGCCTGTTTTCATCAGTTTGTTTCCATTAAAAATAAAACAAATATATGTGAAATATGGTATAAAATAAGAAATAAAGTTCAATTCAATTCACATTAATTTGTATAGCGCTTTTCACAATACATTTTGTTTCAAAGTAGCTTTTTAGAAAATGCATGTTTCTACATTTTGCAGTTTTGAATGTTATTTCAGAGTTGCCGTCATCTGAAGTCCTCGCAGGGGTTGGCGGAGATGGTCGGCCCTGGCAGCTTTTAGAGCCTTTTTATAGCAGGACATACTGTCTTTCCTTGCGATTCTAGCCATTTAATCAAGTTCATTTGTGTGTTTTGGTACACTGAGACAGATCAGGCAGTCTACTTGTGAATCTATCTTTAGTGGTTAGGATAATTGTTCTACCTGGTTGATAATGCGGAGCGATATGGCAAATGTCAGCAGTACACAGTATGCACGTTACAATGTAGTGATCAGTGATGTCATCACTTTGCGGTAGAATAGGCATATATATACAAATACAGTAAGACAATAACAGTAAGATCGATTCCATGTGATACAGTATGATTAAAACGATGAGTGTGTCTGGTGATGTTTTGCTTGACCCCAAAGGAGTTCAGTAAGTCTGTAAACACAACTCCTAACGCATCATTTGTATGATCTATTATCTCTGTGAATATTAAAATCTCCAACAATCAGCGCTCCTGACATTGACCAATAGGTCGAGGAGAAAGTTACATTGCAAGAGATAAAGCTGCATTGTCACAATTTTGAGAAACAAAGTTGCAATTTTCAGAGTTGTGCCGTTGCATTTATGGGAAATAGATTCACAGTTCTGACATATAAAGTCACTATTATTTTCAAAATATACTTCTGTTTTTTATATGCACTAGAAAATTCTCTCCAAAGACTCTCCTACTCGCTACTGTACTTATTTACCAGTATAAAGCTGCTTGGTTTGGACGTGACCTCTGAGTAAACAGTGATTCATGCATTGTTTTTCCCATTCAGGGAATGTTTTTCATGCAAATTTCATTCAAGTTTTGCTAATGTGACCACATCCACTCACTGTAAGAAGTATGTGCAGTTGTTGTTACCCTAGATGTGAAGTTTGTCATTTCTTTTCCATTAGATGCACAAAATAAACTAGCAAAATCTCCCCATCTGCCATTGGCAGTAAAAGTAAAAACAGGTAGCCCCGCCCCAAACCCCAAACTCACACCATTGGTTCAGCTAGTGTCATTATGTCTAACTCAGTCTGGCCCCTCAAACACACAATCCAATTCTGTTTAGTACCGCCAGTGGTGCACAACACACTTTAAGTTATTTTTACTTGATCCAAACCTTATAATATAATTTTTGTTGGTGAAAATGACAATTCCTATAGCTCAGACAGTAGAGCATGGTGCTAGCAACACAAAGCTTAAAGGTCTCAGGGAATGAATATACTGTCAAAATGTATATTTTGAATGCAATGTAAGTTGCTTTGGTTAAAAGCATCTGCTGAAAGTAATAATCAGGTTGATTCAGTCAGATTTTTTTTAAATGGACAAGTTTATTTAGATGATACCACATAACCACAGACTCTCCCGGTGCTTGCTATGTCCCGCCTCACCCGCTATTAATTCACTATACATCATATGCACTTTCACTTTGAGGAGTGCCGTTCCGTGATTGCAATCAATCACAGTCCTAATCGCAATAAAGCATATTCCCAAAATGGAAATGTAGTTCTTCCAAAATGTTTAATTCTGCATGTACTCACACTCATGTTGTTTAAAAGTCTGTGTTTACTTACAGTATGCGCATCTTTGTAAATCTGTTCATCATATAAAGCCATCGTGTCTCTTCATAAGACTTCGATTTGGATTAGACCACTCAATTGATTATTTTTACATTGCATTTATAATTATTTTTTTTTTTATTTTTTTTTTTTTGTTTTAGAGCAATGGACTTTAAATGAAGGGACAGAAATCTCTCAGGTTTTATAAAACAAAATTTCTTCATTTGTGTTTGGAAGTTAAACGAAAATCTTAGAGGTTTGAAATGACATGAGGGTGAGTACATGATGACAGAATTTGCATTTTGAGCGAATTATACCTTATAAACACAGTAAGCTGAGCCTTGGATAAAACTAATCGTGAATTATATTGTTTATATCAACAATACGTATCGCCGCATTTTTATATCGCAATACCTTGACATAACAATGTATCGTTACACCCCTTGAAGGAAACCATATTTTTTAAGGGCCTCTCATGCACACACTTTGGAACATTACTATGACCCTGCTTGCTCCCGTTCAGAGAACGCTAATGAGAGAACCTTTAAGGCCAGCCATTGTGGGCTCTGAATTTGAGTTTGAACTCTTGCCATTCTCACCACAAAAGCCTGAGCCAAGTAATTCTGATTCTTTTCTGGCAATCCTGATACTGAAATTTTCCCTTCTTCTCCCATAGTCTCTTTCTATTGATTTCAGTGTTCCTCTTGTTGTTTTACTAACGTGACTCCAGAGACCTAAAGTGTTTGCTATGCTCTAAGACAGTGTAGAATCGAGTTTTCTGAAATGCTGGTTTGTGGAGGTTTTTGGGTTGATCCATTAGGTTCTGAAGGATCAGATACTACTTCACTATTTGTGTTTGATGGTCATAATGTACAGAGCCCTGCATATGACGTGAGTGAAAACAATCAAGAACATGGCCACATTGTACTATTCATTTGTTCCCTTAATAAGCTGTGGGAACGAATATTTAATTAATATACACAATATCTATTTTTTCTTCCACATCATGCCCGAAGCTCCATATAATGCAATGATTTTTTGTTGTGACATGTTTATTGAATTTTATTCGGACCACAATGGCATCTAATTAGTCAATGAAAATAACACTTTCGCATGTCAAATAAAACCAAAATTAAATAAAAAATGTAAACTTTTTTTTTTATATTCATTTAAAAATGTACCAACGTTACAAAAAATACAAGTTAAAACTGTTTAAATGTTTCTGTTGTTGAAAATCTGAGCTCCTGAAATAATTTATACTGTATGTGCTATAGTGTGTTGTTATGAAAATGTGATTTATGTAGTTGCCTCATTTCGTGCATGTGTAAGCTGTAATATTAAGCTTATATTGTATTCTGTTTCTAATATAGTATGTGTTTGGTAAGTTAATTAACAGGCTAGCAAAGTGCATCAGTTTACCGGTGTTCGCTTCAACTCAAGCAAGTCGCTCAAGCAAAAATTCTTTATTGATTTTTCTTATTATAAAACATTATTATTTAGTGCATTGTTAATATATTGCAGTGTTATTTTTTTCTCGTTAACAGTATTTTTTTTATTGTTATTGCTGACAAGGTCAAAAATATCCTTTGCTAAAATTTTCATTATTGATTTCATTGAGCAGATAAACACTAAATTTTGACGGGATGAGATAACCAGTGCCGAGAAGAGGACATAGCAACTTAAATGGATGGCCAGTTCAAAAGAAGGGGATCCATCTGTGTAAACAACACCTCTTTGAGGGGAGTTATTAATTAACCTCATTCATTTGCCATGGATTTATCTGATCCCCCTTCCTCCATCTGACTCCAGCTGACTGAAGGCATTCAGTGTGGTAAAAACCGCATGGACGAATGCCCTGTCTACAGAGGGCCCTAGACCAAGTTGACCATAAATCTCTCTGACGCCCACTTACAGCGCAGACTTCTCGCCACAACCACCAGCCGCCCCCGCCTGTGTCTACGAAGAGAAAGAGAGGGCCAATGTGGTTACAATTTATTATTTCATCAACATACTGTCAAGCAAGAACTTGCGCCTTTTTATCCATTCCCTGTAAAGTTTGGGAAAGAGAGGTTCATCTTTTTTTCTGCCTTTAAGAATGTCAGCAATGCTTCCCAAGAATCCCATATTGTTGTCTTTGGTGTAGGATGAAAGGTCCAGCTTCTCTGTTCTCTCTGTAGATCTTAAATGTGATTAGATGGCCTCAACATGATCAGATGCACAGAGGCTAGAACAGATTATGTGCTTCTATGCTTCTGTTATTTTGAGGACATGGTTTGCAAATAAGAAAAGGGAGAATGTAGAGTGAGGTATATGCTTTTTGCCCAAGGGGAGCAAAAGTTCACCCTTGAATTGAACGTCGCTTCGTTGATCAAATTTTTACACACATGAGATCCATACTGTCTCAGACAGGTGTAGTTTCTTCTTTCAAGGTGTAGTTTCTTACTACTTTTGAAACTCTCTACTAAGTCACAAATATCTGTTTTGTTCTGCTATAAATATTTTAAAGGCATGGCTCTCCTGAAAATGAAAATTCTGTCATCGTTTACTCACCGTTGTGTCTTTCCAAACCTGTATGACTTTCTTAATCGTGACCAGAAAACAGTGGGTTGAAGTCAGAAATCGGTATCTGTGGTTTTGTGAACCATGAGTAATTACAAAGTTTTGACTCAACAGAACGAATCAGTCATAAATCAGATATTATTACTTCTTTGATTAACTTTTATGGTGCCTTTTTTAGTCAATTCGGAGCATAAAAGTTTTCATTCATTTAAAGTCGGCATAAGACATAAGTTGCGATAGTCTTTTCTTCCCTATTGTCACATATCCAAGTGAAACGGCTTCTTGAGCAAGAGGAAAATGTAGGGCTGATTTTATCCTTTTGGGAATTGATTGGATTGTTGGATCATTGTGGTTTGCCATTGCTGCTATCCCATGTGAGGTTGTCACAGGTTGACCTGCCCTTGCACCAGTAAACACATCATCAGAGAAGGGAAGAGATGTCGCTACAAGAGGGAGGGGAAGTTATTTTGATTAATGCCAGGTTCAGACTACACACATTTTTGTCTGTTATGATAGTCATTAGGGCTGCACAATATATCGAAAAATTATCGTTATCGCGATAATAGTATATGCGATATCCGTATTGCAGCAAGGTGCGATAAATTGCATTTATTTTATGTGCCAAGCATTTGTGTGATGCATGCATGCATAGGTTGTTTATCCAAATTCGACCAATCAAATGGGGCCTTACTTAATACCCGCCTCCCCAGTATTCCCCAGGTGCTATTATGCTATTGGCTAGATCGGACCCAAAGGGGAACCTAGTGGCTCAGAGCAGAGAGTGGAAAATAAAAACTAATGGCGGGAGTAGAGACAAGCGAGGAAAATGACAACAGTGAAGAACCTGTACCTAAAAAGAACTACGTCTTAGGGTTGTAACGATACACATATTCATATTGAACCGTACGGTACGAGGCTTTTGGTTCGGTGTTCGGTACGCATTTTAAAACCGAACGGTTCGTTGGACCATTTTTCCTGCCGACCAAAATTTCATTATTTCAAATGTAGGCGCGTTGCGCGTGGCAAGCGCATCAAATGGCAAATGTAATGCAAGCGGAACGAAACTGCTCATTATTGTGTGGTTGAAGGACCGTTTATTAGTTTGGACCAGTGCAGCGCGAGCCGATCGCGATCATGCGACACTGTTACTACACAGCGCTAATAAGAGATCCAGTAAAGAAAGCATTTGAATTCGCCACAGAAGTAATAACATCGCTGCGAGATCTAGTGAGAAACATTCACATTTCTCCGTTATTAACGGATCAAACAGCGCGTGGAAACCAGGAGAAACATTGTGCCATGAATGAACTATCCAGTGTCCACAGATCAGCAACATTCACCATGGATTTACTGTAGTAACACTAACTGCAACCATGGAAGTTTGGCAGGAATAGTAGGCTATAATGCCTTCAAGTAACATTACGTCGGTTTTATTTTGACATTATGAATACAATTGCTGCCCTCAAATGTTAATCTGAACTAAAATAAACCTTTGTTTATAACTACTACAATATTAGGCTACATTAAATTTTTTCCAAGGAGCTGTTTTGTTTTATATACTCCTAAGAAGAGTCAATTATAGCTCCATCATTGGTCAAAGTAAAAAAATATCATACTTTATGATGTTAGTTTTAATTAAAAAAAGAATAAAAAAAATTAAATCAAGGAAATTTCTCTGGCATTTCTTTCTTTTTGCTGTATCGAAAACGTACCGAACCGTGACACAAGTGTATCGTATCGAACCGAACCGTGAATTTTGTGAACCGTTACACCCCTAGTACGTCTGACATATGGCAATATTTTGGCTTCAATAGAGAAGTGTCAAAAATGCAGGTACTGTGTAAGGGGCCTTTCACATATCGCGTCTAAAAACGAATGGAAAGCACGGCCGCGCCGCTATCTCCTTCTTTCCACAAGCGCTTGCGTCTGTCGTTGCTATGCAACCATGACCTGCATGAGCTTGCGGAATTCTGTAAAGTTGAGATGTTCTCATCTCGTCGCGGCATAGGCGGGCCTGGTAAAATGTGCTTCCATTTTGAGCGCGCTTACCGCACGCCTGCATTTAAAATAACGAATTTGCACGCGCAAAAAACGCGATATGTGGACATAAGTGACGGTGTCACTAAGTCGTGGCGAAAAAATTTGGCCACGTCGAGAGGAAACTAATCTCCACAGTCATCTGGAACGCAACCAGAGCCGGATTAACGCAAAGGCAAACTAGGCACGTGCCTAGGGCCCGATTGGCGGGATGGGGCCCAGACAGAGGGACAAAAAAAAACAAAAAAAATGTACAAATGTCCTATCTACAATTTATTTCAAAATGTATTAATTAACTAAAAATAGTGACGATGTTTATCTTAACCATAGACTGTTACATTACGTCACATTAACGCCAGCCCATGACTGTATATATAGAGGCGCCAGCCAGTTAAGTCCGAGGGGACGTCAGCGGCGATCAGAGGCGGTCAACGAACGCATCCATCAGGTGCTACGAGTGCGAAGCAAAAGCCTAAATAGGCACGCAAAGAAGCACAGCTCGAAATGCAGGTCATCGATTTTGGAGTGATTGCAATGTATTTTAAATATAAACGTGTGGGCTACTGTAGATCAGCGTATTTCTGGAAAAATCATTCACCGCTTTGTTTGTCTAGTCTACGAGTTTAAAAGAGCGCGAGCGTCTAACGTGCCCAGACGCGACGCTTTGAATTTGCGCGTACAACGAATAACATCGCGTTGGGAGCTGACTAGTAAAAAGCTACAAAAGTAAAAGACAAGACGTTTGTATTCAAAGTTAAAAAAACCAACACACTGCAACATTTTTAAATGTTTCAAATAAAGGATCTCATATCTATGGGTCTATCTTCTATATTCTGATGCTGATGATTAGATAATACCCTGACATCATAGCCTATACGAATATTAGATTAGAATTTTTTTCCTGCTCAGTAGCGATCGTATCTTTCTCTTCCACTTGATTTGTGTATAGCATATTTAAGGTAGCAATGCAATACATAATATCATATTACTGATATTAATAATATGACAATATCTGCAGATATTGATTAAATGGGAGGGAAAAATCCTGCCCATAACGCAGCTATGAAAACAATTATAAAAGCAGGTTCATGTTCATCTACTGAAGTGGGATTCTGGAACTGTGAATAAACTGAATAAAACAGCTAAAAATAACAACAAGAACAATAACATCTTCATTAAACAAAAAAGAGATTACCTTAGATAAATTTTGATGTAGTAGCTACCAGTAAAAAGTCTGGACCCATTACTATCTTTAATGTTTTTGAAAGAAGTTTCTTATTATGCTCTACAAGCCTGCATTTATTTGATCAAAATACAGAAAAAAACAGGAATATTCAGCGAGGATGTGTTAAATATATAAAAGTGATAGTGAAAACTTTTTTAAAACAACTTTTTAATAATCAAAAAATCCTGAAAAAAGTATCACATGTTATAAAATAAAAATTAAGCACCATTTCTAACATTTGATAATAAATCAGAATATTATAAAGTTTTCTAAAGGATCACGTGACACTAAATTCAGCTTTGAATCGCAGAAATATATTTTAAAGTATAGTAAAATAGAAAACCATTATTTTAAATTGTAATAATATTTCACTATATTATTTTTCTGTATTTTTGATCAAATAAATCCAGGCTTGATGAGCATAAGAGACTTCTTTCAAAAACATTAAAAATAGTAATTTGTCCAAACTTATGTACTGTGTAAGTAAAAATATACTAAATTTAAAATTAAATGTTGTATAAATAAAAAGGTTAGGAATCATATTTGTTTCAAGTGTTTTTTATTGGGGGTGGGGGGCCTCCAACATGAATTTTGCCTAGGGCCTCCAAATGTCTAGAACCGGCCCTGAACGCAACCTCAGGGAGCTATATGAAGACTTCAAAAAGTGTAAGCCCAAATCTACCAAAACTTCTAACGAAATGCCAAGTAACAATAACAGAGTCTCACAGACAACCATTTATCAAAGTGTTGCATGTATAACGTTAACTCCTTATAAAAAAACTGAGATATCTATTAGCCTACCTGTTTATTTTAGTATGATCATCGCATATATAAAATATAAATAGCATTTCTCTAGGGAAATGTTATATCGCAAGAAATATCGTTATCGCAATACTCAACAACTATATCGCAAATCGCATATTTTCCCAGTATCGTGCAGCCCTAATAGTCATTGTGTCAGATTATGCAATTTTGACTCGTAAATTCTTTTCATGTCGAAGAAACATGTCAGACTACACGTTGCTTCCCCACCAATCATCGTTTGTCAACTTCAGCGAAGTGCATGATATCATCGATAAAGCAGAACTAGTGACTGACTTCTGGAAACAACAGCGTGAAACAAACAATAGCTACTGAAATGGCGAAGCCATACATCAAATAGATTGTGACAAAATCAGGTTGATATTGTTTACTCTGAACCCAGCATAAAAATTACGATGGCATGTGAATTTTTTAAAAAATGATGACGTGCACAGATAAATCATTTATAATAAATAAATACAATATATTCATACATTTTTTTAAGAATTGTTAGTTTTGATTTCATGGTGACTTTAAAGAACAGAATTCAATGAAATTGTTTTTAAAAAATATACATTTGAAGCGACATGAGGGTAAATAATGACAGAATTTGAATTCTGGTGCAACTATCCCTGTAATTGATTTTCCTTAATTTTTTACGAAAGTTTAATTTTCTAGGGGTGTTTCAAACTAATTTTCCATGAGAAGTACACCTTCAATACAAATAGACTGACTGACTGCCTTTTGCCAATATTAACATGCAAAATGAGCAGGAGAAATTCAAAGGCACTATTGTTTCATGTTCCATCTTTCTTCTTCTTCTTCTTCTTGCAGTAATGAACTTTTTCTTTTAGAAAAACACAACAGCAGAGTCTGAGGCATGTGGAGATGCTACCTTTTCTCCAAGCAAGCTAGGCCCACCCGGAATGCTTTGACATGGAAGCTTCTGCCACCATTAATGGAGACAGATATGTTACATTCTGAAGTATTTAGCTCAACCCACCTGCTCTCACTAAGAAAATAAAGCTTGGGAGAATTCCCTTCTCTGGATAAATGGGCCATTGAAGACCTGATGTATTATTTGTGTTTAAAAGAAAGAAAAAGGATACATTTCACCATTTGATTCTACTGTAAATTAATAGTGGTGGGCTGTTGAAATAGCATCCTCCTTATGTTGCTAAAAGCATTTATATGATCAGAGGTCTGATCTGGTTGGCTTTCAGCTGTTATTCTAACAGTTTATCTCTGCTAGTATCAGCGGTGTTCAGCTTTGAATGTGCACCATTAGGCATGAGTATCGTGGTAATTTAGTAATAAAATTACATTATAAGTGATTCTTACTGAGAGAACTGAAAACGGACCTCACAGTGGTTCACAAGTTATGTGAAGATTTTATGATCAAACCATTTTTCTTTTCCTAATGCGGTCTGATATTTGGCTTACATGCAAATCCAGTCTGAGCAAGGCAAACTACAGATTCTCATTACTAACATTATTCTCTTGAATGAGGTTAATTAAATTTCTTGCTGTGAATACCAAGCATCCCTCTACATTTTAATTGGGGAGTCATTTCTACCAGGTGGGGGTTGAGGTTTAGCCATTGGAAAACCGGATAAGGGATGTTTCATTAGAGGCCTATAGCGATGGGTCAAACCAAAGTGGGCACAAACTGAAGGGGTATATATCAATATGGCCATTGTTGCAGAGGGCGTAACAGTCTGTGACCCTAGTGCTGGATTTCACACCC
Source organism: Scardinius erythrophthalmus (assembly GCF_964197995.2). Lineage (NCBI taxonomy): Eukaryota > Metazoa > Chordata > Actinopteri > Cypriniformes > Leuciscidae > Scardinius > Scardinius erythrophthalmus. Next base: position 37,692,436 of record NC_138230.1, on the reverse strand, counting down.
CCTCCAGAGCGTTCACACACTGCTTGGCGTCTTAGCCACTGTACCAGGAGATTGAGAGCATGTCAAATGGCTCTTATCAGCTGAGAATCAGAGACAAATAATAAGATCTCTTGCTGCTCCTGCAGTGGTTTCATTAACATTTGTTTGACTTTGCTGGAATCTGCCTCTTCCTCAGATTTTCATTTTTATGCTTGTTGATTCTGAGGTCTACCGTTGGAAGCACATTTAAGTAATCATCATGGGTTTTGCTCGTTTGTTTGGATTTTAAATGTGATCTATCTTCATATTCATGAGATTGATAAAGGATAATCCTAAATTAAATGTCTACTTGCATTGGCTATGTGAGGAAAAATCCGAAATTGTATATTCTATAAAATGTAAGATGAGTTGTCATACAAGATAAAGAGGGTCCTGCTTTGAGATTTAATGTTCAAGCATTCATGTTGGTTTTTTTTAGAGAATAATTTGTCAGAGGATAACCATGACACATAGTAAAGAATGATGAACAAAAGAAATGTATAACCATACAAGCCACCACAAAGTCTAGTATTTACATGGTGAGTGGTAATTGGCTACATCAGTGTTTTAATTCACTTATTGCTTCTCAAAATTGAGAAGTGGTTTTCACATATGAATGAGCAAGTGAAGGACGTGTTTCACCCCATATTTGACAATGTTGTACATATTTAGACTGTTTTGAAAGACAGGCAGACAAAGTCAGGCAGCTTTGTCTGCCAAAAAGCCTTGGGTCCACGTTTATACTTATTTTCATTTTGCAACAGAAATATACAGCTTGAATGTCTGCTAAAGTTTGCAGTCCTTCTGGAAAATCATCCATCCTTATTTTCCGTGTGCTTACATTCCTTAATTTACAGCTTCACAATGAGGAATCACACATCATTACTGTCTCACTCACTTTATGTGTCACTTCATAGGCTACAGAGGTAAAATTAGCTTGCAAACAAAATAATACAGCATTAAAGGGATTGTTAACCCAAAAAAATACAATTCTGTCACCATTTACTCACCCTTATGTTGTTCCAAAAACTGTGACATCCAAAACATCAAATGAGAATTTGAGAAATGTCTCACGTTTTTGCTGTCGTTGTTGGTCCGTGCAATGGAAGTCAATCCATGGTTGAATGGTTACCAAAATTCTTCAAATCTTCTTTTTGTGTTCCACTGAAGAAAGAAAGTCATACAGGTTTGGAACGAAATGCGGGTGAGTAAAGGATGATAGCATTTACATTTTTGAGTGAATTGTCCATTTAACAGCCGTTTGGTTTTAATTTGTTCTTTTGTTAAGAGGTGAATTATGAATTTCGTGACTAGCTCCATCAATCTGTGTTAAGCTGTGCTAGACTCAATTATAATTGGCCAACAAAATGGTATAATCGTTTTGCTATTCAGAATTAAGACAGAATGCTCATATCGATAATTCATGAGTGGCGTTGAGTTCATTTTTCGGTGAATCTTTCAAACGTGTCCAAATAGTTATCCTCATACCAGAGATCTTGACCAAATCGGTTCATGGTGCATTTTGATCATTCAGGCAGTTTACTCACCCATGCACGGAATTGTTTGTAGCAGCTTCTTTCAGGAAAAACAACAGGATTCTTCATAACTCAGAGAACAAAAGAGCACTAAATGAAGTGTATATTTCAGTGCAATCAAATGAAAGTCTACCTGTAAATGCATCCTATAATTTGTCAGTGTTGAAGATGATTGTTATGAAGTACAACACCTGCATGTGCATCTTCGTAAAGCCTCTGTACTGCAAAAAGCTTTTTCCAAACAAAAGCATCATATTAGTACACAAACACTTATAGTAGCTTGACAGTACAGCTTGACATTACATGTAAGCTTCTATGGTATTACCATGGTATTATTTGATTTAATTACAAGATAAATATGAAGTATATAGTTAAATATCAAGGTATTATGGTATTACCACCATGATATGAAAATTAAGATTATTAATGAGTCTTTTGAACAAAACATATTGAATAAAGAAGAAAAATTACTTATCCCTGTGTTAAATAGTTTGAGGTTTTAACAGAATAATGCTGGAATGGACAGATGCATTCTTTCTGTTCTTTTTTTAGAGGATAAAAATTGCTCTTGAGGAAGATTAGAGTTGGCTTACCTTTTGCTTGCATGCATGCCTACCTCAGTAATTACAGCTAATGGATCTGTCAATCAAGACAAGGACTGTTAATATAAAAGCTTGGTTATTGTACAGTTTCTCTATTTATGTAATTATTTTTTTTTTTTTACCAACCAGTTCTTGGCAGTTTTCACACACCCAATTCTGTTCAACTGAGTTTATATAGCACTTTCACAATACATATTGCTCCAAAGCAGCCTTTAACGTCAAAAAGAAGGAGAATAAAGTCAAGCCAAAGGCAACAGTTGCAACTTGGAAGGGAAAAATCTCTGGTTTAGTAGGATCAGGAAGAAACCTTGCGAGGAACCAAATTTCAAATGAGCTTGCACATATTTAACCAATTGTTTAAAGGCCAGATACAAACTTGCTATAGAATATTTGCAATATTAGTCATGTGTTAAAATTATTATTATTAAATAAATATAATAATTGGTGGTGTTGAGTCCACCCTGAACAACTGGATGTTTGTCAGACGACTTTATCAGAAGACCTGACTTGAAACCTTATGGAGTGTAAAAGATTCTTGGGGTCATAAGACAATTTAGAGCTTTATATTTGATGAATGGTGTTTTATAATAGATTTGAAACCCAAAAGGTTACCAGGTGATGAAATGGACTTGACATGCTCAGTTTTTCCAAATTTGGTAAGAACGCTGCTTTTGTATTTTAAATCAACTGAATCTTGTTTATGGAAAGTGTAGGGCATCTAGCAAATAGCTTATTATAATAATCTAGTCTTTAAATTTTCTTTCCATTGGGCTCAATATCTTTGATGTGCATGCACGCAGAGGCACTAGTTCAGTGAAGTGTAGCAACACCAACAACTTTCTTTTTTACATAAATGATGGTTAAAGGGGCAGATTAGATTGATTAAGAAAGGCTTTTATTCTCATGGTCTCTTGCACAGTTCTATATTATGACCTCAATTCACTTACTATATAGTGCATCATTTGTAAACTACATATTTCATTTACATCACATAACCAGCTCCATAATTAGTTTTTTTTTTTTTTTTTTTTTTATGTAATAAACTTGCTCAATAGCTAACCTTGTACTGCACTTTCGATGTGGAACTCTCGGGTATGAGTCTTGTGAAACATGAGTCACGATAAAAGAGCTCAAAGACTAAGCAAGCCTAAAATGGAATGGTTGCTTCAGCAAATGTGTTTCAGCTCATGTATGCTTTTGTTAACACCATCGATTACGTTTAGGGTAGGTGGTACATTATTTTCAGATGCGATAGAGTTTTAACCTTTTAGCCCCATTCATCGGACATTTCGCTTTCGGACTACCATGATATTGTAATAAAACTTTGCCAGATTCATGTTCATCTCTTTCGGATAAATCGAATTGCTTTTAGCATCATTCACTGGACATTTCACTTTAAAAGTGTCATGAAACGTGCAAGAGGCAACGTAATGTAATTTTGCAGAGATGTTGCCAATGGCTCATACTGTATTAAAGATGAGCCTGCATTGCTAAAGTGACATGACTGACTGAGGTGTAAGGTGCATTGTGCACAGACCTTACTTATGTATAATGAAATTTGTTGTCCATTATTTTCATAGTCAATTAACAATTTTATTGAGTTGTTGCGGCCGTATTAAAACCATAGAACATGGTAGAGGCCTGTCCCAGTCCCTTCATTTCTAGGGAGCTCCTATTGCTGGAAAATATGTAATTGCGGTTGTAGAACAGAACAAGAGAATTTGAACAGTGAAAGAACTGCTCTCTGAATGTGAAGGGTAATTTTTAGCAGCCCTGTATATTTTCCCAAAGCCAACTAACTCATGTAACATATCGCTGTGCTGCGGCTATGAGCGCATGAACATTTTTCATCTGAACATTAGCAGGCCAAAGTACACAAGACAATTACACTGCATTCAGTCTCTTTAGCTGTATACACAGAAAGCAAGAGGTTGAACATTTTCCACCCTTTAGAACACTCCCATCCTCCCGGTGTCAGCTGAAAAGCAAAATCATCTGTCCTTTTTTTCCTGTTAAAAAAAAGATGTCTCTTCCTTGTTTTTATTTCAGAATGTGAAAACTCTAGGAAGAGATTAAGGAGACAGAAAATGACACAGGATGTGATTAGAAAAGATCTCCCGTTTATGATTTTGTATTAAAAGTTTGCCAACTATTTTCTCCATGGAAGGAATGTTGTTCTAACCAGTTCCATGTGAATGGTCTGGAGGGGAATGCAGTCCAATGGTTGGGCCATGGATTAGGTTTTAAAATGACTGGGAAAGAAGTATGTAGAATGAGGGGAAACATTATGGCTTTTTGTGTAATTTAGATGTGTTTAAGTTTAAGTGTTAAAGAATTAAAAATATTGCATAGAAATGTCAGCAGTGAATGAATACCAAGGTATCCTATTATGTTGCCTTATCTGAGGTCAAATATTATCCATATATTGGTATTTATTTAATCAGTATACTAATAAATTCTTCGAAGTGGCATTCAAGTTCATTTGGATAAGTTTAGCCAATGAAATGTCTTTCAAAATGGTTTATGAAAATCATTCTTTCAAGTCAAGGATATTGCTTACTTTACAAGTTATTTACACAGACTCGGCCAGATGAGCAGAGTACAGATAGATGCAGATGAAAGTGTTTGTTTGTGCTGGCATTTGGCTATGTTAAATCTCTGTTTCTGGTTTTTATGGCTTTTGACATCAAAAAGACAACACAATCTTCCATATCTCTACTGCATGCCTTGCACAGGAGGTATGATAATAGCTAGAGTCTGTCAATTGGGTAAAGAATTAATGATGTTTTTACATACGGACCAAGAATTAGGACTGCCAACCCTTTGGACAGGGCAAAACAGAAATTTTGCCACATACAGTAAGAAAGCAGTAATGGCCAAAGCCTTTAAACAGCTAAATGTTTTTGGCCATGCTTTGAAGTCAAATGGACAATGGACATTAGCTTACAGGAACTTTAACATTTTTCACCCGCTTGATGACATGTAGTCTCGCGTAGCCAGTCCTTCAGTCTGACGGCAGAAGGTCTAGCATTCATTGGCCAAGGACCACCCAGAGGTCAACCAATTACAGTTTGTTTTGTTCTGCGTCATGTTTATGGTTGTGAAAATATAACGCCGATGTCTCTACAATAACAGACCAGTGTGTTAGAATGCTTGGACGCATTTTAAAGAGTTTATGTTTAACTTTACATACTTTTGAAAATCAAGCATTTAGTTGATCCTGATAAGCACTCATTGTCACAGTTGTAAACACAACAGCATTCTTCTTCCATGAGGGGGTTTGGCATCATGGCATCTTTGTTTCCAGGTGGACCGTTAAATAACGCAAAGCACACGTCTCCCGGAAATTCTGTAGAATTCAACCAATCAGATGACGACTTCGAAAATCCTGAAGTGTTTCCTGGTAAGTGTGCCATATGCATAAGACATTCAGCCAAAGGTCCGTGGGCATGACGTGTGAGGCTGAGACTAGATGACATGGATGTGTACCATTCAGAATTCAATTAAGAATGGCTTTTAAATTCAAGTTTAATCCCTGAATTCAAATTGACTTTGAATTGGGACAGCAAAATGGATGCTATTTGAATTTGTTTTGATGCTATAGCTTTCGGTGGGGACTTTTAAAGACAGCATTTGGTTCAGTTGGTAGGTCTCAAAGTGGTTTCCAAACAGTGTGCACCAGAGAACCAGTCACTGAATGAAAACCTTGAGTCCACAGGAATATAATTTGTATGTACTTCAGTACGGTGTGAAAACGGTTTGAAAACAATCCTTCCTAATTCACAGAAGTGAACCGTTATTCATGACGTGTCATACTGTATAAATTGCATCTTTGAATGCTCCCGGTCACACTAATTATGATATAAAGCGTTTTGCATAGCTGCTTGTCTCTGAATAAATGCCTTTGGAGAGCAGCTTGCATTCTTTGCATCTCTGGCAATGTATCCGCTGCCATTTAAGTGTAAAGTTCCCTTCTCAATTGAATTCTGAATGGTACGCATTCCTGTCATCAATCAGGCAAAAAAGCTCCTGTAAGCTAATGTCCATTGTACTGTTAACACAGTGTTGGACTTCAAATTAAAGCCAAAAACATTGTGCTGTTTAAAGGCTTTTGTCATCTTTCTGATGTGATCAAATTTCCTTTTTGTCCTATCCGAGGCGTAACTAGAAACTCAGCATAACAGTGGTCATCCAGAAGTTGGATTGGACACCCCTGCTCTTGATCAACAGGAAAAGAAACTGATGAGAAAATTAAAGGAATATTTCACCCAAAAATTCTGTCATCATTTACTCTCATGCCACTTCAAACCTGCATGATGTCTTTCTTCTCAGGAACACAAAATAAGATATTTTTAAGTATGTTAGTTACCAAACATTTGGTAAAAATGCTGAGACAATTCTAAAAATATCTTAGAAAGATTAGGTTTGGAATGACATGCAGGTGAGTAAATTACAAAATTTTCATTTTTGGGCGAACTTTTGGGCGAAGTTTTTTAAAAGCTAAACCATCCATATAGAAAGTCAGTTCTTAGAGGTTTTAGTATATTTAGTCGCTGAACAGCATTGACAATTCATAGGGAAAGATGGTCTGCTGCAAAACAGCTCTGAATTTTCACATTTAGAAAATCTAATTTAAGCAAAAAGGAATTTTTCACCAATCTAATTTCCTAGCCGAGGTCCTTTCAGGTGTGTCATAACCCATGCAGGTCTGCACGGTTATAGTTGATGCTCTGTCAACTAACAAAAATAATATTATAAGAGTGCTTATACTGTTGTCGACCTGGTCATCATTGTTCCACCTATTCAATTGACCTTATATTCAATCAAAATGCCATTGTGAAACCTTATGTTTTCCTGGTAGACAATGGCCTATTTAATGTTCAGGAGAAGATGCGTATCTGAATTTGTTATTGCTCTTACTCATTCAAAGCTACAAGAACCTTCTTAGTCTCTAGGGCATGTACTGTAAACTTCTTAAATGATCAACAATTTTGACTTGGCACTTCTAATGTCAATCGGTGGTGGACAAGTTTAAAATGACCTTCATAACAATTTGCACACAGTGTAAATATTTGAATATACCATGGATTGACTATGTCTCCTCCCCTTTGTCTTCCAAGCTTTAATGCGGTTTTCTGAGAGATAATGTATACACATATATTCCTATCTCTGATTGACCCAATGCGAATGTGAGTTTTTATTAGCTTTCAGTGAGTTGAAATGGATGGTAAACCAGTTCTTCATAATGCCCACAGTATGAAGATTTGGGTGTGATGATCCATTTAACAAGATGACAATAAAAATGTTCTTTTCTTAAATGCTAAACTTCAGATCCAGAGTTACATTTGTCTCTTCGTGAGACTCTATTAGCACCGCAGTTTACTCCGACTCGCCGAGAAAAAGCACACAAGTTTTGAGAAATCAAGCCAAAGAAAAAATGCGGCATGAAATACAATCCATGTACTTTTTTCTCTGAGGTGAATATATCCGTTGTGTTCGTCGTAACAAGAAATTATTGCGTTCACCTCTGTCAACTGTCATTCTGACTGTCTCTGACATCCGGAGTTCAGGTCTGGATATATTCAGCTCAGGGAAGAAACACAGATACTTTTTTGGGATTTCTAGGCATTGTATTTGATGTCATGTTTTTATTACTCTTGATTTCTCGCATCTTGTGTGCTTTTTCTGAGCGAGTCGGAGTGAACTGCGGCGCTAATAGAGTCTCACGAACACCCATGTCGTGCAGCCATGCACTGAAGACCATGGCCACGGTCAGGATTTTCATTAAATAATACGGTACACAACTTACCCGAAGAACATGTAGGATATATGACACGTGTTGCATGGTATCATTCTGTGATACTTTTGCATTTTTTAAAAAGCTTAATGTTGATTGCTCTTCACTGCCATTATATGGGACTTTTTTTTTATTTCTCCTTTTGTAGACTGAAAAAGAAAGCATACTGCATTAGAACAACACCAGGGTGAGTAAATGATAATCATTTATTTCTTTAGGCCTTGAATCTGTGATCCTTGTCTTTTATCCTTGTCTTTATGAAATTTGAAATGTCCTGGAAAATGAGTGAAGAGTGGAAATCCTGTTTGAGTCTTGGTACAGTTTTGGTCTGTTCTGTGCATGGTTACTTGGTCAGAACACTTCTGGGTTCCTGGCGCCAAGATTGTCAGATGTTCTGCATACTGCCTGTTAATTAGTAGAGGTACAAGCCACAGATAAGATCGGGTTAACAGTCGAGGATATCCTGAAACCATCAATCAGAATCTTAACCATTCTAATCTTCCATCCCATTGTCAAAAAGGTAGACATCAACATCAATGAAAAGACTGGCCTTTTGGTTTGGACAACCAATATTAAAACCTTTTTTAGAAGCACTGTTTTGACTACTTAATTGTCTTGCTAATTACTCCTTGCGAAGGGTGAGGATTAATCAACAGTTCTCAGATTAAAAGTTGAAGTTCTTCATACTACTGTATTTAGAGGCTTCAAACCTGAAACCCGTTAAGTTTGTGGTGGACGTAGTGCTGCACTGCCAAATACTTTTGGAGAGAAAACCACCCTGAAACAAACAAACATGGTCTACAAATGACTTTGTTTGTGGCTAGACAAGAATTCAACAAAAATCTGGTGATTTCTGTGCGTCACAGAACATGTAGTGTGGTTGAATTATATGAGTGACTACATTTTAATTTCATTTACAGTCATGCAAATATGTAGTTCTTTTTTTATGGAATTCCTTTACAGTTTTTGAAGATGATCTCAATCATGCTTACAACTCAAAACTTGGAAACTGTAAATCTGATAGGTGCACCTTTAGAAAGTTTATGGTAACTGCAAACTGATTTGTTGATGCAGAGTTCTCCCTTTAAGGGCATTGCCTAAGTGACAAGCTGTTATACCCCTAAAGGTAAAAAAAAAAAAAAAACTAATTCAGACAGTTTAGCTTCAGCATAATTTAGTTTTGGTTGACTAAAATGTTGATGTTAACAGTAATGATCTCTGTCTTTCATAGTAGGATACTGATGGGGGCACATCTGATGGACTCATTGCCCCCTAAAATCACATTATGAAGTACCTTTTTTTCTTCTAGGTGTCTTCATTTTTCTACAACATTCAACAAGAGTTAAAGCTATTGTTCTGATTCCATTGGGCACTAATCCGCTAAGTACCATGAGTCAGGCACTCCTAATTAAATCATGAACTCAAACCCTCAAATTAAGATGGATAACACTGCTGTACTCTACAGATGATGTGCTCATTTGGAAAACCACATCAAATTTCCAGATATTTCACCCAGCTTCTCAGCCTTGTAATGGTCACAGAAAGTCTGTTTGGGCTCATTTGTAAGTTTGCCACCTCCATGGGTGGTCTAAAGTTCATATTTTTATGTTTGGTGTTTGCGCAACATTAGAGCGCTTTGTTTTTCTGGCATGTCTTTCGCTGCTGTCTAAAACGAGTAGACTGGTGGTGTTTTCTTTTGCACAGCTTTTTTCTGAGGAACAAATGTCTGTTTTCAAAAATGTTCCTTTATAATGTCAGCCTCATTCTCCCCACATAAAATGCAGTCTGTTGGCATAGCCTTTACACATATGTTGACAGCACAGTATTTATTCAACTTTTTGACAGCCTGTTTCAAGTAGTGCACACATATATTTCTGTCTTAATTTTGCTTCTGTTTTTGTCTGTAATATAAGTTTAGTTAAAGAATGCAAGCAGTTTTTCTGGGATTTCTGCTTTCAAACCGATTCTTTTTGCCTTTCTTGCTATGCTTGGCACATTATATTCTTTATAAACTGAGGTTATATTTCCCATTATGGAACAGCGTTTTTAGCATAAATGGCAGAGGAATGATTTAGAGATTCTCCATCCCAGCCAATCTGAGAATAAAAAAATCTCTCTAAATTTGGTAAAATGACGTTAGTGGAAGCAGCTGTTTAGGGAGGGATTCCTGTTGTCATTGAGGCCAGGCCATGTTGACATGGTTTCTCAGGAAACTAGGTGAGACGGGGCACTTGGACGCTTGTTAAAGGGTCGTTACGGGATGATACTCTCAACCAGGGTCATGTACGATCCAAACCAGGACATAGAAATTGACAGAGGTCAGTGTTTTTCCCAGTGAGTCAGTTGGGTGAATTGCATTGAGTGGACACTGATGATGCGAAGAATGAACTGTAAGCACTTGCTTTTTCTTAACATCTGTTGCAGTTTTGTTGCACTGATTTGTTCCGTAGATAATTTTCCATTTTGTTTTTACATTTTTGGTCATTTTTGTTGTCTAGTCAGGGAGGTTAGTCTGGGCATCACAATGGCTTGCATTATTGATGAATGTTTTTCAAAAATGTTGCCCCCTTGTGTGCATAGTTCAAACCACAGTGCTGGTGCCTGCAATGTGCTTTTCTTCTGTCTTTTCCACTCTTGGAAGTTTGATCGCAAGCTGTAAAATAAAAGCTGTGGCCCTTAAAATCCATCCATGTAAGGAATTTGGAATTATGCCTGGGGTTTTTAACTCAGGGAGTTTACGTTATTTATTCTAACATGATTGTTTGGGTTTTTGGATTTTGTTGCCCCTGCTGTGGAGGAAATTGCTCTCCCGCCTGCTGGTTTGAAAATAGAAAATTATTTTTTAAAAGAAAAACAAAGTAAAACTATGATTTTTCTTTTTTTAGTTGTTGAACCCTTTCAATCCCAATTATCTCTTAAGTCTGCGGTTCTCATCCTGCGTCGCACGTGAATAAACATTTGAGGGGTAGGAGAGGCCGAAACATTCAATGCTCTGAGATAACAATCAGTGAAAGTGGAGCTCTTATCGGCTGCGTCCAGACATTTACAGTTTGTGTGCTTGTCTGCATGTGAGTCCATGCATGTCCGCCTCTGCCTGTCAGTCATTTTCTGATAATATTTAGTAGGCAAATATTATTACTACTACTATTATTGTTGTTTTATTTTTGAGATTATAAAGCCTAGTCATTCTCCACTAATTAAGATTTTACTCTGTTCACTTACCCATAAACCACATAATAATTACTAATTGAAATTCCTTCTGTGGAACATAAAATAAGATATTTTGAGACTCAGTGTTTCTTTTGGGTTTCTTCTTTTGTGTTCCAAGAGGAATGACATGAGGGTGAGTAAATGCAATGGAAGTCAACAGTAATCAAAACTATCTGGTTACTGGCATTCTTAAAAATATTTCCTTTTGTGTTTCGAAAGAAACCCTAAGTCATACAGGTTTGAAATGACATGAGGGTGAGTAAAGCATGACAGCATCTTCATTTTAGGGCAACTATCCCTTTAAGACTAATAGTCTAGATCCGGCTTTGCATGCAAACAGACACTAATATTGTGTGGACTTGGCTTTAAAAAATAACTTATAAAAACCTCCACATACTTAATAATAACCTATACTTCAGTGTTTTACCTTTTTGTTGGATAAAAATATACAGTCATGCAGATTATTTATTAATTAGGAACTTAATTACTGAAATACTTAATCAGTTGTTTAACAGAAACAGAACAGCAACAGAAAACGCATAGATGTGATTAATTTCCAAGATGATACTAGGTACTTTTATTGCACCCGAAGTGACTCAAAAATAGGGCTCCACCTATATTAGCATTTTGGCTAATAACGATAAGCTGATTATTATTTCAGAAATGTCTGATAACTGATAAATGCTAAAGATTCAATATTATTTTATCTAAATTAAAAAATAAAACACTAAAAACTTAAAAAACTAGAATGTAAATTATGAAAAATGGATTTTTGTTTTGAGATTTGCAAAAAAATGTAAGAATGTTATTAAATTATTGGTGTTTTTAAAGATTAACTTTAAGTGATGTGGTACTCGTATGGTATTTGTTGCGTCTTGGAGTACGTAACATGTGAACAGCTATCTAATCAGCAAAAATGCATGAAGTGGGAAAAAAAAAATGTACAACCCCAAAAATTCAGTTCAACTTATCAGTCCAACTTATGGTCAAGTTGAGTGTCCCTTTTGTTGTCTGAATGCTCATTTGGATGTTTTCAGTTTAAGATTAACTACAAAATAGCTGGCCTTAAAAACGGCAACAAAGTACTATTTGTCATTTAAGGATATCAGACTTGCTGAAAGTAGGCTTTTAGTGCAATCGGTAGGGATGTAAACTCCCTCCTTTTTCTCCTCCCTTGTTAGGAATTTCCTAATGGTTCCTGTCATCTAGCCATAGTGCTTGTTTCCTCTTTCTCATCCAGCCAGAAGTAAAGTTTACCTGCCCGCTCTTCTAATCTATATCGTGCACTTCTAACCCAGAGAGAAAGGACAGTGTTCCTTCTGTCCTCCATATCTCTCAACCTCTTTAGTGCTCCTTTTATCAATGTAAAATAATTACCTTGAGGAAACATGACTGAGGTACAAGATGGGTCAGGCAGAGCATCACTCTTCTCTTCTCCTGTGCCAGCCTGAGCCCTGGCAGCCTCACTAACCATATATAAAGGAATTTCTCTGAGAACTTTATATCAGTTTCAGTGTTTACCCCCCCCCCCCCCCCAGCCCCCCAGCCCCCCTTCATCCACATCTACCAGCACCACTAACTACCAGATGCCAGGCATTCCACTTTAAGGTTACAGGAGACAAAGGTTGGGCTCCATCACCCGAATAATATGTCACATTGAAACTAAGCCAAGTGCCAGGGGCTTGTCGTGAAAACAGTAATAGGTGTAAAACAGTAATATTGTGCATTTTACAATTTAAAAGAGCTGTTTTCTATTTGAATATAAATTAAATGTAATTTATTCCTGTGATGGCAAAGCTGAATTTTCAGCAGCCATTACTGCAGTCTCTTCAGTGTCACATGAAATCATTCTCAGTTGCTGCTCAAGAATCCCAATCTATATCATCTTCATCATCTTATTGTTACGTTCATAAGCCCTCAAGACAACCTTAATTTGTAAATTTCAATGACTGTTTGGGGTTCAGTGGTTGTCTAGTGCCTCTAGTGGTGTGGTGGTGCCTTGTCCTCTGATACCTCGTTCCTAATACCTCTGCTGAGAGGTAATGGGCTGTGAAAGTGCTTAGGTTCCACCCAAAACATATTAACATACAAGGACACAGTGGGCCCTTCAGTAAAACACACACAGGTCCACACATGAGCTCTGACTCAGAAAACTGGAGCCTTGGGTGGGGTGTCAACAGTCGCAGGTGTCATAGCTTACTTTTAGCAGTCGTTCCTGGCAGTCGTGTAAAGCAAAACAGCTTTTCTGATGGAATGCCGTGGTGTTCAGTTTTGTGATGGCTGTTTATTTTTATATACTTCGCTCACGGAACATGACAGGGTGAAAGAGTAGGGAAACTCTTGTTACCAGGAGTGTTTCCATGGGTCAATTTCACCTTGTAAAGGCAGGGTGGAGGTGGTGAGGTCAGCTGGTTTGTGAATGAGCTCCAGTGGCAGGCCTTCCCTTCTACACCCAAGTCACTTCACTGAGATGTGTAAAAAAAAACACCCTGACACCTGGGTGTGAATGGCAGCCTGCAACTCAAAACCGCACACATAGGATACTATTGATGACATCACAAGAAGACGCACGGAAAACTCATCCGTTCCTCTGTGAAGACTGTAAGGGCCTCTTCAATGCAAGTAAGAATTTCCGATTCCCCATTTGTCGACACTGATGATGTCATATGATTAATGAGCCTATATTATGACAGTTGTTGATTCACAATCCTCAAAATAGGATAAGCTTTTTTCCTTTAAGTTGTTGAAAGTGTCTTTCTTACACAAATGTGTAATTCTTTTAAAGCAATGATTCTCCACATTTTGACTAAATGGCTAACAATTTGAGACCCCATGATCTTTTCCATTTGTTTGTGATTTGTTGTGAAAATATAAATTCAAAATAAAAATGCCCATGGAGCTATACAATGCTATTAATTTATATGACTTTTCAAGGTCTAGAAATTACAGTTGAAACATTAAAAATATCTTTTTTTTTTTTTTTTGGTTAACTGTTCCTTTAACAGTGACATTGAGTAGTTTCATAGATCCTCCATCAGCTATAGCGAGAACAGACCATGGTCCAGACATTTCTGTGGACACTGAAGTGATGGAAATCAAGACCTGAAGTGGTTCGTTGAATGGATCCTTGACTATTTACATCGGTTAATGGCATGATCAGCAGCTAAGATTAGTAAGATTATTAAGTTTAGGAGAAAAACCGAGGTCTGTTTTCTCTTTGCAGAGCACTATTCATACTCATTTCAATATCTGATAATCTTTGAGTGACTCTCATTGAGAAAATTGCTTGGATAGATCAAACAAACCGGCAAAGAACACGAAAAGCCATTGCTATTAAAGTTTGTGGCTAATGATGGTCTTCAAAGCCCCCAACCCACTGAGGAGAGCGGTCATTACAAAAATATGCTTATCCTCATAGGAAACAGTTCACCTTGTCATGAAACTAAGAGCTTAGTCTCGCCCCACTCCTTTTAATCACGCATATTCAGAGGTAGCCAACAACATGGTTCAAGAACACAATAGGTTATGTTTATCCAGCACTAGTAAAGGTTTGAATTCACACGAAAGCACTAAGCCTACTCTTAATGGAATATTTGGGTTTAATACGAGTTAAGATCACTTATCAGCATTTTTCCATGTTGATTGCACCAAAAAATTATTTATTAAAAAGTTTTATTAAAAAAGAAAAGTCGATGGGCTTGCAATGGAAGCGAATGGGGCCAATTTAAAAGCAGAAACGTGAAGCTTATCATTTTATCAAATGTTATCGATTTAGCCTAACTTGTTTTGAACCTGAAATGCTCCTTTAATCAAGAAATAGTATGTATGTACTTTTCGATAATTTTAAGTCTAATTCACACTGCACCAACCAACGCAGACAGACACGTTCTTCATGTTTTGTCGGATCAGCATGTCACCCCTTTCGATGTCTGTTGCCGTTGGTAGACACTTGTTTTCGAGTTGCCAGATTACTGTGTCACTTCTTAGACGTTCTACAACGCGACAAACGAATATCTGGCGACTCGAGAACTAGTGTCTGCCTCTGCCAATGGCAACAGACATTGCAAGGGGTATCATAATGATCCAACAAAACCTGAAGAGTATGTCTGTAATGTTGGTGCAGTGTGAATTAGCCCATATTTTGATTCATCACTATCAGGTTTTGTCATGCTGGTTCAAACCAATGAATTGCTGAACACAAATGTGTTTTCTTGACCTTTGGGTCCAACTTTCAAAGCCCACCATGTGAACGTAGTGCATATAAACAGGTCAGTAATTAGCCGCGTGCCTCTTTATTGTCTGTTCCATTACTTACGAGACACACAAACTCAGATTAGCATCTGATAACGCACCTAATATCCAACCATGTCAGGGGCTGCATGGATGGAAGGTATCCAGTGGCTAGTCTTAGCCGTAGCTCCCTCCGAGCACAATGCCCCACTTGTTGCTCCGTCTCCTCTGGCATTATCCAAAGCTATATCAGGCCCTACCCGAGGCTTCAAATCCCCCATTTTTCAATGTGTGCTTAATCTAATCTTGGGTTTTTTGATTGGATATTATGATAAAGTTGGTGTTGCAAATTATCTACAGTTGGTATATGTTGCACAGTGGCTAATTGGAACTGAATGAGCTCATTGTTATTGGGATCAGATTAGGAGCAGAGCGCCACGATGATGGTTAATTTAGGTCTAGATAACATATTCTGTAATACTGCTTGTTCTTACACACTCTTCACATAATTATCCAAAATAATTAAAGAATTTTTCTTCCAGGAGAATAAAATAGGGGCCATTAACTGTGTTAATGCGTATCTCGAATTGTAGCCTCAAAACGCTGCTTTACACATTCTGAATTAAGCATTTGTACATATTATCGTAGCAATTCATCCGGGAAAGGTTCCACTTGGGAACTGTTGCTAAGTGGTTCACAGTCCAGATCAGTCAGCCAAGAAATGTAATCTCATCTCATAAAACTGATTGGTTTAATTGGCTGAGAGTCTGGCAAGATTACACAAAAACAGACTTCCACTATACTTATTGCTGCATACGTGCTTATAATCTTGTGCCGGAACGTTTAGGACAGCAAATTTGAGGCATTTTGTGAAAGAATGCTTTCGCTGAGGTGAAATCAATGCACTGCGAGCTGCGCCAGCACAGCCTGAATTTTCCAAAAGGTGCTTTCTGGGAAAGATTTGTCTGTTTGTATGAGTGCAAGCATTTGTTTGCAGATGTTTATGTTGGAGGTGGGAAAACAAGGGCTTAAATGGTTACCGGGAAAAGAGGAGGGGTGCATATCCATCCCTTTACTCCACCTACCCCACCCCATCCTCTATACTGCTTCCTTATTCTACTCGGCCGCAGACACTTGCCTTTTATATGGAGGGTACCAGTGAAACAATCCACTCTCTCTGTTTGGAAAAAAAATACTTGCAAGAAAAGAGACTGGGAGCTTCCAGGTGCTTTGCCCCCAGTTAAAAGCCCTGTAAGGAGCTCCTCTTCTTGCCTGGAGTCAGGAGAGCCACTGCCTAGTGAAGTCGAGCACCCTGCCTCTCACATTCTCCCTCTCCCTCTCTCTCTTTCTCTCTCTCTCCCTCCTACTTTCCACCCTGTGAGAGTGCACAGAGATTCAGAAGGTGCGTCTGAAATCTACTTGTATCCAGTCTGGAGACAACACCACAAGGACTTTTTTTCCTTCACTGCGACAAGCACATGGACTTAATTTTCTCCAGAGACAGAAGTAAGAACAAGAACCAGATTGGCACCTGCCATTGAGAACCAGAACTTTCCAGAACTAATACAACCAGAGTTGTATTAGTCCTTTCTACTCGTATGTAAACACTGTTTGACTGCGACCAAGTGCCAAGGCATTCCCAAGACTTCCCTGTCTGCTGGGTTCCCATCACATCTTCTCAAGTTATTTCTCCAGAGATGACTGTCTGAAGAGGGAACACAGAAAAGAAACCACCTGACCTGCAGAAGTTACCTGCCTGAGAAATTGAGGTGAAACAGAAGGGTGAGGTAAGTTCATATCTGAATCTTTCATTTTCCTTCCCTCTGAGTGCAGGCTTATGTCATCTTTGAAAATGTTTTTCATATCCCGTTGCTTCACAGCAATTGAATCCAAATGCAAGACGGAGAGAGAGGGAGGAAAAACAGTCGGGTTTACATCTCAATCATGAGACCAACATAATTCTCAGCGCACTGCTACACACAAGGCAGATTAACTGAATGTTTTAGTGCTCTAGCCCCATTAATCTCTGCAAAATATGTGGCGTATTTTTCTAAACAGAGCCATGTGGCTACCATTTGCATTTATGCTGATGCTGGGTGTGTGCATTTGTGTGTGCTTGTGGCTGTATAGGTTGTGTGGTTCAGGTAGTGTGGTAGGTCACACAGCTGTTTTGAAGTTGGAGAGGGAGAGAGTTATATAACTGCAGCAGCCTCGCTCTAACTGACACCTGGGACTGTTTGGTCTGCACTCTGTTGCGCACCAATGCCACTCGCTTAAATTTTAGCTCCACCCACAGGATTCTCAAGTCCCTGCCCACTTTTTAGCTTCAGAAATTGATGCATTTTGACCTATTAGACAGTCCACTTCAGAGGTTAAAATGTCGCTTTCAATCAGCTCGAATGAAAGTCTAAATGAAACCAAGTTGGAAGTAATTTATTATTATGATAATTATTATGAAAGTGTTGCATGTTTTGACCTGTCAGACATAGTCCACTTCAGAAGTTAAAATCGCACATTAAATAGTTTCTTTTAAAGTCAACATGGAACCAAAATTGACCCTATTTATTATTTATAAAAATTATTTCTTGTTGTTTGTTCATAATAATTCTTACTATTATTACTTAACAAACATTCATTGTCCTATTTTGAATGATTCCTTGGTTGCCATTCTTCTGAATTTTACAAAAATTGTCTTCATAACCATTCCACAAAATGTAATGGCTTGCTCCGCCTACACTGCTGACGTCACAAATACCCATTTTTTTCTCAGCCACCCCTCTCCAACCACCTGCCTTTGTTTTCATATATAACGCCCACTTTTTCCCGATCCAATCAGTTTTTATGGATAAAATTAGTCCCGCCTTACATTGCTTCTCTTTTTAAATAACCGTAACAATATAAAATATGTCAGGTTATGGAAGTAAAATGAGTTGCAAACAGCATTTCTTGTTGACTTGAGTGGAAAAGTCTTGCTTTTTCAGCTTTAGATGTAGCTTCATCAGCAGCAGTAGTTATGTTCTCACATCAGCAAGTTTTGAACATGATGTTATGTCATAATATGTCAAAAAAGGTCTAAAAGAGCTTCTTTGTAATGTTTAAGCTTTTCTACACATAATCAACTACTGCACATGGCATGAGCTCAATGCTGCAGTCTTAATTTCAGACGGAGAGTGAGAGAGAACTGTGAGAGAGAAGGGAATGTGCTTTCATAATACATTCTTCACCAAGAGCACTGGGGAATAGTATTCAATAATACTTTTTTCTCGTCTGAGTAGCAGGGCCCAGCTTCTACAGAACTGAAACAGACCCAGTCTGGAAAAGACGACATGCTCTCTTCTAAAAACATTTGGCGCCTCAGCATGATGGCTTTCAGGAGGAGAAGCGGTTTAGGTCTGACTGCAAACCTGTGCATCAGTGCCGTTAGCGCTACCACATTGCACAAGCCTCCGAGGTGACCTGAACCCCTGAGTGGAAAAAAGAGGTTAGAGAAAAAGTGTCTGAGACACTCCACAGAGCGAGAGCCCATCATCCTCCTCACACACTTCCGATTCCTGAGGCTGGAGATGATCCAAAGCTTCTAGATGGGATGCTGTCTGCGCTTAGTTTAGAGGATGGGAAAGTCAGCTGTGAAGTATGATGTGATTTTATGATGGATGCGTCTCATCTGGTCCTGTTATCAGGAGACGCAGCAGACAGCATCCCACCTTTCTGTGTACAGTTACAGCGATAGCTTCAATCTACCAAACACCTCACTCCCTCAAACACACTTTGACCCTTCTCTCCATATGTGCATTTCAGTTAGGTGAAGCCAAGGAGATCTATAACACCTGCGGAAAGCTATCCGTTTTGCATTAGCAGTTTATCTTTCAATTTTAAATCTGCCGTTTTTGCTCATGGGACCGCAGAACTTTTTCAGCCAATTACATGCGTTGAAAATGACATCATGAATAATCCATTTCATGGTTTTTAAAGGGATAGTTCTCCCAAAAATGAAAATTCGGACATTTACTCAACCTCATGTCGTTCCCAACCTGTATGATTGACTTTCTTCTGTGAAACACAAAATAATATACTTGGAAGAATGTTTTTAGCTGTTTTTGTCCATACTATGAAAGTCAGTGGGGTCCAAAACAACATTGGACCAGTGTTATTTTAGTATTATTTATGTAATATTAGAGATTTTATTAATATTTAGTCTTTTTCATTTAAAGTTTTAGTTTTTTTTTTTAATACTTCTATTTAGATTAAATTATTATTTTTATTTCTGTTTTAGTTTGAGTATTTTGAGCACTTCAACAAACTTTTTTTCCAGTTAAATATCATAACAAATATCGTGTGTGTGTGTGTGTGTGTGTGTGTGTGTGTGTGTGTGTGTGTGTGTGTGTGTGTGTGTGTGTGTGTGTGTGTGTGTGTGTGTGTGTGTGTGTTAATTACTATATTTTGCTTGTAGAATTTTTTATTTTATTTTTCCTGGTCCAGATAGTGTAGTTATGGCATCTACCAGCAGGGGCTAATGGGGTCACGCTAAGCCAAATTTTGACCGCTTGGGCAAAGTACGCAAAGGCAAATAGTTTGGCAGTGTGAAGGCGTAATGGCGAGGCAATGTTGTAACCATGGATGCCCACCTTTGGGATGCCCCAATAACTCTGCTGACTGCGTTTTATGATGACAGATAGCGCTGCCAGGTTGGGGCTGATGAAATGCATTTTTTTCTTTATTGCATTACATGACTCCAACCAACCTGATGGAGGCTTTTATATACGGACCATTCATAATCGGGTTAACATTCATTGGTTGTGCTGGTCAGTAAGCCTTTGTTCATGTCCAACCGTCTGCCTTTTTTAATTCTGGGGCAACTTCACTCACTCAATCTCGTTTAGAAGCTATTAAAATCTATCGTGGATGTTGGAGACTATATTTCCCTGTGCTTTAGGTCCCTATAGCTCAAGGTGGATGTAAATGTTTGCCCTGGAGAAGTCATATCTGAGAAATAAAAAGAAGCAAAGCTTGTATCCAAACCATTATGGATGTCTCTTTTCATTCAGCGTGTAAAGGCTTACTGCAGATTCAATTCCCATTTGAGTTTTTATTTTATTTTACCGTGCAACAGAGGAAAATGATACGAAATCCATTACACATGCTCAATCAGTGGGAGAGACTAGACAGAGGACCTGGCCCAATGCAGACTGTGCAGCATATGGGAAATGTTGGACACACCAATAGGTTGAACTTTTACTTTGGGTTTATGAGAGGCGATGTCTTGTATTTGCAGCCAGCGAACACTCACCAAAGGTAAAGGAATAAACTAATCTGTTTATAACATGGGACAGGACCGAGTGTCAAACTTGTAAAGTATTTGGATTGTCATGTACTGTCTCATGGAGATTCTTCTTTTTTGTATTATTCATAGTGCTTCAGATGTTTGTTTGCCAGCTGACATGTGCATTCCAGCTCTGTTCTGGACTGGTAAGAAGACCAGTGATCCACATGGATTTTGTAATACAGTGAGTGCCACTAGAGGGCAGAGTTGCTGACCTTGACTGAGCAACCAAACCCTGTTACATGCGAATGTGAGCCTGTGCCACTGGTGCTGTCAATTTTTAGATGACAAAGGCTTCTTTTCTTTCTATGTATAAAGTGAAGCTTTTAAAAGATTACGATTATTAGTTATTTGTTTATTATTGTACCTTCAAAATTATTTGTTCATTGGTAACACTTTACAATAAGGTTATGTGTGTGTTAACAGTCATACTAGATAACATGACATAACAGTGTACAATACTTTTTATCAAAGCATTTATTAATCTTGGTTAATGTAAATTTTGCATACTCTTATACATTTTTAACATTGCAAGTTGTACACTGCAAAAAAATGACTTCTTGATGAGCTTTATTAGTCAGTTTGACTTTTTTTCTAATCTTGAAACAAGTTCAATTTAATTGACTTGAAACTACATAAGATATTAAAAGGATAGTTCAACCAAAAATGAAAAAAAAATTACTGATACTGAAAAAAATTCATTCTGTTGATCATAAAATAAGATATTCTTTGAGTGGTTTTAATGAATGTCCATACACTTAAACATGTCCACCTATTTCATTTAAAAAAAACTGTTCAGTTGAAAAAAAGTCCAGTTGTTGTGTTAAATTTAAGCAAAATAAAATTATTTCAACTTAAATTATATCAAACTGACTTTCGAATCTCATATAACTTATATAAAAAATGTTTTTTATAATAATTAAATAATTTAAATTGCTTAAATATTATGATATAAATATGAAAAAGTATTTTGATGAGTTAAATGTTGTTATTACGACTTATTCATACTTTTACATTAACTCATCTTTTGTTATCCACAGAAGAAAGACAGTCACACTAGTTTGGAACAACATGAGGATGAGTAGCCTAAATGATTACAGCATTTTCAATTTTGTGTGAACTATCCCTTTAAGATTGGTTTCCATACATTTTATTTTGAATGCCTTTGCTATAATTAAAACAAGTGAGAGAAAATGGTAAGTGGAGTTAAACTAAATCCACTTGAATTGCAGATACATTCTCTCAAAATGCTTCAAATATTTGGTATTTTTCCTGGACATTAATACAAAAAATACCCATTAAGAATAGGAATTTTTGCTCTCCTACAATTTGAGTTATTTTTGGTTTATGTTTATGTGTTTATATGTACTTTGTGTTTTTGCTATGCCTGTGAAAAAACTCTTTATAAATGAATATTAATGTAACAATAAAACAATAGTATATTCATAATTAACACTAACCAAGGTTAATAAATGCTGATGCTCATTGTTAGTTTATGATCTCAAATCATGCACTAACTACTGTTAACCTGCTTTGTTTGGCATACGACCATGTCATACTCTGCTAAAAGGTGCTTCTCATCAGCTGTGTGGTAACCTTCATACCTTTTTTATTTGGTGTTCACTTTAAACAGGAAATGAAGGAGAATACCACTCATGCTCTGACCGTGTTACGTTCCAGGAACTCACGCCCCCATCTCTCACCATAACCATTTGCTTCTAGATGTTTTTCGCTCACTATAAGAGAGAGGAAAACAGTCCTGTTCAATGGTGCTACAAGGCAAGCGGTGCATTCCTTTGAGGAACTGTGCGAAGTCTGTGTGATGGGAGGCTGCAGGCTTCGTTCCTTCCGCCCGTTCTCCACTTAAGGTATAACGGACGAAAGAAAAACAGCGAATGAGGAATTACCCTCAAAGCTGTTGGAAACAGAGCTTTGGCATAAGCCTCCTCTGCAATCAGCAACGTGCTTAGCCTGCATCGGCGATTAGATGAGGGTGCGTGCGTTTGTGAGGGAGTGTGTGAACATCTTAGACCTGAGAGAAAAATGCCGCCGGTGGCTCAATCAAACATCCTGTTGCATAAGGCTTCATTCCAGTGGGTTGTGCATGAATTGGTCTGGACAGGAAAGAGGTGCAAACACATCCAGGAAAGGGGAGGTTATCTGTGTAGGCCAATAGGTTTATTCTATGGGCACTAGGGTGTAAAGATGTCAACTGTTTGATTGATTGAGGGGAAATGCGTACTGCCCTGAACAGATGTGTCGGTTTTGTTATTCTCAATAGGACACAAATGAACACATGCTTACGGAAATGAACAGCTTTACTTTAAGTCTGATGAATGCGGCACAGATCTGGGCTTAGACTCAGGGCTGATTTGTAATATCACAAATCACTTCCAACTATGGGAATGCACTCATTTTCTAGGGCCCTATGAAATTCCTTCTTATTTTTTTCCAAATTCCGTTTAGTCCATTAAGATTTTTCTGTATTCCGTTTTTTTTTTCTGCTTTAATCTTTTGGGACTTCATTTTAATGGTTAAATTAAGTTTTGACAATCAAGAAGTACATCCAATTAAACTGAAACTAATACAATTTAACAACAATTCATTAAAGTTTAACAAAAATTATCATATGAAATTAAACAAACTTTTTTATCAAAAAAAAAGTGCTGCACAAAAGACCTTTTTTGTTAATTAAAACATGAAACAAAAAATATTGTAATTATTCCTTAAAAAAATAAAGTTCTAATAATAATTTAGTATTATTATTAATGTTAGTATTATTATTACATTAAATTATTCTGTACAACAGTAATATATTTCTGTCACAATTTCTTCAAGTTAAACCTAACTTTTATTTTGAAGGGTTGCCGCAAAGACCTTTGAGTTCCGCACATCCGCGGCATTCATTCACACAGAGACACACAGAACATGCAGGATCAATATTTAAATATTATTGTTGCGGTTTAATATTTACAGACACTAAGTCTGTATCGCGATTTGATTTAAGTGTACTGACCTACTTTTTATTTATTCATCAAAAATTTTACAAATTCTGTGAAATTCCGCGTTATACAGTAGATTCCGGTTTTAGGACTTTAATTCAATTAAAATTGGAAAATGCAGACAGAAATTAAAAGGACCTTAATTAATTAATTGCGGAAATTAAAGGGCCTTAATTATCTTAATCCGTCTCGCTCTCTCTCTCTCTCTCTGTATACATGCATACATACATAAAAAAACATACAAACATCCGCATTTTTTTGCCGTTATTTACTTTTTACTTACTTCTTTTTCCTTATTTTAAGCATAGTCCTCAGTAGAATTAAAGGGATAGTTCACCCAAAAATGAAAATTCTGTCATAATTTATTCACCCTCATGTCGTTCCAAACCCGTAAGACTTTTGTTCATCTTCGGAACACAAATGAAGATCTATTTGATGAAATCTGAGAGCTTTCTGTCCCTTCATTGACAGTCTCTGCAACTACCACCTTGATGCTTCAAAAAGTTCATAAAGAGATTGTAAAACTAATCCATATGAATCGGGCGGTTTAGTCCAAAAAGAGACTTGATCACTTTAAAATGATGAACATATTGAATTTAGGCTTTTATTCACATATAAACACTGATCAGTGAACATAAACAGAAGCTCAACTGAACCTGCTTTGACACGTGAGAACAACCCTCATTGGTTCTTGTGGAGGCTCAAACGTGTTGCATAACACGAGAGAATGAACCTCATTGGTTCTTGCACATCAAGAAAACATGCTTGAGCTTCCGTTTACCACAACTGATGTGTGCGTTGGTGAATGTTTTTATGTGAATTAAAGCTTCTATTAAAATTGTAAAAATTTTACTAAACTGCTCAAATCATATGGATTAGTTTTACAGGGCCCTATCTTGCACCCAGCGCAATTGACTTTGTACACCGATGCATGTATCATTCCTATTTAGCACACGCGCAAAGCGCGCTTTTCCCTCCGCAGAAGCACGTCGCTAAACTAGGGAATGAACTTGCACTACCGGGGCCGGTTCAGCGCAAAAAAGGAGGCGTGTTCCGGCGCAAATGTTCCTTCATGCTATTTTGCAGGTTTAGAAAACAATTGCGCCACTAACCAGGAAAAAATAGTTTAAAGTCAGTGGTGCGTTGCGCATGTTATGCTATTTTAAGGGCGCATGCTTGGCCATAATCACTGTATCGTGTGCACAACGCGCATACACTTGATTCTCTCATCTACACAGAAGCAGCAGTTTTCATTTTTGCAAATCATACATTATTACGATAGATAGATAG
This sequence comes from Scardinius erythrophthalmus, assembly GCF_964197995.2. Classification (NCBI taxonomy): domain Eukaryota; kingdom Metazoa; phylum Chordata; class Actinopteri; order Cypriniformes; family Leuciscidae; genus Scardinius; species Scardinius erythrophthalmus. Next base: position 37,667,432 of record NC_138230.1, on the reverse strand, counting down.
ATAGATAGATAGATAGATAGATAGATAGATAGATAGATAGATAGATAGATAGATAGATAGATAGATAGATAGATAGATAGATAGATAGATAGATAGATAGATAGATAGATAGATAGACAATTTATTATGAAAGCATACATCTAGCTTACACATTTACCCAAATTATCATACGCCTTTTTAACCGAAGTTAATTTGGGTGTGTTTCTCCATCCCCAACGTCCCTGACGAGAGCGTTGCTCTCCTTGGCTGTGAACCGCTCCTGGTGCGCGCCTGGCAAATCCGCCATTCTGATAGGAATCCGCTTTAGAAAAAGCGCGTCTGCTCTTAAAGGGAATGTGAGATGACTCTCTGATTGGTTTATTTCACGTTACGCCCAAACCACACCTATGAATAATGAAGCTCTTCAGACCAACCCATTTTAGATTTGCGCCAGGCGCAAGAGTCATTTATCCCGCCGGGAAAATAGCAACAGCGCCAAGACCCGCCCACAAAGTTACTTGTGCTTTGCGCTTTGACACTTGCGTTTCAGATCGTTAAAATAGGGCCCACAATCTCTTTATGAACTTTTTTTTAAGCATCAAAGTGGTAGTTAATTGGACTGTAAAGGAAGGGACAGAAATCTCTCAGATTTCATTCAGATATTTTAATTTGTTTTTCGAAGATGAACGAAGGTCTTACGGGTTTGGAACGGCATGAGGATGAGTAAATGATGACAGAATTTAAATTTATGGGTGAACTAACCCTTAAATCTGTTTAATGCTCAAGCAAAAACAACTTGAGGTTCAGGTATTTTTATTATACAAGATAAATATACTGATTAAGTAAAGAGTTATTTGTTTGGTCTCAACACCGAGTGACCAGAACCTTACAAAACATCTCTCTCCTCGACCTTTGTTACTTAAGTCGTACTTCTGGCTTTCCAGTAATCTTGCTGTTTTACTAAATTTCCCCTCAGGGATCAATAAAATCTCTGTCTATCTTTCTATCTATCTATCTTGTCTTCCTAGTCTTTCATTTTCACATTCCCCTCTTCACGGCATTCCCTCATTTGCTCTCCCTTGGCTCTTGAAAATGCACTGGATGTGGACGAGTTTTTCCGTTCCGTTGGCAGTAGATGGAAATGGGGAAGCTTGGCAAGTAACTGTTATTATTTTTCCTTTTGCACGTATCAGCTCTTTCAGCAGCTTCTCTGTCATTCAGACCTAGCAAACATCTCCACGGTCACAATCTCAAGCTGCCTTATCAGCATCATGCTTTCAGACAGAGACTTATCCCGCTGAGAGAGAGACAGTAAATCCTTTTCACACCAATACTGAATACTAGTTGCAAATGTTAATTGCAAACAACATTGTGAATAGAAGAAAAATATTTTTATGGGCCTATGTTCATTATATTTGTATATATATATATATATATATATATATATATATATATATAATATACAATATATATATACATAGACTACCATTTAAAAGTTTGGGATCAGCAAGATTTTTAAATTTAATTATTCATTTATTTTTAAATTAATATTTTAATTATGCAAGGATGTGTTAAATTGATCAAAAGTGACTGTTTTTTTTATAATGTTACAAAAAATGACATTTGAAATAAATGAACTTTGTTCTTCAAAGAATCCTGAAAAAACGGTTCCCACAAAAATATGAAGTAGCACAACTGTTTTCAACATTGATAATGAGAAGAAATGTTTCTTGAGCAGCAAATCAGCTTATTAGAATGATTTCTGAAGGATCATGACAATGAAGACTGGATTGTGGATGCGGATGCTAATGGCTGCTAGAAAATCTGCTAGTTTTGCCATCACATGAATAAATTACATGTTAAAATATATTCAAATATAGAAAACAGCTATTTTAAATTGTAATAATATTTAATAATATTACTGTTTTTTACTGTATTTGATCAAATAAATGCAGCTTTACACATTGAACGGCAGTTTACATTTAGTTTTTTGTATTATCATTATTTTATACAAAAACATCTGATTATATTTCTCAATTTGCAACAGAGCACATGGGAAATGCAAACACTATTAAAAATAGACCTTCGTCCGTGTTTCAGTAAATCATTTTTCAGTGTTTGTGCATACTGTTGGTAGCAAGCTATTGATTGGCATGGTTCTGCTGGACCCCAGATGTATTTGAATAAAACATTGATCACAAATAAAAATGAAAGAGTCTGAAAAAAAAAGATCTGAGCCATTATTTGGCTCTTTCTGTTTGTTTTTTTCTGTAGTTTTATGTCTGATCTTCACTCTTACCCCCTTTTTTGTATGAATCAATAGTATTTACTACAGTGTAGTAAGTTCAAAACCGCTGAATGGAAATGCAAACATGCACATAAATTATACAAATGTGCATAAAAAACTTTGGCGCTCAATTTAGGCAGGTACATGTTTTATCCGATATGAAGATATGCACATAACCTAGGATGGAAAAATCCCTCTATGCGCAACAAAAAATTGGTGTGACTTTGCCTCAACAGTGGATGTGATTGGATAACTGAACTGTTGAACCAATTGCACGGCATCTCAAATTTTGGTTTGATCATTCAGAAATGCCTGAGCCAAAGTCTGTCATCAGAATAATTTGGTTTAATTCCCTTCCAGAAGCGTCTCACATGATTGCGTTCCCAAACACCAGCATCCGAACGCAAGATAACATGCAGCGTTTATTACGTTTCATTTGTGTGCTCTGAGACGATTCCAATCGGGGAAGCTACTGGAAGTGACGATTTTGTTCTCTTGAACACAATTTTGCGCACAAGTTAAATTCGCAACTTTGGATGGAAACATAGTGGTGCATGGTTTGGCACAGTGAGAACAAAAACGTCTTTGGTCAAATTCTGCTACTCAAAATATTATTTGTACACAAGGAAAGAAGAAAGAAGGCATTACAGAAGAGTTTACAAAAGACGTTTAGTATTTCTTTGGTTTTCTGTGTTTTAATACAGCAGCCAGAATAGCGAAACTTTGCTTTGTGTTTTGCAGAATAAATGTTCTTTTTGCATGCAAGATGTCTTGCAGTGCTTTTCCAAGGAAACTGTAGAAAACCCTTGAAGCCATTGACAGAATATCAAAATAAGAGCTGAATCCAGCTGGAGGCACTTACAGTATAGCCTTGTTTAGTTTAGACCTACCTGCAAAACTGAACCCAACTGAATCGTAATGGGACGTCGGATGATGGGCTTTGAGGTTTAGAGGGACTTGATTTCTTTTAATTGGATGCTGGTTGATTTAACCGGCTTTCTCATTAGTCTCTTGTTCAGCCTCTGGGAGCCAAACTGATGAGGGACTCCAAGACTACAGCAAAGAAGCAGAACAGGGCCAGTTCCTCTCTGGGTCAAATCCTTAAAATAAAACTCCAGTTGTAACTTTGTCTTTGTCCTCCCAGGCCAAGATTTTCTACCCTCTTTTCTCACATTAAGGGAAGGGTTTGATGAATGGTCTGCAAGAGCAGAGATGGGAATAGGGCTTTGGAGGTTATTTACTCCAGCTTATGTCTTGGATAATATTTCTTTACATGTGTTCCCAGTTTTTCCGACGACGGCTTCTTAGGGGAATTGAGAGTACTACCGACAACAGCTCCAGTTGTTACCCTTGCACTCTTCAGTAAGTTTGTTCCAGAAATACATTAGTAACATTACCCATACTGGTCTCCATCCCGCTTCCATGGGATTCTCATGATTCTAGGCATGATTTGTGGTTCTGTCATGGTGATTGTTGAGGTTGTGCCTTTCAGTGTAGGTGGTTCAAGACTGTTGACAAAGCTTATTTTGTCATATTTTAATTGAATAACTCGCACTGTCTGTTTCAAACATTGGTTGAAAGAAATGAATACTTTTGTTCAGCAGTGATGCGTTAAATTGATCAAGAGTGACAGTAAAAAACAATGATGCTACAAAAGATTTCTATTTCAAATAAATGCTTTTGCACTTTATATTCATCAAAGAATCCTGAAAAAGTATTAAGCAGCACAACTGTTTTCAACATTGATAATAATAAGAAATGTTTCTGGAGCAGCAAATCAGCATATATTACACTGAAGACATTTTAAAAGCTATTAAAATAGAAAACAGTCATTACTGTTACTGTTACTGTCATTACTATCACAATATTACTGTTTTTATGTATATTTGATCAAATGAATGCATCCTTGCTGAGCAAAAGTGACTTCTTTCAGAAGCATTAATAGATCTTACTGACCCCAAACCTTTAGTATTTAAAATTGGACATATTCATTGCGGACTTATTTAGTTTGTGTCACCACTCAGTTGCTGTGAAGTCTCATTTCATGTTATCCTATCGCATCCTGTTCTAGATGTCCAACTTTCATACGCATCCAAAACGCTGACAATTTCAAATTCCCCCTTTCTCTTCACCTCATGCTTTAACGTTGCCCAGTAAACCTAGCATCTCCAGGCGGTTTGATGTGACAGAATGAAGGAGGAGCTTGACAAGCTGGCCATAGATGAGAGCGCTCAAATGGGCCGTGCACCATCCAACTCCCAAGCACAACAGAGCGTTTGTGTTCTTCCCTAACCACAGCAAGGAAGAGATTCATGGTAGCATGGAGAACTGGCTCCTGATGCAGCGAGGTTGACCTTTCGCATATGCTAGCACTTGTTGAAGAAGGATGGAACATGTTGATTATAAATAAGTTGGTCACTATGTTCATCCAATGTTGCCTTTAAAAAGTTACCCAAGACCTAAAGTCATCCAATGTCATTTCTGAGCTGTTTATTTAAAGACTGATATCACTACAATCATTTTGACACTTCATTTAATGTGATTTACAACTGATTACACACTCTGTCCTTGTTCTCGCTTTTCTTACATTAAATTTTAGTCATCAAACCCCTGTTTTTTGCCGCTTTGCTAATGCAAACCAGGGCATTTGTGAAATCTGGCGTTCCAATAAGTGACACTGTCGTGACACCTGACCCAAGTGCAGATCGGCACTTCCTTCCTCATGGTCAGTATTTTTTTATTCTTTACAGAAATGTAATAAAAAAATCTTCCCATGTGTTATGAGACTGCGTGAGAATTCATCTTCAAGTGGCTTGATGCCTGTGCAATAATTTTGCTGGAGTGGCTTTAGTGATTTGATCAGCATAAGGTTTGTACAGAAACTTATAGTCTCACTAGTTTCGCCTCTAGCTGTAGATTTTTGCCTAATGAAGATGACCGTCCCACCTGCAAACTTTGTTTCCTGCGATTTGTTTGTCTCGTCTCAGAATGGTTGTGCAATCAAAATCGGCGTGCTATTTGTCTAAATCTCAAAGGCCCACTTTCTTTCCTTCGTGTAAAAGGTACACTGTATCTCATATTACCCTGGCTAAAGTTACTGAAAATGTAGAGAGGAAAGGATTGGGTTTGTCTCTCTTTGAGACGCCCCATCCTCATTCACATCCTTTTTCACATTGTTTCTTGGAAGCTCTCGTTTGACACCAAAGAGAGATTTTGGCTTGATACCTAAGATTGTTTCTGAGAAAATTTAAAGTGAAGTCAAAGTGTAAGAAATAAATGTGTCATTTAAGGTTCAAAAACTAAATTAATTAATACTTTTATTCAGCAAGGATGCAATAAACTGATAAAAGTGTCAGTAAAGACAGTTAAAAAAATGTTTTATTGAATGTCCATTGTTACAAATAAATTCTGTTCTTTTGAACTCCCAATTCATGAAATAATATTTTAATATTTTCTACAAAAATATAACATATTTTAATATTTTCTACATCAAGTGACACTGAAGACTGGAGTTTAAAATTGTGATAATATTTCATTACAGTAATGTCTTACTGTGTTATTGATCAAATAAATGCAGCTTTGGCAAGCTTAAGAAACTTCTTTCAAAAAGGCTTACAAAGCTGCAATTATGAAATATAAGATCACAACTGTTCAAAATTGTGAGCGATTAGGTCACAGTTTATTTTTCATTCTGTTATATTATTCTGAGGTGGAGACAGGCTTAGATACATCCCTCTTATTTTTCCTTTCAAGTGTTTGTGAGACGTGAGAGGCCACCTTTTCCAAAGAATTATAACAGGAGGATTTCTTCAGGACTTCCTGTCTGAGCCACTTGTCTGGGAAATTTGCTAACTCATGCCTGCTATGATCATCCTCAGCTTATCCACTCATGTGATGCCAAGGGTTTCCCCTATTTTTACATGTGTGAATATGTTTGAGTTAGCTTTACATAAACCGAAATGATGCCATGAAGCCATGTATGTTCATAAAACCCCATAATCAATTTTAAAAGTACAAGAAGTCGTCCTATTCATTTTTAATTCATTTTTGTGTGTCTCTTTACCTGGTATAATTAGATTGGATAACTAATCCTGACATGCAGATGTCATCATCATAACCTTATTGAATTCATGAGAAATTAAACCAGGGGAGTCTTGAGTTCAAAGCAGCCAGTAATACAAACCCATAATGAGACAAAGACCGAGTTGTTCCTGTTATCCTGCACTGAAATACAGATCTTCTAAACTAGGTGCTTACAGTCCTGTCCTGTCCTCTCACTTGAATACTGGCCTTTTTGAAGAAGACCCAACTCTAAGACAATGCAAGATTTCCTTTGGTCCAAACATAGTTATCCCTGTCACAGATTTATTTTCCTGGCATAGCTAGAAAGAATCAAGCCATTAACCTTGTTCGGGTGGAACTCAAGTTTCTGTGAACATGATCCTTCCTTCATAGACTCATAACTTTGCAAAGACTCCCTATGGGGGTCTTTACACTGATCGCCCAGGCGAAACAATACAATGCATGACCCCTGCAGGAGTAACCCACCTGCTTTTACCAAATGTAGGTGAATCGGGACGAATAAAGGCCTGCAGAATTTGAGTTCTCCCAGTGCACTGTAGGTCATGGACACGTGTCTGGGTCCAAGTAACAACTTCTAATCCGTTTACATTCAGCCGAGACTCAGTAAGAACAAGGGTATTGTGTGGCAGTTCTTATGCAACCAAACACACTTCCTGCATCCCATCATGCTCTGCAGAATGGAGGCTGTGAGCATGAACAGAAATGCCACCGAATGCTTAGGCAATGCTCATATGAGTGTGTGGGTAGAAGTCACTGAATTAGGAATGTATCTGTTTGCAAATGGTTGCAATTGGTCACACCGGCCCACAGCGTCATCGCATAAATCTTTCTATTAGGTATTTATGGAATCCAGATTAGTCTGCAGGGGTATGTTTTCATTTAGCCTCATTATGGTATTGCAGTAATGTTGAATAATATATATTTGTATGTCATTTAGCAAAAGCTTTTAACCAAAGTGACTTACAAATAAGGAAAAGCACAAGCGATCATATAGGATGAACAATACTAGGAGTACTACAGTACAAACTTTCATGAGTAAACCAGTACAAAAGTCATTGCAGAAGTATAAATGTGGGAAAGTAGAAAAAATAGAGAAACTAAAAGCGCTTTAGTTTATTATTGTTGATGTTATTTTTAATATAAGTACTGTAATAGGGAGTGCTTTTAGTTACGGATTAGGGAATTTTTATAACTTTTTTTAATCAATTGACTTTAAAATGAATGATGGATGGAACGCACATGGATGACTCCAAATGTCAGGTATATGTACACTCTAAAAAATGCTGGGTTGTTTTAAGCCAATTTTGGGTGAAATATGGACAAACCCAGCCGCTGGGTTACATTTTTAAATTGTATTTTTAATCCAACGTTTGGGTTTGTCCATATTTGACCCAAAATTGAGTTAAAACAACCCAACTTGTGTACCCTAGTGTACCCTACTTTTTAATATACAATATAAAATTTAAATACACATGGTAAAAAAGTATTGATATTTTCCCCACGCCCACTGTATGTTAATAAATAATTTTTGCAGCTGTATAATATCATCCATGGGGAAGAGGATTGCTGCCATGAAGATCATCTGACAGGGATAAAATGCTCTTCATGAAATCCCCTTCTCCTTTTCCCATCCAAAGACTCAATTAAATTATTCATTGAAATAGAACAAAAAAAAAAAAAAATGAAAATGGTTACATGCCGTTCTGCTGACTAAATTGTTTTGAATAATTTCATAGACATAACAGTACCTCTGCTGTCCTTCGACTGAAATACTGCTGCATAAAAAGGGTAATCAACTGGACTGCAAATGTTCTTTTGCAGTATTAATGACTGTCTTGTGTCCTCTTAGGTGAAGATGAAGTTCAGTAACACAAACAAAGCCATATGTTTCTGAAAAATACTGGAATTTAAGTCACGCACAAACTCCAACTTCAATCGTTGAGACAAAATGAGGCTCGGGCAAATTTAATTCATACGCAGGAAGCTGAGTATGAGTAGTTTGATTTATCATGGTTCGATACAATACACAGTGAATCTCAGTTTTTTTTTTTTTTTTTTTTTATAGGACGTTAAATTTCAATTTGTGGGACCCGCAGCAGTTTGCGAGGGGAACCATGAAAAATGTAAGATGAAAAAATGAACAGCACTATATACAATATATATTTAATTGAGAATTCAAATGTCGGATGGAAAAAATGGTCACATTTGTAACTTAATAGAAAGTAAATGTCTTCCCAAGATAGTGTTTTAATGATTAGTTTTGGATTTAGTGACATTTAATTTTGGAAACAACATGTCTATATTTCACACAATTTTTCACACAGTATAACCAGGTCTTTATTCAGTACATGAAAATATATAGCTGCCATTGTATTTTAGAAAGGGGGTCTCTAACAAGGGGATTATCATATATTGGGGGGTCCTTGGCATTAACATGTTTGCAAACCCTTGTGCTATTGAAATAAGCCGCTCAATGAGGCCTTTAGAGTACGTTTAAAGTGAATTATTCATCTTTGGGGGAGATATGGGGGATGAGAGTGATTTTGGCATTTAACATGGAAATAGATCTTGAACCATGGTGCCCACAGACACTAGTACAATCATCTCTCGCCTGCCTCTCTCTCACTTTCCCATCACAGACTCTCACACAAATCATTAAAATAGCATTTTAAGCACTAGTTAAGTCATTCCAGCAAAAACCACAGTCTCCTTATTAGGCAGCCTGCGATTCAGCAAACGGCACCCAGCAAGAGAAAAAGATTTTGAAAAAGCAAAGAAAGAGTTAGACTGTGTTTGTTTTCTTGTCTGTCCTTTGTGTCTATTTCCTGTCGGTTTTGCGAAGGCGTTGGACTGTCATTGTCTAGATTTAGAGATTTAGTCTGCGTAGGAGGGTGTGAAAAGTTCATACTTTCCCCATTCTTAAAAGTGCAATCTTTATGGCTTTTTTCCCCTCAGGCAACACTAATATGCTGTATCACCAACATCATTTTTGTCCTCCTTTTTTTTCAAGCAGAGACAATAAAACTGTATGGAGGAGTCTTGTCTAGACCAGGCACGTTTTTCAAGTGGGGTTCATCTGCTTGATTCATAGCCTCAAAGTCTCCTCCAAACCCAGTAACAACACACACTTGTAGAGCCGAACATTCCAGCACTATTATTTTTGCATTATATCCCTATTGCTTGAAAGACATAGGCAGTTATCTGCTCCATTAGCTCCACACGCCATACAAATCAGCCTACTGTTGTCGTCAGCCTGAGATGATCACATTTTGCAGTATTTATGCATTAGAATGTAACTAATTGTCTATTGATAACACACTTCATCTGTATCATGTCCTTCAGTATGCTGGTCTAGCAGTGTAACCATAATGTTAATCTTCAAAACTTCAACAATATAGTCTTTTTTTAAAGGCTGACACTGGGGCGGTACACTTTCAAAAGCTACACATTTGTATTTATTTATTCATAAAGGGTGCCTATTAGTATCTTCAGGTATATATTAGTATCTAAATGGTTCACATTAGTTCATTTTAAAAGAGTACCGCCCCAATTGACAGATACCTTTTTTTCTGAGAGTGTATGATATTGAAGGGATAGCTCATCCCTCAAAATGGAAATTACTGTCATATCATTTACTCACCCTCATATTATTCTAAACCTGTGTGACTTACTTTCTTCCAATGAAAACTAAAAATACATTTTAAAGAATGTCTTTTATTCTCTGTACAGTGAAGGCCAGTGGTATCTAGTGTTTTGGAGCCAATTGACTTTTATTATAAAGACGAAATTTAGCATTTCGTTGAAGAAAGTAAGTCATGCAGGTTTAGAATGTCATGTAAATTATGACAGAATTTTCATTTTTTGCTAAACTATCCTTTTAAGATTATAAAGTGGAGACACCACCACACTAGCATCCCATGATGCACACTAGCATTCAAAACACAATATGTGTTGTATCATTTCCATGAATTTCCTTTGCTTTGCTTCAAAATGTTATGCTGGAGCCATTGTCTTTGGTGAGGTGTCACCTTAACATCTGCCCCATAGATTAGCGCACACACGCAGTAGTCCACTTTACTTTGATATATTATGTCTAAGCATGGAGGCTCCTTAGTCTGCGTCTCAATAGTAGGTTTGTTGAGCTCGGGGTGTCTATGGATAAATGCCCAGTCTGAAAAGATCTACAAAGCCAGACGAGAGGACCAAAGAACCCTTGTCTTGTCCAGAAAAGGGGCACGAGTCCAACAAGGATTAAAACGGCATTCCTCTGCCACCCCACAGAAGCCACAAAATGGTGGTTGCATGGAGTGAATTTGAATGCCTCGTCCATGACTTGACTATTGGCTTTGCTTGAAAGCCCGAAACATGGCAGTAACTAAAAAATTGCTTATAACCATTAAGCTCTCTGTGATTGGAGCCATTTCAGTTCATATGATCTTTCATGAGTTTTAGAGCAGAAAATGGTGTTATTGAATATGATATTTTTATCTCCAGGCCGCAGATTGTTAAAACAGGAAGAGGAATATTAGACGGTTGCGCTTAGATTTATAATTCATTTGCCTACTGACAACCCTTTTGCCATTTGAAAGTAGGTCTTTGTGGTGTAAAATTCCATTTTCTGCTATGATGTAAATGGTTGATTTGCCATAAAACTGCTAATTTGTCAGATGCAGTTTCATTTCATTAATTCTTCTAACATCTGCATGTAAAAACGGATTGCGCCATATTTAGTGGCAAGGAGTAGTTTTCTCAAAGCTTTTTCCTCTGAGGCCGTGGTCCATTGATTTTAGCTCCCTTTCTCTAAACCTAAGTAAACACAGTCTTTTCCAAACCATACTAAAGAGCAGAGCTCTTGGTCAGCAATTCGTGAATGATTAGAGAAAGGGCTGTTTGGGTAATTTGCATGTACTTTACTTTGTGTCACAAAGAGCTCGTTTATAGGTTGTGGCTTTGACTTCAGCCGATTAATTATCCTTGGACTCAATGAAATGGCACGTTCTCACCTTCTGCTTTGTTTCATATATTTGAATCCATAGCACGTATGTTTCTGGTTAGTACCTACATTCATTTTTTTCAAAATATTCTAATGTGCATTCTGTGTTTGTAGTGATTTTCAGGTTTTTGACTACAGATGTTAAAGGAACAGTTCACTTGTAAATGTTTTTTCTGTTGCAGATCTTTTACATACAATGACAGTTTATAGTGACCCCTACTTTTAAAAATGGGAGATAATCAACAACAACCATGTGGTTTACAATCACAGGATTAAAGTACATTTTTAAAACATATTAAAGTAGAAAACGGTCAATATTTCACAAAATTATATTTGATATTTTATGCTTTTGATATTATATAATATTAAAAGCATAAAAAATGAACACTTTTTTACACCATCCTTGTTACATATGTTACATGTACTTACTTTAGTAATAACAGTAAATTATGTATAATTATATGCAGCTGACCCTACACTTTGTTAATTAAAATTACTTAAATGTATAATTCCACTGTAACAAGGACACCTTAAAATAAAGTCTTAACCAAAAAAAAATAATAATTACCAACCTCTTTTGAAAGGTAGTGTATATTATTTTTGAGTTATGACATTTTCCCATTAAACAACAATACAATTCTTAAAGAATTTATATATTTTGTTATGGTGGGTTCTACTTACCCCCTTGCATATAATTATGACTGATACATGAGAGCAGACTGAATTCAATCTCAGAGGCTGTTTGGGAAGGTTATGTGTGGTCTTTTTCACCACCATGTTTCAGTCCACATCAAGGGCTTCTCTATTAGCAGTTGGGCTCCATTGGTAAACAATGGGTTGTCTATTTAATGGAGCTCCAGCAGTGCCCACCCAATCTTCTAAAGGAATGTGCCACTGTTCGTAACAGATGCCAGAGACCCCAGCGGCACAGTATTCAATATTACAAACCCAAAATTCAAGAATCCAAATGAATAGTTGGGAAAATTGATCATCCAGCGATTGTCCAGATATGCAGCCACAATGCATCTATGGCTCACTAATCAAAGGCATAAAGTAAAGCCCCTGATATGGTGTCGACAACAGATTTTACCAGCCGTATTCCCCTCAATAGGCACCTGCTGTTTGGGTGAGCATGAGGGTGACCCCAATACTGGTCCACAGATAGGGCAAATACACTGAATGAAAAGAGAGAGAAAGAGGGAATGTGTGCAAGGAATTTTAATGGAGTTTCCCCTTTGTTGCATCTCTGAAACTAATGACCACTCCTTACAAAGCAACCATCTAAGTAAAGTGTCCAATCAAATATGAAAAGCAAGAAAGGGAGTTAGTGAGAGAAGGTCTGCACCATGGCTCATACCAAGATGCAGGCGTGTAGTTTGGCAGGGACTGATGATTTCCATTAAATAGCAGGTTTCAGGAACAAGATAATTGTTCTAGCAGAACTAACCCCCTCTCACCTATTCCTCATCCCCTCTTTCTCCTCAGCTCTTTCACTCTACTCTCTTTCTCAGCCCATATGTGGTCTGTCTCTCCTCTTCCAAACCAGAAAGCTGCAGGAGAGAGTTCACAGGTCATTTTCACACCTTAATGAACGAATACAACAGATTTGCAGCATAAAGCGTCATTCACTGAGTCCTGAAATACATATCCTATCATTTATATGTTAAAACACAGGATTTTGTGTATATTATGAGCATGTGGAAACAAGTTTGGGTCAGTTTTTCCAGCATCAACAGGAGTCTGAAACAAAGTGCTGAAGTTAATTTTGTGTTGTGCCCTCATCTCAAGACAACAAGATGTCCTTGCTCAGCCATTTGTGAACAAATTACTCTCTGATTTAATGTTTAATGTATTTATTTAAATTACTTTCTGATTTAATGTATCATAAAAAAAGATTGTTTTGCATAATGTGGTCTAACTGGTGGGGAAAAGGGTAGAAAAGACTGCATGAGAATTCGATTCTTGGTGTAATTTGACAACTGCGAAATCGGAGTCTTGCTAACCCGTCCTAACAAGCATAAACATTGCATTTTACATTCATCTAAACTAGTTTAATCAAGATGTCCCAAATTCTGCTCTCTCTACCTGAACATGCTATTACATGGTTCCATTTGCTGAGGCCTTTCTTTGACTTACATTGGAATGGATCTTGTCATCTGTGATGAAAACAGGCCATGCCTCGGAAATCATTAAGCCATTGATACACAGTCTTCCCAGGACCTTTTGAAGTCCATAAGGCTGATCATAATCTCATTAATACTGACTGGCCTGCACATTCTAGGGCAGTCTGCCTCCACCCGAGATTGCACAACAGCCATCATTCATCCCTCCCCTGAGAGGCGCGCTTTGGCTGGAGCTTTTATTTGGGTGGAAACGTGTCTTTGGCATTTTATCTTCTGGCTTATCAATTGTTGCTCTGCAGTGATAGGAGCTCAAATTATTGTTAGACCTGGCTTCTCAGACTGAGTGAAGGGAGGAAGATGTACGGAAGAGAAAGGAGGCTGTTTAAGGGAATTTAAGAGGAGCAGATCTCTGTAAGACAGAGTGCTTTTTGACATGAGGAGTCGAGGCTTGATTTGTTTTTAATTGGCTGTGGTGTCGGCATTGAGTAACGGCGGTACGTTTATGGCCTCATTATTTTAAAGCTCCTGTCTAGATGAGGTGAAAACCAAATGTAGCTGTTGTGTGTGAGAGGAGGAATCCAGACCACTTTGCCGGGTATAAAACAGTGGCTGACACCACAAGTGCTAAGGAAAGGTGTCATTAAGCCTTTAGTGTCAGAGAACAGCCAAGCGGAATCTAGTATTTGGAACAGATGTCTTGATTGCACATTTTGAAACATTGTAATACTGAACATGGGTCAGTGACAAAGAAGAATGCACTCGATAAAGTAAAAAGTAACAACATATTTTCCTTACACCTTGAATACATGTGAGTGTGCACATTCACTATTTTTTTTATTTTTCTCTAAATGTTTTTAAAGGTTAGTTGTGCCAGATGATTTTACAACCTGAGCAAAACTTGTCATAAAGAGGTCAAATTATCTGAAAGTTTAGAGACTTACTGACCATGACACACAATCATTAGTCTTTGATATAATTTCCTAATTGATTGATTGATTGATTGATTAATTTATTCATTGATTAATTCATTCTTGAACCACATGAATTAGATTTGGTGGACAATATATATGCTATACACACACACACACACACACACACACACACACACACACACACACACACACACATTGTATTGCCCTGATATAATATGATATAATATGCCCCCCAGAAATCCCAAAACATCAAAATACCAACAAAAAAAATTGCTCATCATAGAAGAGTTGTATTCAAGTCTTTTTATTTATAAATTGCATTCTAAAATATTTAGACAAACACTGATATTTTTAGACGAAAAATTTGTGACATCTTTATTTAATTGATCTTAAATATAATATATAAGAACTACCTCCAATTGGCTTCATGGGAGGTTTACAAATAATATTTGTTATTTAAAGATTAATATATGTGTTTGCCGCATGTGTGTGTGGTCGCCCATCATACTTGCTCTCAGCTAACATCTTGATTTTTAACAGTGTTTCTAAGGAGAAAAACCTCCGCAGTGCTAGCTGACCTGCTGGCCTCTGCAAGTGCTTTGTAATTAGTCCCATTTCCAAGGTCGGCTTATGTCAACAAGTGCGTCCAGTGGGTGGTGCCGTGTCGTGAGGGTCTGATGTTGACAGGTGTTTTATTCACTGAGGGCTGGGAAGTGATATATATCTAGTGACGGCTAGGCCCAATAATGTGCAAAAAATGAGCTCTCCAGCTCTAAAGATATTATAGGTCACATTCCTCTGACCGACACAAGCTCAGAAAACTCACACAGTTCTCAGAAATGTTTTCAGAGAATACAGTATGGGGGGGAAATACACTTGCATAAATAGGCCACATATGTAATATATTTTGCCTGCCATTATGGAATGTAAAATGAAATTCAGTGATGAACAACTCTAAATAATTTGTCATATCTTCATACCTAAGGGAATTTAATTTATTAAAGTGCAATGACGCACCAATTTTCATTAAAAACATGCATTAAAAATACAATGACTTGAATAAACCTCTTTTTTAATGAGCAAGTTTTTAATTTATGAATTAAAATACATTTTTTGAGGCATAAATTCAAAATGTGAGGATGATACAAATGCTTAATTAAATATTTTTTCTTACACCAAATGACATTAAATTGAAACTTTTCTTGAGAATAGTTTGAACTTTATTGTTAAATATACAAGCATGAATACAAAGAGCACATTACAAGAACTTGGCACATTTACACTACCATTTAAATGTTTGTTGTCTGTAAGATTTTTCGTTTTTGAAAGTCTCTTATGCTCACCATGGCTGCATTTATTTGGTCAAAAAGTTATATTTTGTAATATTACAATTTAAAATAACTTTCTATTTTAATAGATTTTACAATGTCACACGTGTCACATAATCCTGAATGTCACGTTACTTTTGATCAGTTTAAAGGGATAGTTCACCCAAAAATGAAAATTCTGTCATCATTTATTCACCCTCAAGTTGTTCCAAACCTGTATGACTTACTTTCTTCTGCTGAACACAAAAGGTGATGGGCCCCATATAATTTTTTTTCCCCCACACTATGGTCATTGGGGCCCATCAACTGTTTGGTTATCCATATTCTTCAAAATATCATCTTTTGTGTTCAGCAGAAGAAATAAATTCATACAAGTTTGGAGAGTGAGACAGATGACAGAGTTTTCATTTTGGGTGAACTATCCCTTTAATGCATGCCTGTTGAATAAAAGTATTATTTCCTTTCAAAAAAATAATACATGTTTCAACAGAGTGTCTGCTGAGCCAAGATGGTTAGTCACACTGCACATGGTCTACCATCCCACAGAATTATCTTCAGAAGCCAGCAGGAATGTGGCTTTGTATTAAAGTATAAATGCTTTATATCAAATCAAAGGATATGGATTTTGTATATGCAAGGGGTGGCAGAAGTTGTGAGAGGTATTCAGCTGTAAGATCAAATAAAAATGGCTTTCATGTTTCTGCCCACAGTCAGAAAAGCAGGCTTGTGTTTCTCACACACAGTCTGCACACTGTCAGCTATGCGCCACAGTTTCTCTTTTTCTTCCTTCTGTTTCTCTTTAAAATACTAAATTGATGGCAAATGAACTACTTCAACAAGCTTTTTGAGTTTCAACAGTACCCACACTGTCCTGTCTTCTGTCTAGTTATTTTTAGTCATAACTGGCTACTGCGTCTCTCAAAGGACATTTGAAAGAGACAACATGTGCCCCTTTTCCAGGGAGCCGGTACCCAATCAGAACCCATTCTGTGCTTTTTTTGGATTCCCCATTGAAATGAATGAATATGTCTAATAATAATAATTTGTTACATTTATATACTTTTCTCTGCACTCATAGCGCTTTACATGGAAGGGGGAATCTCCTCAACCACCACCAATGTGCAGCATCCACCTGGATGCGACAGCAGCTATGTTGCGCCAGAACGCCCACCACACACACCAGCTTATTGGTGGAGAGGAGACAGAGTGATGAAGCCAATCAGTATGTATGGACATGATTAGGAGGCCATGATGATGGACAGAGGCAAATGGGCAAATTTGGCCAGGATGCCGGGGTTAAACCCCTACTCTTTATAATCCTGGTATTTTTAATGACCACAGAGAGAGTTTAAAGGTGCTGTATGTAAGTTTTTGACTGCGCTAAAGCATAAAATACCATAATATGTTTGCAGATAGTTAGGAAACATGGTGAGTTCACATACTCGTTTCTCTGAAAAACATTTTTTTGAAATGTGCGTGCCGTGGTGGACTGTCTGTTTTTGTCTTGGTCTGTGTGATACCGCACATTGCCAATTTACCCAATAGTATTTCGCCACCACAGGTTGCCAGTTGGGGGAAAACACAGCATATTGCAACCATGGAAGCCAGCGAACAAACTGGGTCAGATATCACAGATTCTACCCGACCTAAAATGTCTAAAAAGCTCTATGAACGGGAGCATATTAAAATGCAATATCAACTCATCAACTTACAAGTCTCCTCACATTCAATTGGTCCTGTTGCGTGTCCTCAATCTGGCAACCCGTGTGAGCATCGAGTCTGAGCAGGAGGGGGTGAGGGAAACAACTCTCTCCAATATTTAGAATTTGGACTGCAGTACCCATTTCAACCGCTAGCTGTCAATCTCATATACTGCACCTTTAACGTCTCATCCAAAGGATAGTGCTTTTTGACAGTACAGTGTCACCGTCACTATTGGGGTGTTAGGACCCACACAGAGCAAAGAGTGAGCACCCCCTGGTGGCAGCAACCTACATTTCCCAGGAGGTCTCCCATCCTAGTACTAACCACACTCAACCCTGCTTAGCTTCAACGTCTTGGGCTACAGGATGATAGGGCTGCTGGCTTGTCTAAAAACACTTGATGTGGTGCTAGGTGCACATACATTTTACAGACATTCTGTTCCTATGTACAGCACATCAGCTCCAGACACTTTATTTCCCCCCATCTGTCCAAATTGAAATATTATTTAGAAATATCACATATTTGAATTGATTGCTATGTTAAAATATGCTCTCCAAACTCATAAAACTTCAGCCAGTCTTTATTTGCCTTAGTTGTGTAAAAGAAAGTTATTAACAAGTATTATTTTGTTACAACTTTTTTTTTCTCCACAATTTGTAACGTAATGTAGTCACTTACGGCATTCTTAGGTCTCACAGGCCAAGTACCAGAATCATTTCCATGGAAAACTGGGAATCTGTCATGTGATGCTTCTTTAGTCTGCTCATCCAGTCTTTCAGTACAAAGTGCCCTCCTTTTCTAGACACAGGACGTCAGCAGAAGAACATGACACAAAGTGCTATTAAAGCCATTAAAGATCAGGTTTGCTCCAGGTTGCTGACACAGGTGATTCATATTATGGGATGGGTATAAGGGTTTGACCATAAGATTTACTGCACGAGGGTTGCTGATTTGGTCCCTCAGATGAGTCTGTACGTCTTTACATAATTACTCGCAGCATTATAACTATTTTTCACAAACAACACATCAAGAAACCTGGTAAATATGACCAGGACACTCCTCACTGCCGCTTGTTCTCATTCTCTATCGCTTGTTTTCACTAGTAACAGTCTCAACAGTGTATTCATGATTTAAAAGGCTGTGTTTGACCACATTTTTCTGTCACGTTAAAGTAAGTAATGAGTTCTCGAGAGCCGTCTACACATCCCATGTGCATTGCTAGACTTCCAGACTTCTGTTCAAATCAGAGTGGATAAATTTACATTCTTGATTGAGCCAACGGTCAGAGTTTTGCTCCCCGCACTCGTTAGTACGATACAATCTGATTCATTGGAAGTGCTCTCCTCCGGTCAGCAACTTTTTGATATTTAGTACATGAATAATCAGACAGTCATACGTCTAGCCTGGCCACACAAGACACACAAGCCCTTTTATATGGTTTGGCGTGATTGCAGGAACAGGTGGAAATTAGTTCTTGAAGGTGTAATTGTCTGGGTTTAGTCCATCTATCCATTTTTTGTTTTGTTTTTCAGGGTTGTTTGGGAGAGCCCCAGATATTTAAACAGCTCATTAGCTCTAAATTTGCTTTAATTCTGGTCTGTTTACGACTGGAACAGATGTGAAAATCATTCCATGTCTGCTTTCCTCGAATTAAATCACATTTATGAGTTTTGTGGCAATTAGAAATGACTGTTTCTCACCTTTTTTGGCAGGCTTGGCCCTCTCTATCTGCTCTCATAACAATGGTCCCCTATTACATCGTAACTCACTTAAGGAATCAGCATTCAGGATGTCAGACTTGTGATTTGAATCATATCATGTTGTGACATTCCCGCTTCATATCTCATCCACAATGAATGACACGAATTCCTTGTTATGAACTGAAATGGTCCACTGCCAATGTTTAAGTGTCTCCAGGCTTGTTTCGTCATTCATTTCCTCATTAGGTGGAGGCAAAAGTGGACCTCGCCACAAGAAAGGCACAGGAAACGAAGATGTGAAGGTTGTGAGAAAATAGGAGGACAGGATGCAGATGAAAATATGGGCGGAAGTATCGTCTTAACCCCTCCTGTCTGACTCCAGGCCTGACTTAGATTTATGCTCCTCCTCCTTCACGGTTTTGGCACATATGGTGCTCTGCACATGATAGTGAAGGGAAAAACCTGCTCCCTCTTTCCTTCCTCCAGCCGTAGAGCAGGAACAAGATCTTATTTTGCATGTACTTACCAATAGAGACTTTGATTGTCAGTAATGAGGCCTCGACTCATGGTTCAGTGGCAATGTACAACTTGCCTTGCCATGTTTGTTTTTCCTTCTGAAATCTGTAAGGTCTGATTAATCAAAAGGGGGTCTGCTGCCAATAGCCCTGCTGTTATCTGAAGTTTGAGACATTGTCTAAATATTGTGTTTGAAGTTAAAATACTTGTTGGTTTGGTCATAGCTTAATTAATATGCTGGCCGTCCACTGCTATATTAAATGTCAGTTATGTCTCTGGTAATAGATTACAGAGACTTTTCATTAAATTTCACTTTTAATTATACCTATTCCTCTTGTAACACCTTATGTACACTAAGGTGTTGTGTGATACTCCACCTGACCGGCAGAGGACAGTAGGGAGTTTTTTCTTTCTGCTTTGAAGGACAAAGAAGACATCTTTATACTTTTTTTAAAACTGAACCAGTACAAATACAAGCATCTTCTGACCTTCTTGTACAAGTGCTCATCAAAGTGCACATTGATTGTTGTTTCTTCTGTTTTGTTCTGTTGTTTTTATGCGGTTTTTCATCTTATTTGCTTTTTTTTGTCTTCTGTGAGCATTGGCACCTAGTAGACCCACCAGTCAGTTCAGTCTATTCAAGGCACATGCACAGATGATGCATTTTTTTTTTGTCTTTTTGACTTATACAATAGTTAAAATTAATTTTAGAAAGAAATATCTTATGCTCAGCGCAGCTGCATTTATTTGGTCAAAATACAGGAAATATTGTAACAGCAAAGTTGTGAAATATTATTTAAATTAACTTTTTTAATATATTTCTAAATGTAATCCTGTGATTGTAAAAATGTGCTATAATTTTGTCCCATAAATTACATTTATTTAATTCAACGGAACGTTTTTTTTTCCTATTTTAAAAAGGAGAAAGGGCTGCTTGATATGTCCTGCCCTGTCTTCCTGTTTCAGTGCACCGATATGAAAATTTTGCCCAGTAACTGATAATTCTTTATATTTGAAAGCCGTTAACGTTCATTTATAATGAACACATATCGACCGATGCCGATATGGTGGCCGACATAACGTGCATCCCTACATTTGATTTCATATCAGTACAGACCTCTTTGAATGCAGTGGACCTCTAAAACAAGCCATTCTAATCATCAGTACACCTGTAGAGATTCCCTCTGTGAAGGCCTAAACAGTGTAAACACTACATTTCTTACCATTTCATGGTTCATTTCCATGCTGCACATGGTTCATTTTCATGCTGCAATGCTGGCTGGGCCACCCTGCCATCATTCAAAGTAATTGCCCACAATTGTTGCTCCCTCCCTAGTGGACTGTTAAAGATTAAGATCCCACCATCTTCCCTTTTCCAGCAAAGATGTTTCCACATTTTACATCTCCCTATTGCATCTCTGTTCCGCCTGTCATCATAACAATATTCAGTAAATAACCAAAATGGCAAAGTGCCTTTTATGATCCCTGAATGCTTCTCATTCCCTGTCCTCCTCTTCATCTCTCACGCACCCCCCTCCACATACCATCCTATGTTTTCCCCTCTCTCTTGCTTTAACTCTAGACTGTCTCTGTCCCTCTTTGTGAGAATGATGGTGGTAAGATTTCATTCCTTTAGCTGTTTACACAAAGCTTTTACAGGGCTTTAAGAGTCAGGGTGAGGCCAGGGCTAGGCGTGTTGCCTTACAACGTGCGCTTCGGACAATACAAAGCTTAATCTTCTGAGGGGGGCTGGACTGGGATCGGGGATCTCAGGACCGGTCAAAGGGAATCCCTAGGACGAACCAAAGTGATGTATTGGTGTCACGATAGGTCAAAATAGCTAAAGCCTTTTGATGAAATTGCACAATTGTAGTAGTTAGTCCATGAAGAAGCCTGGCATTGATATGGCAAGTTCTTGTAAGCTAAACGGGAGTCAGAACAACAATTAAAGAGCTGGAACAGTAACGTCTGGTTTGGGATACTGGCCTCTCGGGATCTGTATTTGTTCCACTTTCGAGGTCCAACTGGCAGTTGGACTTTTGTTCCTCTAACAAACCCACTGTTTTTTCAATTGCATCTATTTAATCTCAACTGGAGGTCCTGTGAAAGGGTGAGGTTTAAGAGCAGAGAGGGAATGAAAACCTCACCTCCAGGAAATGGAGTAGAGAGCACATTTTCCAGAAGCTTGGGGAAATGAGATGTTGATCCCACACCGTGGCTCTAAGTTTCCTCTTACACCCGCTCCGAACAAAATTGTCAATGATCAGATTCCCAAAATGGAATCTTGACCATTCACACTCATGTGTGAATACATGTGAAGTTTTGGCACATATGGATGACTAAACCCTTCTGCAGGAAATACTAAAAGGCACTCTTCAAACAAAAGATGTTTGACATGGATGTCCTAAGTTCTTTTGATCACTCTTTTGGTCAAGAGTGTATGTGTGCACGGAGGTGAGAGCAAACTATAATTCATACCAAATGCTCATGCACAGAGTCCCACCCCTAAACCACAATACCCCCTCAAACACACACACACACACACGCACCTTGAGAAATGGAGCTTACAGTCTGGTGCAATAATCCTTCATACATTAGTTTCTGTCAGATGGGTGGGGTGGAAGATGTCAGTCAAGTGTGTATGAACCCTTGTGAGCTGCTCATTGTTAACTCACTCTCTGCAGAGCTCTGCTTCTCTTAAAATACCACGTCCAGGGGTCGGTCGGTCTGTCTATCTTTATACAGTAAATCATCTTTTTTAATTTATTTTTGCCGTTTTTGCCTTAATTTGGATAGTATAGCTGGAGAGAGGACAGGAAGTGAAGTGGAAATGAGAGGGGGCGGGGTTGAGAAGGGAAGGGACCACAAGCCGGGACTCGGGTCACCAAAGCTTAGTCGTTCAACATGTTGGAGCACTGGCCATCGGCTCTGACAAATTATTTGATTTCTATTTGAATTCCACTTCCTTTCAAATCCAAACTGCAGTTCTATTCCTGTTTACTACTTAATTTGAGCTTCTGGTGTATATATATTTATCCGTAAATGCATATACTTTTAGTGTTTCTCCAAGGTTTTTTCTAATACAGTGTTGTACGTTGACAAACAGTTGAATAGATTGAAAAATGTACTCCAGAAAGTATTGGTTGAGTAGTAAGATGTGTCAACATCCAGCAACGTGCAGTTTCCCATATTTTTCTCTCTTAGAATGATGGAAGAGGCTTCAGAACAGCGTATCCCCACCTCAGACAGTGGCTTTGGCTGTGGTTTGTGACGCTAATATAGCTGGCCTTTCATCCCTGTGTCAGAGGAGCAGACCTGTCTCACTGTGTGAGATCCTGCTGTCTGCCACAGAACACCACAGCTTTTCATCCCCTTGAGGGGGTTTGACAAAGATTTCCTGGCTCTTATTAAATTATAATCCCCACACTCTCTCACCCTTCACTCTCATCACAGAGCCTGAATCTTTTGCTCTACCATCCAGACTGTGATAATACAATGGAGGATTTCCATGTGTCTTGGATACCCATCAGACACAGTGATACCGTGATTGTAAGTAGTCATTTAGCAGACGTTTTTATCCATCCCCCTTGAGCAAATCTGGGATTGAAGGAATAATGTTCAATCAAAAAATAGTTATTCATGCTTTCAGACCCTATATGGCTGTCTTTAGGGCTTTTCACACTTCTAAACCCCGGGTAAACGGAATCCTTGGTTATCTTTATTCACGTTTCACACTGCTCATACTATACCTGGGGTTAACAGTTAATCCTGGGTATTCATACACTGCTGTTTCACACTGCACATTCCTAAACCTTGAATTAAAGTCCTTATTTGCATATTTGCTCTGTCAGTGTTTCTGAATGGACAAACACAGCATGTGACCTGTTTACATAAACACTCTAGCATTGCGCGTCCTCATATTACACATTGCTGACTGCAATATTAAGTTTTTTTTCTGAGTGAACTTTTCGAACTATAAAGGTAATAATGATGGTCTCTTCTTCGCTCCAATTGTGGCATTTTCCATCACCGTTTGATATTTTTCCTATCATATGCAGAAATGACTGTATATCGCATGTTGTTTCCGTGACTGCCCAAAGCACGTGAATTTAAGGTATGCGATTGGTTCATTCAGTTGCTACTGTAAGCATCTAGTTGTAACATTCTAACACCGCATTGTTTCACACTGTACAAGTTTGGCACCGCAATGCCGAGTTAACATCGCAAAAGTGTTGCTAACCCGAGCAAGGTTTCATAACCCCGGGTAAAAGTCGGTGCTAACCCCGCTCCTAATTTACAAGTGTGAAACGCTCCTTTACCCAGGGTTAAAAGCGGTTTTAAGAACGACGATAACCTGGGGTTAAGTTCAGGGTGAAAAGCCAGTTTGTTTCTCCAAAATACTTTATAGCTTTATAGATATTTATAGCAGATTGTCCAAGCTGCCATTTTTCATATAATGAAAGTAAATGATAGACATATGTCATCACAAAATGCAAACTATGAACATTAACATCATGCTTTGTAAAGCTGCTTTGAAACCATGTGTATCTTTAAAAAGCGCTATATAATTAATTTAATTTAACCTGACCGCAGTTTTCAGGCAAGATTTTCATTGAATACTACATCAAATTTAGTCTCTTCCTCACACAAAGCTATTGGACTATTTACTTACATTTTTTTTCGGAGCTTGACAGCCCTGGGTCCCCATTCACTTTCATTCTATGTTATGAGAGTACAGAGTGAACAGCGTATGCTTTTGAGTTCCACTGAAGAAAGTCATACGGTTCTAGAATGACATGAGGGAGAGTGAATGATGACAGAACTTTTATTTTTGGTGTTCTTGCACAATGGCATGGTGATTGATCATGACTTGCACTTTACAGAAACTTTTTTGCTAACTATGCCACACCATCCCTAATAAGCATGTCAGATATCTGCAGTGGGTGGCGATGGAGGTGCTCAGAACAACAATCACTTTTCTATTTTGCCGTGGACTGCAAGCAGACTGCGTTGGCCAGCACCAACACAAGCCATGTTAGTTTAGCAAGAATTGTAATGGTGTGTCAGCAGTGGATCAGAATTTCATAATAGAAATGAACCTGCAGGTGTCTCGCTTTCCTTCTGGAAGCGATTCTCACTTGCGACCAAGTCAGGATTTTTCCAGCTCTAGAGAACATTGAACCTTTGGATTAAGTGTGATTTCCCTGGTGAATGCCAATTATTTGGTACTCCATAAGTTCACACCCTGTATAGCTAAAACAAGTCTAAATCCATGTAGCCATTGGCCTGGGTTCCAGAAACTTGTAATTGTGCCTATTTGTACAGAGGAAAGCTTATCCTTTGTGACTGGATGAGCTGAATGAAAAATATTTGGATGATCTGAGGGAAGGGCAAGATTTAAGTACAGTACTCATTTATCATTCTCAGTGCACACTGGAGCCGGACTGTTCCTCGTTCTGTAGAAATCCCGGAGTAATTTTAGCTTGACAGAATCCTGGGGCCCCACATTCACATCAGACATAGGTATGTACAAGGAGTTCACCTACACATGTAGGTCTTGCTCCACTGACGAGTGCCACCCACATGGAGGAGTAGAGCGGGCCATTCGTCACCCAGGCTGAATATATGGCACAGGCTGCGAAGACAAAACACAGCCAGCAGTTTGAACACTCTGCCCCAGCTGCTACTACACACTTCAGTGTTCTTTGTTGATCCTGGGACAACATTTCGATCAACTAATCAGATTTGAGTGACAAGTTTACAGTTTATGCCCAGTTTAGGCTTAATCCCAGGGTTGGGTGCTTCTACATCAGTGTTATTAATTTCATTTAATTTTCCTTTGATTTTAGGGATAAGTTATGGGTTGGGTTAATTTTGGAATGTTTTTTCACTTCCAGGATCAACAAAATATGTTAGTTGGCAAAATCACGGTGACCTTCAAACATGTATGACCTTTTTAATTCTGTGAAACACAAAATTTTTGAAAGTACTGGTAATTTTAGTTGTTAACTCAAATGGATTGAGTTCTCAAGAACCAGATCAGTCCAATTCAGTCCAACAAATCATTAAGACTGGTATTTTAAACTAGAATAACCACGTCTGTAACACTTTACACTGAGGTCTCATTTGTTGACATTAATGTATTAACTAACATGAACTAACCTTGAGCAATACATTTGTTACAGTATTTATTAATCTTTGTTAATGTTATAATAAAAACTGTTATGCAATGTTTGTTCATGTTAGTTCACAGTCAGTTGACTAATAAAAAAAAAATATTTTAATAATGTATTAGTAAATGCTGAAATAAACAATAACTAAGACTAATAAATGATGTAGAAGTATTATTCATTCTTAGTTCAAGATAACTAAAGTATCTAACTAATGTAAAAGCTGCAGTCCGTAGTTTTTCCTCTTTGTCGCCATCTCTGTTCGAAATTTGCAATTGTAGTTATTTGTGGAATTATCAACTTTACGTGGGTTGTGCCTCGGCACGGCACAGTGCGGATGAATCCAATGTTTTGAGGAGAATGTGCGGCTCACTTCAGTCACTGCACCGGTGTGGATACTGTCATTCGGAATCACAGATTCTACTTTTTGGAAGTATGACCAACAAAAGAATTTTCACCAGAAAATGTCATCTGAACAAGCAAGTAACATCCACTTTTGTGGACCAACTAGGGAAAAAAGCATTGCAGTAAATCGCGTTGATTCAATCTAATGATCGCTTATCATATCACGTCAAACCGTGCAAATTATACTTTGTTCTCAAATTGTTAATGTTAACAACATCAGCATAGCGTGACTACATTTAATGTGTATTAGGGCTATCTGTAGTTAAGTTTACATTTCTGTGCAGTCTAATTTATTCTTCTCTTTTTTGCATGGGCCCGATTGCAGTCTCTTTTTTCTGTAGCCACTCCGAAGTCTTTTGCATTTTACAACGGGTGAATCTCCAGTTGTCATTGGTGATTGTCGTTTGAACCTTTATGGATCCGCCATCAAATTGATAAGTTTATTTATATCAAGTGCTGTGAGAAAAGGCTATAAATCTCCACCTCCAACATCCTCACACGCAATATAGTCTACTAGCCGAGACACCTTCTTTAAAGGGATACTTCAGGATTTAGCATTAAGCTTTGTATCAGTAGAAAACCTGTAGTATTTTCAAATTACCATGCTTTCCTCCCTTATATCCCCCTAAGACCGAGAGATTTATGTATTTTTTGTCTGGAAAAAATCCTCCGATGACGCAAAAATCGTCATTTTGCGTCTTCGGAGGATTTTTTGGCCAGAGGCTAGAGACTACAGCCAGTAGTAGTAGCTAGTTCCGCATGTTTTCAATCCACCCATAGAGGGTGGGATCTCACTCACAGAATGTACAAACAGTGTCAGCCATCTTTTATTTGGAAGCTAAGCTAATGGGTTCTTATTCTGTGGAGAAAGCTGAGTAGTAGGGGTTACCATACATCCTCTTTTTCCTGGAAATGTCCGGCCATCGAGATCGTCCAAAATGTCCGGGATTCAGCTTTTGCTTTCTGCGGTCGCCATTCATTGTTTACATGCACACCTTTTGTTTCAATCTAACTGAAGTCATTCCGATTGGTGAATCTGAATGTAGTGTTTACATGAACGCTAAAAAATTGATCGGTTGATGTGTGTTTTACCATTGCTAAGAAAATACCTGCTCCTCTGTGAGAGATACAAGACCGATGAATGGCGAATGCAAAAGCCGAATCCCGGACATTTTGTGCGATCTCAAAAACCCGGGCAGACTTGTCACAGAGACTCACTAGTAGCTTAGCTTTGTTGTTTAACTGCTCTCTAACCAGTAGGCGTGGCTTGGGAGTGGCCTCCAAGGGCAGCGAAGCAAGTGCATTCTGGGAGTTGTTGTCTTTCATCCACATGAGCCAAAAATAAATTTTCTGGCTTTTCTCATTCTAGAAGGCTCCAAATTCAAAAATAATTTCACATTTCTACTACATAAATGACGCAATTTAAATACACATTCATCTTTCCAGAGGTGAAGTATCCCTTTAAGTGTACAGATGTGACGTCATGATGCAAAGACATGCTCGAATTTCCTGTGGAAATCTACCAGTACCACTGGTAAGCAAGCAGATAGTTTTGAACACTGGCTGGTTATGTATTTGCTCAAAAAATTATTTTGGATAATTTTTAACCCAAAAAAGTTACGGACTGCAGCTTTAACTAATGAAACCTAATTGTGAAGTGTCAAAACAAAACAATTGAAAAGATCTGTTACAAAAGGATTATTAATTCATAAAAATAACTACTTTTTTCATGAACATGCCATGGAATAAAAAATATACAAAAGGTAATTGTGACAATTTACAATTCTGACCTTTATTTCTTTGAATGACCTTTAAAAATGATCTGAAAAAATCGGACTTTATAACTTGCAATTGCAAGTTTATATCACAATTCTGATGAAAATAAGTCAGAATTATGAGATATTGTAAACATGCAATTGTGAGAAAAAATCAGTTTCAAATACCTTTTGTGTTTTTTTTTTTATTCTGTGATGGAAACAAGCTTCTATAGTCTCTTGTGTGCACACTTTTCTCTCTCGTAGAATTTAATTTTGTTTAAGGGTGTTTCGAACAGAAAACAAGAAAAAAATGCTAAGAAAATTATTTTGTAGTGAAAAAGAGAGATAAGTAGAGAGAAAGAGACTGCCAGCTCAACCTCAAAAAAGACATATAATGGAAAGAGGAGAGAGATGTTGAGAAAAGGAGAGGGAGAGAGAAAGTGAGAAGTGAGAGAGAAGAGGAAAGGGAGACAGAAAGCGAGAAAGAAAAAGTGGTAAGGGGAAAAACAGAGACTGTTGACTGAGCAGGTGAGGAAGGACGTGGGGATCAGATTGTGTCTGTGGAGAGAGGAGGGCAGTCAGACCCAGACACACTCAACAGGAACACAGCCAGAGCACAAGCATGCCAGTCAACCAAACTGTGCTCCTTATTGGATTATTACTTACACTAGATTTTTATTGTTGGAGTGGCTGTCTAATGTATATTTTTATTTTCATTTGTATATTTTATTTGCCTACTCATATTCAAGATATTGTAGAGGAATTGATTTTAATTAAATGACACTTTATCTTTACCTCTTTTCCCCCCAAATACTGTAATCTTATTCTGTGTTCGAAGTCACCCCCTAGGCCCATGTTCACTATTCCCTACATTACTCCACTAATATAGGCCTGCCGCTTTTGCTTTGCTGTTATTGCTTTGCTGTAATAATCATTTGAAACTTAGCCAACTGTCAGCTCCAGTAGTAATAAAGATTTATTTTGAACTTTATCATGGAAACTAGCATTTATAAACCTTTATTAATAATCAATTCAAAATTATGTATAACTGTATGATATTGGATACGTTGTACCCACATTGGACCAGCGGTTTGGAAAATAGATGATTCAGCTGCGGATGGCATCTTCTGGTAAGACGCGGGAATGCAATATGTGATTGATTGAATGAATGCACTCGATAACGTCCACAACGGTTTTGGACACCACTACAAATGGCTCTCCCCTCAAATAGTGCCCTATTTAAGGGTATATGGGGTGATTTCAGACTCAGCCTTAGTATCCAAGAGTTTCAACCAAATTTTATAAATATTTATATATATTTTTTCTCCAGAGCAGTCAATTCAGAAACATTTAGCTTTCTGTGAGAACAGGCAACATAGGGACAAACAGAACATACTAATCTGATTTTAAATTATCAGCTATTTCTCAGTTGTCTGTTTACACATACTATACATATGTTCAGCACCCTCATTCTGTTTATTAAGTATTTGTTCATACTCTAAGAAAACTGTCCCTCCAGGCATCAGTCCTGATTAAAGCACTTTTAAATCTCTTTTTCATATTCATGTGGAATAGGAAAGAATGTGAGCGTTTTCCTGTAAGCTAAGCGGTTTTTTGAAGCTAACACCTGGATTGTATTTGCAGCTGTCTTAATCGGATATTTCTCCACAATTAACAAAACAAAGTGACTCTCAGTTGGAGACTTTTTACTTTTTCTCTCTCTCCACAGCCATTTTTCTGTCTCTTAAAGTGTTCAATATGCTCAACTCAGATGCCCTGCTTTGTTTTCCATTATGAATGACTAAATTACAGAATAGTTTAATTCATGAAGATGAGTTGAAAAAATATCAACGCATCTTACTCAACAGGCCAATGTGCGGCGGAGAAAAAGTGAGGGGCATTAGATTCTTTACACACCTAAACTCATCGACCCTCCACAGGCCCCTGAAGAGATGTGCTCAGCCAGATAGTCTAAGGGCTTTGTTCACAAACCAAAACATATTTGATTGATCCCTGCGAATGGAGTTCAGATGGACAAATTATGAAGGCACAAAATGAAAAATACTTAAAAAAAATGGGCTGTTCTAACAAAACACAGTAAAGTGGAGCCCTATCTCCCCATAAAAATATAGGCCAAATATCTGTCCATGACTAATCTTAAATTCTTTATTTTGAATGCCAATGACAAAAGGGTCTTTTTGTCCCAGATGGTGTAGCTACGGCATCTACCAGCAGGGGCTTCTTGGGTCTAACATGGGCAACCTAGGCTTATTGGAGAAACGTGCCTCTACGTACTGTATGTTTTTGCAAAACTCCAAAAATGTAGCTATTCATACAATTTACTAAAGTTTGCAAGTGAAGTGAACACTAGAGGCAGTAAAAATGTAATTACTTTTCATGCAAATTGTTTCAGTAAATGTGTTTTATCTCACGTTTGCTTTTGCTAACATTATCAGTTCGGTTTAGCGTCGAGTTTAGTGTAGGTGGAACACTAATCGGATATTTATATGATAGATACAACAACTAATGAAATAAAACATTGCCACATTCACATTTATTGCTTTTAGATAAAACTGAATGCTCTTTTTGTGCCACTTACTGGGCATTGTCAAAAACAGACACACCTAGCTAGGTAAGGAAGACAGGCTTGTCACTTTCAAAATAATACAATTTTCTTGCTATTCCAACGCTATTTTTTAAGTAGCAGAGTAGCAGAACACTTTTTTTTGTCATTATTTGCCACAAATTTTGTAGTTTTATTAGTTTTTAGAAACTAAGTATTTAGATTGAAGTATTTCTTGTTAGTAGCTTGTAGTTAAGCTAGGTAATTTATTAAAGGGTAGCTTATGGTAGTTGTAATAGCCTGCTTCTTCCAGTGTATGCTATTATGCTTGTAGCATAGCAAGCTGCTAGTGTTTCCCAGAATTAAATCTTGATATGAAACTTACAAGACATTCAGAGTAACTACAAGTTTTTTTGTTTTTGCGTATATAATGCTTTAGCAATGCATTCCCTTGTTTATCATGCGAATAAAGCTTTAAATCTGAAAAGAATGAGTGAAGGGATAGTAGTACAACATATGTTCATTATGGTCTCAGATGTGGCACCCCAGGCACCCCAGTGGCCAATGTCTAATTAAACCCAAACAGAAAGTAATTTCTCCGTAATAACCTATAGGAGCACCTGTGCTAATGGTCCAGTTGGTGTAACCTAAACACTCACTTCTTGTGTATTCTACATGTGTGTGTCTGAGAAGGCATGTGGCAAAAACACGTAGCTGTATTCCCGAGACTGCGAAAGGTATGTGCATCATTCGCACAGCCAAGAAGTCGAGACAGCTAAGATGACCAGTGTCTGTTATTTACTGTGTCTAAGAGAACATTTCCTCAGGGGCACGATAGAGGGAGCCTCAACTCAACTACCTGAGAAAAACATGTTCCCACAGTATCCACAAACCCCATTTTAAGAGGTTAAACCGTAGAAGTGCGGCACTTGAATTCACTGTTTATCTGTCACATTTAACTTGACAGGAGCGTTGGCTTTAGGGCCATTGCATAACATATGTGGGGCCCTAGAGCAGGCTGGAGGCCCCACTGATGGAAATAAGGAAAGGGGCGAAAAACAAAACAGCAGCTTAAGTCACACCTCAGCAGGACCCTGACAGCATTAAATAGATGATTTATAGACCGATTCTGTTAAATGTTGTCACAGAGGGGGGGCGGCTGCATATTACCCGTCTGCTTCTGAGACTTGCTCTGTAGGTCAACGTGTCTGAGAAATGCTCTCTGAGAGCCAATTTAGCCAAACCTCCATTTTAATATCCACACTGGGCTTAGGTCACGGTGGCCGCTAATATGCCATGCAATCAGAGAAAGTAAATGTGCAGGGTGTTGGAAATGAGCTCCACGTTCCTAAATGTTTGTGCAGTGCTGTATAGTTACTAGGGTAGCCGATTACATAGTTTATATAGGGGAAAAAAAGAGCGATATGTGATTGGCAGACGAGGAGGCCGTTACAGGTTAAGCACCGTTCGGCCCCTCCTGAGATTTAACTCGTGGTGAAAAGTTGATTTATGGAATAAAACTCTCAGACCCAATTTCCGCCTTTCTCACTGACTCTATAAGCATGGTGCCTTTCAAACAGACATGTGCTTGTACTGTGCAAACACACACGCTCTCTCGCATGCCACACATAGACACACTTTCATTTACGTTCATAAAACACTAAAACACTGGCCTGGTTTCATAGACAGGGTTTAGATTAAGGATCAGGCCTTATTTTAATTAGGGCATTCATGCCTTAGAGGAAAAAAACATTACTGGCGTGAATCTTGAGACAAAATAATGGCACTGACATATTTTATTATTGGTGCAAGTTGCTGTCAGTTAAAACAGCACAAACATGCATTTTAATCTGGGATTAGGCTTAAGCCTTGTCTGTGAAACTGTGTGTGTGTATGTGTTGGTTTGAGACCCAATGACATGAATGCATAAAAAAACGCAATTCATATATTCTTGAAATTTCTGCATTATAATGGCACATTAAGTTAAAGGGATACTTCAGGATTTAGCATTAGCCTAAGTTTGTATTAGTAGAAAACCTGTAGTATTTTCGAATTACCGTGCTTTCCACCCCCCTGAGAGGAGAGATTTATGTATTTTTTGTCAGGAAAAAATCCTCCGATGACGCAAAATGACGATTTTTGTGTCATCGGAGGATTTTCTGGCCAGAGGCTAAAGACTACAGCCAGTAGGAGGAGCTGTTCCGCATGTGTTCAACCCGCCCATAGAGGGTGGGATCTCACTCACATAATGTACACACAGTCAGCCGTCTTTCTTTGGAAGCTAAGCTAGCAGGCTCTTGTTCTGTGGAGAAAGCTGAGTAGTAGGAGAAAGCTGAGTAGTAGGTTACCATCCTCCTTTTCCCGGACTTATCCGGCGGGTGAGATCGTTCAAAATGTCCGGGATTCGGCTTTTGCTTTCTGCGGTCGCCATTGTTTACATGCACACCTCTTGTTTCAATCTAACTGAATTCATTCCGATTGGTGAATCTGAATGTAGTGTTTACATGAACGCTAAACAAGTGATCGGTTGATGTGCGTTTTAACATTGCTAAGAAAATTCCCGCTCCTCCGTGAGAGATGTGAGACCGGCTCGTCTCAGTAATGACGCCACCGGCCTCGCGCCGTTCTCCCGCGGCCGTCAGCCTCGTCCTGCTCGCCACAGTAAACATGATGAATGGCGACTGTAGAACGCAAAAGTCGAATCCCGGACATTTTGGGCGAACCCGAAATCCCAGGCAGACTCGTCAGTCGTCACGGAGACTCACTGGTAGCCTAACCTTGTTGTTTTCAACTGCGCTCTCTTACCGGTAGGCATGGCCTCCTAGGGCAGCGAAGCAAGTGCATTCTGGGAGTTGTTGTCTTTCATCCACATAAGCCAAAAATACATTTTCTGGCTTTTCTCAGTCTAGAAAGCTCCAAATTAAAAAAATTCTTCACATTTCTTCTACATAAATGACCTATTTTAAATACACATTCATCTTTCCAGAGGTGAAGTATCCCTTTAATAACATTTTTGAAAAGTATGTATTATTATTATTATTATTATTATTATTATTATTATTATTACTATTTGAAAAAATAAAACTTCACTGCTTTTTATAATTTGAAAACATCAATATTTGAAAACAAATTCATATTAATAGTGGTTAATTTGAGCTATTAGTCGGCTAGTCTCACATGTATGACATTCATTTAATTACTTAACTATTTTCTGATACCAATATTTTCTGATTTAAGTTTCAGGGCTGAGAAAGAATATTATATGAAACATTGCTGCTAATATTGTGCTACATTACAGAGAAAAGCTAAACATGAGCCTTTAAAATGCAAATTAAGTGCTCAAGCGCATGCATAAATCTTACCGGAGCGCAGCAGCTAAAGTAATAATTATGAATGTGGCAGAAAAAACAGAAAGGTCTGAACATTTAATAATTTATTACAGTAAAAAGTTAGACTGACGTCGTCATACTCAGAATCTAGTCAGAATATGAGTCTGATACTGCTCCATTTGGCTGTGATTAAGGGGCGTGTTTCAACCGAACCATAGAAAATGCCTCTGCACTCAATTGGATAGACCTACAACCAATCAGAGCAACGGAGTAAGTGACGTA
Organism: Scardinius erythrophthalmus; assembly: GCF_964197995.2. NCBI lineage: Eukaryota > Metazoa > Chordata > Actinopteri > Cypriniformes > Leuciscidae > Scardinius > Scardinius erythrophthalmus. The sequence continues at coordinate 37,633,281 of NC_138230.1, read as the reverse complement.
TGTTCTTCATTAATTTTTCCGATCGACAAATGCCTTGATCGCGGTTCTCTGTTCCTCTTATATCTTCGATAACAGACGTGATGGCGGAATCTACACATCTCAGTTCTCCAGCGCCAGTCATCTTTGTTGTAAACGAATTCAACCCAAGCGCTCCTTGGTGATGTGGATGATTAAGTTACTGTTGATCATCTGTCCATCATCTGTCCATCATCGTATAAAGCCCGCCCTGACAATTTGATTGGTCCGAAAAGCTCTGGTTCGAGCATAGTTGCTCCACAACGGATCAAATCCAGACCGAACTTCCCGACCTCAAATGTTGTGGGCGGGGCTAAGTTCGGCTGGCATCCAGGCTAGTAAAAAGTATAACTTTATCAATTTTCAACCCACTTTATTGTTATAATGTCGGTAGTATATGTAATGAACAATGTTTACTCATTCTCCGTGTTACTTGGACTGATAAATTTTCGTTTATTTCTCAGCAAAAGTCTAACAGCTCCAGGGTAAACATGGAAAGAGACATCTGTTTAAGGTGATGAATAGTGGGAATAGCTTCCTTTTGAGCTGTTTATTTGTGGCTCACTCAGTTTTGGTGTCTTGGTTACCACCTGAGCTGCCATGTTGTTTTTAGAGATTACTGCCAGTAGGTTTTGGCCCCTGCAGTGTTTTGCCAAATTTTCTGCCAGCATGCAGTAAGCGAAAGTGGTATAGCGAAAAGTAATGCGTTGTGTTTTTCTTATTTTCCTGTTTTCGCACAAGGACAGGTCTTTCTGATTGAGTTTCACAGGACTGATTAGAGGTGAATTACATGGATATGCTTTTAAAGCTCATTTTTGGTCTTGGCGAATGAATGTTATTTTCTGATTTGGAGGCCGACTCGCTATGGGAAGGCCATAAAATGTGTAATGTCTGGGGCAAATGCTTCCTTATTTCTCTTTCTGCTCTTAAAACAATTTCTGTTTGAAATTTTGTTAGCTGTTTCCGTAAATTCTAATGTGCAACTGACTCAAGTGCTTCTTTATAGATCTGTTTTAGATAAACCATCACCACCTTTTGCCAAATGTCTCCTCTTTCGGATGGCTTTACCTTTAATGATTGTGACTGGCTTTAGTTACTCAGAAGCTCCTTATTTTTTGTGTTATAGACATTTGGCAGTCGCTCATTATGTGCATATCTATGTTTTAGACCTCAGCTGTGCGCTGTAAACACAGAGTGTGCGTATGCATGGCTGAGCGCTTGGCCAGACGGATTGCGTGAGACTTTTTTACTGCGTCTGCAGAGCTTTTCAAGAAAAACATTAGATAAACAGATTGTACCGGCCTGTGGAACAGGGGTAATGTCTGATTCTGATCGTTTTTAGTGTTAAGACGCCTGCTCAGAGCGAGGCACATTGTTAAGAACGTCTAAATTATCCTTCCCACAATACCACAACCCCCAAGAAAGGCTCAGCCATCCACCCCCCCTACCACCACCAACGACAGCCAACTATTCAACAACTAACCAAGTTGGCTGTATACCACCAATGCTCTCAGTCGCTTTCTGTTTTTGCCCTGTTTGTCTGAATCTCTCTTTCTTACTCTTGGCCTCCCTGCTTATGTGACTTTGACTTGTGATCATGTTTTTCCTGGAGGGGGAAACGGCTACATGCGAGAACTAGGAGGAAGCAAGTTTTTTAGCGAGCAGAAATACAGATGCTCACACAGACGTGACTAATTACCCAGGCTCACTCATGGTTTTTGGGACTGCACATCCTTACGCGGCAGTAAAATAAGATGGCAACCGCAGCGCTGTACGGCTCTCTCGGTGGCAAAAAAGCATAACACTACGCTATACACTGTAGGAGGGCTTCAAGGCCGGAGCAAAGCCCCAAATTGTCCTGCCGGAGCCCAGCAGAGCCCTGAACCGAAATTCCAGTAAGAATAACAATAAAAAACGAAAATCGAAAATGATAAAAGAGGGAAACGCCAGTGAACCACAGTGAATTAGGCAAAGCAAACAGGCGCAGAGTGCCCCGTTTGGAGTCTTGCTGATTGGGAAAACACAGCGAGTCTGACCATGTCTGGCTTTTTTCTCATCTCTCTGGCCAGCTAGTGCAGGAGCTGCAGTTGGACCAGGTTCCCTGCAGATGTGGTTTAACATGGATGGACATGTGCTCTGCCATACTTTTCTTTTTTTGATTTCCACGGATGCAACACAGGCACAAACTAAATGTTAACCTTCCACATGCATTCTGCCTTTGTCGGTCAGCACAGGCATTTCTAGTATCTGTCTTAGACAATTTTCACAATACACAACTTTAGTCTCCCTCCCTTAATTGATTGATTGAATAGATGCACATTTTTAGTCTGCAGTTCGATATGATAGATAGTATTTGACATAAAATTAGCCTAGAATGAAAAGCAGGCCCTATGTAAGGTGGGATTTTGGCCTGTCCAGCCTCAGAGGTGCTCACCTTCTTGACAGTATCAAACAATCAAAATAATAATTTTGTTACTGTTCAATTAAGAGTATTTTCATAATACTTTGACATAATTTGCTGAATTGATGTCTAATTCATTGTATTTTATGCTTATAAATCATACTAAATTATGTATTATTAGAAAATGTAAAAATGCAGCAAGTTTTCTGTAAGGGTTGTGTTTAGGGTTAGGGTTATGGAAACTCATAAATTGAATGATTTTTATTTATTTATTTACATATCCAACACTACTGACCCTTCCAAAAATTGTAAAGCCCATATAAAATAAATGGTTTATGTAACATTTCCTGAAGCTTAAGCACCTTCTTTCACTGACCATTTGTTGAAAAGAAAAAATACTTTTTAAGGAGTTTTAGGCATGATTTTGTACGCTATTCATGGAAAGGGCCTCAAATGTGTACAACCTTTGATATGATTCTTACAGGAGCCTCTTACTGTTTAAATTGTGGAAATGGTTTATATTTGAGAAAGGGGCACCATTAACCTTTGGTTTGAATTTAAAGAGTCTCTTGCTGAGCTGTGGCACTGTGGAGAAAGTTGAGCTGACCTGTAAGTCTCATGCTTGCAGATGCAGTCGGGCTGACTGTGAGTTTCTGTGTTCAAACCTGCGGTTACGAGAGAGAGTTCAGCTGTCACAGCACATTGAAATAGGAAGTGAGGTAGGTTATGAATGTGTCTTGGCTTGGCCAGGTCCACTGAGAACGGCAAACCAAAACCTGTGAACTGTGAAGGCCATGGATAGGATGTCGATGTGCTTTTGGACAGAATTTAAGATCAGCAGACTTTAAGCTCTGTCCCGTAAGCTTCACAGGTTAGGCACTCTTGGGAGAACACAGGGTACAAAAGTGAAAGATTGGTTGATGCTTCAATCAATAAAATCTGCCACATTCAATCAGAGCACAGGACAGTTGGTCATACATATGTCTGAGGTCAGATTCTTTAGATAAATAGTCATATGTATTATTAATAGTATAAAATTAATTGTAAATAGTAGTGTTACGCTGTAATGCTTTATATTTGAAACAAACCAATGAATTCATTAATCATCTTACCTTTGGAGGTTATCATAACTTTAAAAAGTTATTTTAGAAAATATTTTTTCAATCATTTTAATTCTTCTAAAGTTTTGTCTTAAAAACGAAATCTTAAGAAAAATTCTTTGAGACAAAATATTTGTGACTTCAGTTAGAAAATATGAAGAAAATATCAGTTAAGAATTGTATGTATTTATTTTATGTATTAAAGTATAAAATGTTTGTTTGTTTGTTTATTTTTATTTTTTTATCCTCCCCCAAATTAAATTCTGTCTTAATGTTCTCAATCTCATGTTATTCCAAACCTGTATGATTTCCTTTCTTCTGTGATAATCGGGATATTTCACTTTAATAAACCTGTACAGCTGTTTTCCACTGTGAAACACAAAAGAAGATAATTGGAATAATGTTTTTTTAAACAGTTTTTGCCCAATGCGATGACAATCCAAATACAACACTGGACCCCATTGACTCATTTTACAGTGAAAAAAATATGTTCTAGAGAAGAAAGGAAGTCATACAGGTTTGGAATGACTTTTTTTTTTTTTTTTTTTTTGTCAATGATGATAGATTTTCAGTTTTGGGGAACTATCTCTTAATAACGTATCATGAATTACCCCCCTGTTCCAAATCTCAAACTGTGTCAAGCACTCAAGAGAATGCAGGAACAGACAGCAGACAGACCGAAGTAATCTGACATCTTCAATATCCCCACTGTTAAACCCCAACTTGATGCCATCAGCACCCTCTTCTCCCAGCCAGTCTCTCTCATGCACCTGATCAAACCTGCGTAAATATAAATATTTGGTGCGAGTAACATGAGGATGAAATTATCATTCCTTCCTGCAGTAAATTAAAGCAAACAGCTGCAGCTGTCTTGGGGAATGACTGGTTAAACAAACGCTGAGGCACTGAGCCCTACCTAGGCTTTGGCATCCGTACCTCATCGCCCAGACGTAACTTGTATGGGGTCAATAACTACCCAGTGACCCGTCCGACAGACAGCCATGTAGGAAGATCCTCCTGGCTCTCATTGTAAGCATCTCCGCAGGCCCTCGAGTGAGACCATGCACCTCTGACTAGGCTGCTTGTCTTAACCCAAAAACTGAACCCAAATATTTTGTGATTTTTTCCACAAAGTACTGAAACGAGGCCTAAAATAACATTTCACTTCTAAGGTTTTATATGATGGGCTTTACTTTTGCTTTTTTTTTTTTTTTTTTTGCTTTTTTTTGGACCGGTGTTAGGGGTTATTTTCTATTTAGCTGAGAAGAACTTTCATGTGCTATGTCCTGTGCCAGGCATCACTGATCAGGCTAGCACATTTACGTATGCCACTGTCACTCAGTATTACAACTACTAGCAGTAATGCTGACTGGCGTAGGACTTTGAAATCCAATCGAGCACATTGGTAAAGCCAACATAAACGGGAGCGTGAAGAGAAAATAAATGCTCTATAAGGTATCCAAGAATGAGTAACGGGGTAAAGAACATGGAGTAAAGAACTCTGTCTTTAAGAGGGATGAAAACATTATGCAATGAGTAAAGGCCCCGATACTCAGTGTTATTTTTCGTTCTTCACTTAGGGGTGAAAAGAAGTTCGAAATATGTGACCAGCTGTAAAATGTTAGTGAACATCCTGACGCCGCCCATGCTGCTGAGAGCGGCGTTTAGATGAATATGTGCTGCGGCCTTTCCTCTCAACAAAATAAACACACAACAAAAATGACAGCAGTGAGAAAACAGCAGTTAAGAAAGCATCTGATCATGGCGATGTGGATTTATTTGCTGAAGCTCTACAATTCGGCACTCCCGTAAAAGTCATGACACGTTTATTTATATAGCACTTTGTACAATAGATTGTTTAAAAGCAAGCAGCTTTAAGGCCTGTTCACACCGGGACCGACGTTTAACGCCTTGTGACTAAACAAAGGGCACCAATGTGAGTGTGCACACCAACGCGAAAAAAAACACCTCGCATAAAAGCGGCATTTTTTAAACGCGCCGCGTCAAAAACTATCCGACCAATGAGATTTGCGCTTTTGCTCACGTGTCTGGAGCTTCTGAAGTTACAGTAAAACACAACTTGGGGGCGCTCAAACACAAAACGGTTTTGTCGAGCACACATACGTTACGGCGAAGAAGATAAACGCCAAGTAGCGTCTACACTGCCGGGAAGAAATAAGACGAGGAAGATGCAAGGCAAGATGAATGTAGAGCTGCTGGTCTCGTTGGTGTCGGAACATAAAGAACTATATGACAAACGCGACAGCGACTACAAAAATCTTGATAAAAGAGAACTGTTATGGAGTCGTTTCTGTTTTACATTAAGCGCCATCTAATGTCAGGGAATGAATTTGCATGTTCACTCGGCTCATTGTCAGCGAAAATCACTTGGGTGTGAACACAAAAAACGCGCTGAAAAACGCTGGTGAATAATGCGCACCGATATTCATCCCGGTGTGTACGGCCCTTTACAGTATTAAACATGAAAAACAGTGTCAGTGTCTCAATGTGTTCGATTAGAATTGTTACTTCAGTTTCTACTATAAAGCAGTTCTTCAGTGTGTTCATGTTTTTACTCGTGTCTGAACTCGACGGACTGAACTGAAGAAATGAACTGGAGAAGATTTCCACCTCAAAGAAGGCGGAGCCTTAAAGCACACCTACCTATTACGTAATCCCTATGGACCAGTGGTTGTTCGTAGGTGTTTACCAGCCAGAGCGTACTTTTCCCGAAAGATAGCTTCGGCAAGCTGTTTCGAACTCCAGAAACGAACTTCATTTTGGCCTGATTTTGTTCGAAATGACGTCACACCGGTTCGTTCTTCGATTTTGCTTGAAGTATATCGGGGCCTTAACAAATGTGCTCAATTAATCAAAATAAAACCAAAATCATGTTATGGCTTAGTGAAATCTTAGTAAGAAGCCTGTGATTTAATTAAATAAATATATGCGCTGCGTGTTTCAGAGTGTAGCGCAGCACTGTTCGCTTACATGTGACATTTTATTATTATTATTTTATATCCATATTGATATATAAACACAACATTTGGCCAAATTGTGCAGCCCTACAAACAAGCGCAGCAACCCTAGATTTTTTAAATTGCATATAAAATGATTTTCCCAACCCCCCACCCCCTCCATCCAAAATCAGTGAATCAGTGATCTTTCTTTCTTTCTTTGCAGTTTGGAAGCTCGTGATCTCAGAGGCCGATGACAATGCTGACAGTGCTGTGTGTCCTGCTAACGCTGGGGAATCATGTCCTGGGTGGAGGTTACGCCCCCTTGCCTCAGATGAAATACGTGCAGCCCATGATGAAGGGGCCTGTTGGGCCACCCTTCAGAGAAGGCAAGGGCCAGTATCTTGGTAAGTGTTGTTAATTAGCAAAATCATCTCTCTATCCATTATTACATCTATCTAGATTCCCCATCCACCCATTTATTCATTTAATGTGTCTGAATAAAAGTATTAATTTCTTTTTTTTTTATAGCATGAACAGGCCGACAAATATGTGTGCACTCAACTGCACCACATATCTTATTTTTATATAAGATTAGTTCTGGTCTGACAGCACTGAGACCAGTATCATTTGTATCACTCAGCGTGAAAGTGTTAGTTCTGGACAGACTGTCAGTCAGGGCCGGATCTAGACATTTGGAGGCCCTAGGCAAAATTCATGTTGGAGGCCCCCCACCCCCAATAAAACACACTTGAAACAAATATGATTCCTAACCTTTTTATTTATACAACATTTAATTTTAAATTTAGTATATTTTTACTTACACAGTACATAAGTTTGGACAAATTACTATTTGTAATGTTTTTGAAAGAAGTCTCTTATGCTCATCAAGCCTGGATTTATTTGATCAAAAATACAGAAAAATAATATAGTGAAATATTATTACAATTTAAAATAATGGTTTTCTATTTTACTAGGCTATACTTTAAAATATATTTCTGTGATGCAAAGCTGAATTTAGTGTCACGTGATCCTTCAGAAAACTTTATAATATTCTGATTTATTATCAAATGTTAGAAATGGTGCTTAATATTTATTTTATAACATGTGATACTTTTTTTCATGATTCTTTGATTATTAAAAAGTTGTTTTAAAAAAGTCTTCAATATCACTTTTATAAATTTAACACATCCTTGCTGAATATTCCTGTTTTTTTTTCTGTATTTTTGATCAAATAAATGCAGGCTTGTAGCATAATAATAAACTTCTTTCAAAAACATTAAAAATAGTAATGGGTCCAGACTTTTTACTGGTAGCCTATCAAACTTTATCTAAGCTAATCTCTTTTTTTGTTTAATGAAGATGTTATTGTTATTGTTGTTATTTTGCTGTTTTATTCAGTTTATTCACAGTTCCAGAATACCACTTCAGTAGATGAACATCATGAACGTGCTTTTATCATTTTTCTGCGTTATGGGCAGGATTTTTCCCTCCCATTTAATCAATATTGACTGCAGATATTGTCATATTATTAATATCAGTAATATGTTATTATGTATTGCATTGCTACCTTAAATATGCTATACACAAATCAAGTGGAAGAGAAAGACACGATCGCTACTGAGCAGGAAAAAAAATCTAAACTAATATTCCTATAGGCTATGATGTCAGGGTATTATCTAATCATCAGCATCAGAATATAGAAGATAGACCCATAGATATGAGATCCTTTATTTGAAACATTTAAAAATGTTGCAGTGTGTTGGTTTTTTAACTTTGAATACAAACGTCTTGTCTTTTACTTTTGTAGCTTTTTTACTAGTCAGCTCTGGACGCGATGTTATTCATTGATTGTACGCGCAAATTCAAAGCGTCGCGTCTGGGCACGTTAATGACGCTCGCGCGCTCTTTTAAACTCATAAAGCGGTGAATGGTTTTTCCAGAAATGACGCTGATCTACAGTAGCCCACAAGTTTATATTTAAAATACATTGCAATCACACCAAAATCGATGACCTGCATTACGAGCTGTGCTTCTTTGCGTGCCTATTTCTGCTTTTGCTTCGCACTCAGCACCTGATGGATGCGTTCGTTGACCGCCTCTGATCGCCTCTGACGTCCCCTCGGACTAAACTGGCTGGCGCCTCTACAGTCATGGGCTGGCGTTAATGTGACGTAATGTAACAGTCTATGGTTAAGATAAACATCGTCACTATTTTTAGTTGATTAATAGGCTACATTTTGAAATAAATTGTAGATAGGACATTTAATTTTTTTTTTTTTTTTTTTTTTTTTTTTGTCCCTCTGTCTGGGCCCCATCCCGCCAATCGGGCCCTAGGCACGTGCCTAGTTTGCCTTTGCGTTAATCCGGCTCTGAGTCTGTGCATTTGTGGGAATTTTTCAGTGACTTTTTCTGCATGTTACATCATTACACCAGTAGGTGGCACCAAGTGTCTTTATGAGTGATTTCAATAATTCATTAGACTGATTTGTTAGAAATACTGATTTATTCATGAACAAAACAAGTGACTGTCTTTATGATTAATTTAAAAACAATGACTCACTCATAAACACTTGGCTGGTTTTCAGGAGGTTAGTGAATAAGACTTTTGCATCGAAATACCATTTAATTAAAAGCTGAATTATAGTTTTTTGCAACAGTATTCACTTTTTACAGTCCTGAAAAACTGAGATTCTTCATGCAGAATAGAGTCGGGGAGCCAGAAGTTTGTCAGACTGAGAGAATTGGAGATGAACAATGAGAGGGAACAAGAGCGGTTTGCCGTTCACTGACTCCTTTCTCCTCTCTGATATACGAGAGGGCATTGTGAGTGTGTCAGAGGAGGAGAAAGAGGGACAGAGTGGGGTGAAGTCGCCTCCCTTCGGAGCAGTATATCACAGGTCCATATAGTCTAACCCTAAAGGGAATCAAAGGGTGTGTCAAAACAGTGTCAGAAACAAGTAGGAGGGGTCAAGAGAGCCTTGGGCTGATGAGAAATCCAGAGAAGTGTCAGATGGAAAGCTCTTTGTTGTGATGTGCTAAAGATTCACAGGTAAAGGGAGGATAAATACAGCAAAGAAAAGAGTACAAGATAGTTGTGTAAGGTTCTGATAGTTCAGGTCTTTGGGAGAGCATTCGGTCATCATTTACTCACCCTCATGTTGTTTGGAACACAAAAGAAGATATTTTGAAGAATGTGTTTTTATCGATACTAAATATGGTAATAAAAGTCCAGTGGACAAAAACAGTTGAAAATTCTCCTTTGTGTTCCTCAGAGAGAATAGTTTGGATTTACATGGGGTTGAGTAAATTATGACAGAATTTTTAGCTTCGGGTGAACTACCCATTTGAGGTCAATTGGAATAGTTCTGGACTCACCTATCTGATTTACATGGTCAATTGTCATACTCTTCAAATGACACTCCAAAAAATGCTGGGTTGTTTTAACCCAATTTGGGTCAAATAAGGACAAATCCAAACATTGGGTTAAAAATGTAATTACAAATTTTAACCCAAGTGCTCGGTTTGTCCATAGTTGAAACAACCCAGCAGTTTTTAGAGGCATAGACAGACTGGTATCTCTCAGACAAAAGAGTTATACACACTAAAGTGCTATAAATAGTGTAACTTGAATGCTAAATTATCAAAATCAGTGAACTAAATGTGATTATAGATATAGACAGTGTTGTCTGTGTACATTTCTCTGCTGATTGTTATTGAGGTCTTGGCATGTATGTGGTATACTGATAAAGATTGCTTGTGATTGGCCTTTTTGGAATGATTGATTCTCTTAGCATATGTTAACTCTTTTAATTTGTTTAAAAAGTCAGTTTTGTGCATCTGTGTATGTGTGTATTTGACTTATGCAGTGCAAGTTACAGTTTTTTTTTTTTTTTTTTTTTTTTTTTTAAAGTACCAAAATGTAGCATGGTATTTGGACATGTATCATGGTAACCGTAATACAGTTCTATTCAATTACTTCAATGCTTTTGCATTGCATCAAGGAACATGTAATGAAAACTGCCATTAATGTACTTAATGTTTGGAGAATTTAAACTAACTAAAGTGATGTGTATAGGAGACCTTCATAATCAAAGGACTTAAGAAACCTGTAAAGAAAAGCTGTGTGCCCACTGCCATCTAGTGGACAATGGAAAACATGCACTTATGCTCTGAAAGGTTTTTTGAAAGAACGAGTTTGTTTGATAAGTGCCTATCATATTACATAGTGCTTATTATGTTGAAACCTAATGCAATTTTCATTAAAAAAATAAATAAAAAATAAACATTTTAATTAAAACATGCTCTGGGTGTATAGATAACTAATAGGAAATAAAAAGGGTGTAATTGTGAAACAGAGTTAGAGGGGGACCTACGTAAATGTAGTAAGTGAATATAATTTACATAGCAAACAAAATAATGTATATTTATGTAAAATGTAGCGTAAAGATCTAAATCATTCCTCCTAACCTAGGCCTATGCTATAAATTATTGTACCACTTGAGGGCGCTTCATAATTAGAATACACCTTTCTATTACTCTTACAGATGAGGATGTAAATAAAAAAATTTTACAGGGAAGTGGATCCATCTCTCTCTCTCTCTCTCTCTCTCTCTCTCTCTCTCTCTCTCTCTCTCTCTCTCTCTCTCTCTCTCTCTCTCTTTCTCTCTCTCTCTCTCTCTCGCTTTCTCTCTCTCTCTCTCTCTCTCTCTCTCTCTCTCTCTCTCTCTCTCTCGCTTTCTGTCTCTCTCTCGCTTTCTCTCTCTCTCTCTCTCTCTCAGAATTGAGTCACTTTGACCTTTGAATATGTCAGGACACTGTAAGATCAGTGAAATTAACAATTTTACAGGCTAAATTTAACGTACTGTTAACTGTGAACTCATTTTTCAAAACATTTGTTGAGAACTGAAGGGAATGTAACTTTACTGTGTTATCCTGACTTACATAGTTTGGTGGTTCTTTGTCCAAACACGGCTGGCAAATATCGTCACTGCAGATCCCTTGCTGAAATTCCAGTGAGGTCAAATGCTGTTGAGAGGTTTGTCCTTGTCCTTTGTTTATGTTTTGTCCGTAAACACATTCATTTTTCCTGTAGGCCTTCATTGCATACCTGCGTAACTGGCGGGGACACTTGAGCGTGATGTGGAGTAAAACACAATGCATATTTAGAGTCCTACTAGTGCTTTAGGGTTCCCTCCAAAAGTTATGTGATGGTTAAGAGTCATTAACAATAAAATATCACGTTGACAAACTCTTTTTCTAGGATCATAGGTATGAAGTTTAATCATGGTCCCTATTTTTTGTTTTCTTCTTTTTATTGCAGAGTTTCCACCTATGATGGACGTAAAAGGAGAACCAGGTCCTCAAGGGAAACCAGGACCAAGGGGACAACCTGGGCCTCCTGGATTACCAGGGAAACCAGGTTTAGGAAAACCAGGTCTCAATGGTCAGACAGGTCCTCAAGGCCCTCCAGGATTCCCTGGGATTGGAAAACCAGGGCTACCAGGTTTACCAGGAAAACTAGGACCTAAAGGACTTCCAGGACTCAATGGTGAGGTTGGGCCTCGTGGAGAGCCAGGTTCACGGGGACTTCCAGGTCAGCCAGGACCACCTGGGCCAGCAGGTCTGTCGTTGAATGGTAAACCAGGTTTACCTGGGACTAGAGGCCTGCCAGGGTCAAGAGGTGAGATGGGGCCTAAAGGTGGACGTGGTATTCCTGGTGAACAAGGACTTAAAGGGGAAAATGGCAATGGAAAGCCGGGTCCAATAGGCCCCAGGGGACCCAGTGGCCTTCAAGGACCTCCTGGAGCTCCAGGTGTCCCTGGGTTGGGTAAACCAGGGATTGATGGACTGCCTGGGCCTGTGGGGCCAAAAGGAGATAAAGGAGCTACAGGAGATCATGGTGTCCCAGGGGAAGCTGGTCCCACTGGGTTACAAGGGCAGCCGGGGGCACCTGGTTTAGGAAAACCTGGACTTGATGGTGTTCCAGGGATTCCAGGCTCGATGGGCCCAAAAGGTGATGCTGGCCCCAGAGGAACTCCTGGCTTTCCTGGACCCCCTGGCTATGGTAAACCAGGGCTTTTAGGACAAAAAGGAGACAGAGGGCCTGCTGGATTACAAGGAGCCCCTGGTGACAAAGGAGAACCTGGGATGGAAGGTCTTCCAGGAGATATAGGGCAATCTGGACAGCCAGGCCTTCCAGGTCCACAAGGTCCTTTGGGTCTTCCAGGGAAACATGGGATGCCTGGTTTAAAGGGAGATAATGGCCCACAAGGACCTCCAGGCTTGCCAGGGCTTAGAGGCGATCAGGGTCCCAGTGGGCTCGCAGGAAAGCCTGGCTTCCCAGGGGATAAGGGCCCTCCTGGTCTCAACGGGGCCACAGGCAAACCTGGACCTAAAGGTGAACCGGGTCACATCGGTCTGCCAGGTAATCCTGGTTTGATTGGGGGACCAGGTCCAAAAGGTGAGAATGGGTTTCCAGGCCCCCCTGGGCAACGTGGCAATTCAGGGATTCCTGGACTCCCAGGCCCCACTGGTCATATGGGACCTCAGGGTGTTCCAGGGTTGAAAGGCGAACAAGGTCCACCAGGGCCCCAAGGAATTGGAAAACCTGGAGACAAGGGGATGTCTGGTCCACAGGGACCTCCAGGAAAACCTGGCTCCCCTGGACTTACCGGTATGCAGGGCCCTCCGGGTCCACCTGGACCTCCTGGCCCCCCCAGCCCCCCTAACGGTGATTTAAATCAGTTAGCAGTTCAAGGGCCAACTATTTTAGGAGAATCAATTTCAAAACCAAATGGTGAGAAGCAGCATTATGGTAAGGCCGAGCTCTCTGCCTCCGTGGCTCCTGCTTTTACCGCCATTTTGACAACACCATTTCCACCATCTGGAATGCCAATCAAATTCGACAGAACTCTGTACAATGGGCAAAATGCTTACAACCCCGCCACAGGCATCTTCACAAGCCCACTGCCTGGAGTCTACTATTTTGCTTATCATGTACATGTAAAGGGAACCAGCCTGTGGGTGGCACTGTATAAGAACAGTGTGCCAGCTACATACACCTATGATGAATACAAAAAGGGCTATATGGACCAGGCTTCAGGTAGTGCGGTACTGGAGCTGAAGGAGAATGACCAGGTTTGGGTGCAAATGCCCTCTGACCAAGCAAACGGGCTCTACTCCACTGAGTACATCCATTCGTCCTTCTCAGGGTTCCTCCTGTGCCCCACATAACGGTCCGTCTCAGCGGAGAATTGCTTGCTCGAGTGCCCTGCAGCAACATCTGTAATAACAGCAACTAGATGACAAGAAAGACTTACTGAACGACAGAAAGGCTGAGTTTCGAAGCAGAGGAAGGAGAATTCATGCTGTCTCTGTTTTAACCCTCTCTTTCACATGTCTGATTTGATCATTGTTTTACTTTTAAGTGTTGTTATTTCCTGCCTATATGATAATTTTATTATAACTGTTATGCTATTTTTGTTGATGTTGATATAATGGTGTTATTTTATTGATGTTGTCGTAGTTGTTGTTGTGTATCGCAATCAGACTATTAACTACATTGCAATGTGTAGGTAACCATTTAAAGACTTACCCGTGTGACTGCACACATTGCCAAATGTTCTGACTCCCATTGATCTCCATCACGTTGACTCTGGGGTTGTATGTTCCCCTGGTTGCAGTCAAATTCACCTATATCTTTTCCTTAATATAACACAGGCTACTTGATTTGTGCCACATTGCAGATTTTAGAATGCAGACATTCTATACAACATTGTTATTGTATTTGTATGTTTAAATACATTCGTAATTTAAAGAATAATCCTCAGTTCCATATTGTTTTTTTTTTTTCTTTTTCTTTTAAATGCCAGACAGGTAATTATCTATCTGCGTTAGTCATTAGGTATATATGTTTTGTTTGATTTACTGTTAAAGCAAAAATGATGTGCTAATCTGTCTGTTTCTGCGACAACTACGTTGTGTTTGAGAGTCTTTGAGAAGAAAATTACTTGATTTACTGAGTTCATTGCTCAAAACATGCCAAGTTTGAATTAGTAGCGATCGTGAAGGCCTCAACTGTATGACAGTGCCTGCATTACAAGAAAACAAAACAAAAACAAATGGAATTTCTGTGACACTAATTTCATACTTTAAAAATCACGACACGTCAAAGCTAATACATAATAATGTATAGCTTCTCATCAAAATCTTAGGATAGCCTACATTGGTGAGTAAGGGACTACTAATAGATTGAGAGTATGAAAATATAATTCTGACTTTTTTTGTTGTTGTAATAAATCAATTCTCCACCACAAATCCAAACTACTGCGTTGTGTACTCTAAAGGTTTTACATTCTATGACTCTTTTTCTCATTGCTGCTTTTACAATGGCTCATTTGACTGATTGTTTTGTATCACATTCATTTTCCCATTGGACTGATTGACTTGTAATGTCACAGACGTGATTGACTCTAACACGAGTCGATGCATGTCCTAAGATGATACATTTATGAAATTACATGATTTGGATACGTCACACTATGATAGCACTGCTCCTGTGGTGTTTATGAAAGGTTACAAACAAAGAAATTGTTTCTTGTACATTTACTGAAGTGACTGAAAAAGAAAGAAATTCTCTTGCTTCTGTTTGTTTGACCAATATGTAGGATGATGAAACCTGAAACAGACTAAAGGAGTGTCAGTACTTAAACACACTCACTCACTGAACTTGTCCTTTCCGTACACGGTAACATGACATTTGTTTCTTCAAATGGAAATTATTCACTTTTTGGCACCAGATCTTTCCTATTTCAGCATGTATTTGATGACCTTTTTATTGTACAGTATATTTACACTGTGACCATTATTTTCTATGATGAGTGTATATTGTTTGTGTGCAATGGATTGAAGATTTAAAACATTTGTTGTGCTGCAATATCTCAAATCTGCTTAGACTATGTGTCTTACTTTTGTCGTTCAAAGCAAACTAGGAAAAAAAGCCTTGATTCTGTTCCACGGGATATTTGTTCATTATCAATCAAATTAAAAGAAACAACCAATCCCATTTGCACATGAACTTAATGAAGGCATATTTATACATTTGTGATAGATGTCCAAGCACCGAAACCGTGAACGTACAAATAACCTTATATTGAACAGCATCGAGGAGTTTGTAATACACACTACCATTGTTTTTCCTTCTTTTATAATGTATCTATCAATCTATAAGAATTTTTGTCTTATTGCATTCACGTTATGCAATCCATTTTGGGTATTAAATGCACTCTTTGATTGAACATATTTTGTCAGCTCGTACAAAATCTACAAGTACTTGACAGTACAGATGCAACATCAATAAAGACTTTCTTGATCAATGGTGTTTTTTCTTTTATTTTTTTCTCCCTAGTAATCATAGATGGGATGTTGACAAGTCCAATTCAGATACTCTCATAAATTCAGTTCATATACTATACAATTTAATCAGCACATTCGGTATGTTCAGAAACATCCTTGAAGCTGTTCTGCTTCAGACATCCACCCATCTAAAGAAATGATGTGACTAACACTAGGGGGAGTTTACTTCCATTCCATTTACAAGGATCACCTGTGATAAAAGGTGGCTCAAAATATCACACCTGTAACTAAGCATACATCCACCATAGTCTAAATTTTTTATAATATTCAAATCAGTTCCAAATCTAATATTTTAACAATAATATATTTCATTTAAAGTACTGGAATAAAGTGTTCTCAAATATATCATCTTGGATTAATTAAACAATGTTTAATGTTCCACAAAGTAGCCTATAGGAATAAAGTGTTTGCAAATACATATTCTTGGATTAAATAGACAATGTATAATTTTCCACAAAGTATTGGAAATTGGAATACGGTCCTCCAAACAATTATATTAGGATATATTAGGGGATTTATGCGTTTAAAAATGTTCATAGTAGTAACTTTATTTTATTTTATAGAAAATCGTCAATATACGTCTCCAGTTCTTTATTGAAAGACAAAACAGGAAAACTTACATTTGTGAACATGACATTTTTCCATTCAAAGAATAAAATGCATTAGGATAAAACTGACTGCGTTTGGCTTTTCGGTACAGTTCTCCAAGCATCCAGATAATAATTATTTCCATAACGACACAATTGACAATCAATATTCTCTGTAATATAATCTCAAACATTCAGCCAAAACGGTCTTACGAATGGCCAGTAATACCAAAACAAATCAACCAGGGCAACTGTCGCAAACAGTGCAATCTTCTTCTTGTTGTTGCTATTTTACGGCGGTTGGCATCCAGCTAAACAGTGCAATTAAAATCAATATTACCTTTAAAATTTTACAAAGCAACATTTCGATGGGTAAATCAAATCCTCAAGTCCTCTTAAAACGTCAACAGGCTGGCTCTTGCGCAAAGATGACGCAGTCGCTGACTCCTCCCCCTCAGTTCCTCTCAATTCAGTTTCACTGAGAGAACGACAAACACGACTTCACCCTTAAAGCGGTTACGGCTCTACGTGCACTTTCTCCGGGGATTGCCAAGGGATTTCAATGTTTGGCCCGTTCTTTGTAAGTATCACCTATTACAACTGGCTTTCTGTCTCCTAATATGGCAGAAAGATGTTAAAAACGACTACCCGAGACGTTTGTTTGCCTGGTTCAACTGTAACGTTAGCTGTGAAAGCTCGCGTTCAGCCGGTGAAGGAGCTCGCGAGTGTGGCAGCCATTTGCCCGCGTACGTTTGAACGGAAACTCCATAATCGTCTTTTATTTGTTTTCACGTTTCGACGGTTTTAACCGGGTCAGGGACGGTGTATCGCTCATTCCTATATTTGTTGATTTATGAAGGGTCTGGAGTTCTCCTCGAGCTGTCTGGCTGTCCTGTACTGCGCTGGTTAGCCGCTTGCTAGCGGTCTCATCATCAGCCAGAGACCGTGTCAAGAAGTTACTCGGACAGTTTATTTCCCGCTACACTTTTAACTCTATGTTCAGATATATGGTTAATTCCGGGTCTGAACGTAATATTCAAGGATTACTTGGTCATTTTTCACTATTTGACCGGCTGTTAGGGTCAGAGAGGGTGCGATTGAATTGTTAGCCTTGGAGCTAATGTTATTAACTGTCAGTTCAGTCAGATAACACTTTATCGTCAAACTCCAGAATGTTCCTGATTTCAGTGGCTTAATTGTTATGCAAAGTGTGGAAGATTAGAGTCCTTAATTTTAGGTTTTCTTTTTACTGTACCTCAAACCTAGCCAATTCACGTGTGTGTAAGTTAATTGGTTTCTTCATATTCGTGTTTGCTTTATTTTAATTGTGAGTCTGACATATGGTAAATCTTTAAAGCCGACCCGTGTCTTTGCTCATTCCTGTATCCAGCACCTGGTTAAACTGTAAGCTGATGATCCAGCATGAGACCTGAACTGCGTAGTAAACTAGCTGTGCTAAGCCGATAGTTTTTAAATGCCATGCTTGTAGAACAGAACAGGTAAGAT
Source organism: Scardinius erythrophthalmus (assembly GCF_964197995.2). Classification (NCBI taxonomy): domain Eukaryota; kingdom Metazoa; phylum Chordata; class Actinopteri; order Cypriniformes; family Leuciscidae; genus Scardinius; species Scardinius erythrophthalmus. Next base: position 37,615,298 of record NC_138230.1, on the reverse strand, counting down.
GACGCATGGGGGAATCTGAATTAAACCGGTATGCTTGATATGATCCAAGATTGTTGTATTAAGGTGCCATGTGTAGTATTTGATGAGTCACCTGACTTCATGCTCCACTTGTTCTCATCCTGCTCCTGTGTAATCATCACAAGGAAACTGTACAGGTCTTGGTAAGTGGTTTATGCACTGGCTTTGAGACGGGACATTGGAAGTTGTAAAATTGCCAAGTGAGAACAAGTCAGGACATGTTTTAGAGCTTAAGGTATCTGCGTAATATTTAAAGTGAGAAATTTCAATAACATGACAAGGTTTTTTTTTTTTTTTTTTTTTGCATGGTGAAGACATGGTTGAGACGGGACATTAAATTTGTTTGAAATCCTGAAATTGTGACAAGGTTGCTTTTTATCGCTTTGACCTTGCCTTATCTACATATTTATTGGACAGGTAACTTACGGCCTCTGAATATAACACTGTGACTTTTATTTCACAATTTAATCAACGTTGTTATACATATATGGGCATTTCATTGGTACTGGTAGTTTGACAGATTTCTTGTTTACTACATTGGGACAGCTTTAAATAAATGTGAGCACAATAACTTAAGTAAACATGAGATATCTTTCTATCTATCTATACTTTATTTTTATTTTTTTATTGAAATGTCATTACATAAAAAAACAAGCAGATCTATTTCCGTAACTAGGCTACATGTCATCACATTAACAGCCAGTCAGTGTTTAACTTTACACTGGTATAAGTTTCATGAACATGGAGGAAGTACACAACACTTTGAGAAGTAATAAGTTGCTGCTTTTGCTGTATCATCTGTTACATTTGCAGGTGTTGATTCAGTTTCAGTAACGTTTCATGCCTAGACTTGAGGCCATCTAAAGATTTGCCTTTTTTTAATTTTTTTTTTCTAAAACACTAAGTAAAACATTTGCCTGAATGGAGATGTTTGTTCATTCATCATTTAAATGGAACTGTGTGTGAATTTCATCCTTAATCTATTTTCTTATTGAGGGCTGATCTTTTATGCACTCATATCTGTGTTCAGTCAGGACGGTGGATCCTCTCTGTGATGATTTCTGGCATCGCTGTGCTTTGTATGTCCACACATCTCTGTCCCATATTATACATAATTGAATGCATCATCATGACTTGTTGCAGTACATAAGTAGAAAGAAGACATAATCAGCATGGTGCTGCTTTGTGCTAGTTTTGGCAAGTCTGCTGAAACCTTTCTCACTGTTAACTAACATAAAGACTATCATATGAAGGCCTGATAACCTTTCAAAACTGTACAAACGTGTCTTTTTTTTAGGCCTGTTCGGACCATATTTATAGCTTGTTTGGCATTTTGGGCTGTCAGTAGCCACTCTTACTGGGCAGCATGTTAAATGTCACTGGTAGCAGTAGTTCACAGCTTGTTAACAAACATGGATCGAGTTGTGCCTCACAGCAGGCTTTCTTAAAACATCTACACAACTGGCAACAGCATGACTCCCATTCCTCCCACTGTCTTTTCAGCTTGTCTGCTTAAATATTGAAGGACTGTTGTACCCTTTGAGCCAGCATTGCAAGCCCAGCAGGAGCGCGGCTAACCCTTGATGAATGAGTGTGGTGCTGCTCGCCACAGTCTCATCCTGACCTGCAAGACATCTGCTCCCTCTGCATGGCTTCGATGCAAGCTGCATGATGTGGCCTTTGAAAAGGCAGTCAATCCTCAAGATTTCTATGCTGAATAACATGAACTGTCTGTCTATTGTTTGAGTCATTCTATTAGGTTTACAGTCACAGTGCTGTAAGCTTCAACTTGACAGGAAGTGGGCAGGTTTGTGGCAGCATTTACAAGAGCCACCCTCTTAGCGGAGTTTCCACTGAACAACTTCTTGTCTTCCCTCAGCGCTTCAACACAATAATGTGGTGGCAGTGTGTTTTTTTTCGACACATCAGTTTTTGACACATCAGTCAAATTGCACAAGCTGACAGAGTAGACATTTTTAAATACATTCTTTAAAAAAATAAGTTCATGGCTAGCTTTAAACAAACATTTTGTAAAGGTCTAAAATGTGTAGATCTATGAGTTCTATAGGAACCGGAGCTTCTAGCGGCAGATGCAGTGACGCAATTACTTACCAATCAGCGATTGGCTCTTTTATTTAGAAGGAGGGACGTATTGTGCCATGTTGCTCGTTGCAGTTTCTCCCATTCATAAGTAATAGGAGTGAACTGTCTTTCTATTAGGCATGGGCATTTTTCTAAAATATTGTATTTGAATATTTGGGCTCATAAAAATCGAACATTAATTTTATTTAAATGAGAAACATTTTAAAAACGTAAAAAATAAAGTATTTTTCACCATTTCTGAATAAGCTTATGATTAGGCAATATACACAACAAGCTTACGATAGGTTTTCTTTAAGTTGAAAACAAGCGTGCCGGAAAGTGAAGCCAAAGCATCTCGATCGGCCTCCCGTTGGTTGGTCCCAGTATAGGTCATAAACCACGCCTCCCCATAAAGTCTAAATTTGGACGCGATGGAAACTAAACAATCAAATTACACTTCAAATCATTTTTTTCCAAAGATGTTTTCTGTCATTTTAGGTCGTTTTTATGCTAAAAGCGTGCAATATTAGGACTTTGGTGGCTTCACTTTTCACCAATGGAAGAGAGTGAATGGGCGTCATCCATCTTTTTTTACAGTCTGTGGTTGAAAACATTAAACAATGTGTAAACAAAACAATATAAAGAACAAAAGCATTTAAGCTCAAGCAGTGCGAACGGGAAAAAAACGCTAGTAAAGCAGACTGCGCCAATTATCGTATACACGATCGTATATATCGTATATCGTGTTTATATTGTTTCACGTTCATGTGGAGAAAAATTATATCCACATGCTTGAGTGAGAACGCACTGTGCTGACAGGCGTTGCAGAGACACAAAGATAACGGTGTGCTAAGCAAATTTTTCAACAGAACTTTGTGTTTTCTGTTCTTAATCCTGTGTCCCTCAACGAAACTTAAAGGAAGTATATATGTCTCAAAATCATTTTGCTATGTGATAAGGCATCATCTCGGCTCACTCGGGGTACAGCTGCACTTTCCTCATTCGACTGGTGTTTGGTTTTCTTGTGATTTCTCATTGTGCTGGTGATTTTATGATGACTGCTTCATTAATTAATTTGATTAAAAGTAATTCCATTTTGTAATATCATTTAATAAGATCATTTTCATCTAAGTAATTCCAAACTTCGCGAGGCAGAGAATGGCATTATGTGATCAAATACAATCAACTTCTTAACACGCTCCACAGCGCCACCCAGTGCATTTAATTATAACTGAGTTAGTGCTTGGGATTTATCATGGATTCACTGCATTTACAGCCAGAAAAGCGCCGTAGTAAAATTCGAATTGTATTTTATTTTTCGAATAATAAGATTGAATATTCGTGCAAACACTCCTACATTCTTTATATATATAGTCTTTGGCATGGCTTGTCAGAAGTGGGCAACCTTTTTGTCGTGAAGTGCTATTTTTAAGTTTAAGTTTGTGCCAATATGCTTTAAATTTGTCAAAATCCTTTAGTTGGTTTGTTTTCGGATTTATATTAGACTTTGAATAACAGGTTTCCAATGGGATTTCTTAATGTATTTTTGCTGATCTGATAGCCATCCGATTTGTTAAAACTGTTCCATTCTTACTTGGCCACATAAATGTCTCTGTAAAAACAAATACAAATCTGTTCTTCAATTCCTGTGCCATATGCAAATTCAAGTTCACATCAATAAGAGCAACAGATATGAGGTTTATTTGAATAATCAGCTAATTTCAACTTCAAGCTCAAAGGACCAAAGACATGTAAACGAATCAAAAACAGGAAGATGATCATGACACCCAAAAAGGACAGAATGCTCATGCATATCGTTTTTTTTTTTCTCATCATCGTGATGTTGCCTATCACAGTTCGGTGTGTGTGACGGAGGGATTCCTGCCACTGTTTTGACACCTTTACTTATTTTATAAGCTCTTCACAAGGTCTCAGCTGGTCAAAATACCATTAAATGCAAGCTATATGCATACAATGGCCGTGTTTTGCCCAGAACACACATTGTTTTGGATGTTCGGTAAGTTCCATCTCAAAATAGGCAATGCGTCATAAAAGCTGACCAATCAGATTGAGAACTTATCCCTATGCCTTTGAGTTCGGTATCTTTTGGTTCGGTGATAAAAATAGCAATCTAAACTCTAAGTGGACCAGGACTAAATGTTTTTTTTTTTTTTTTCAGAGTCTGACCAAATTAACCAAGTTGAGCTTCAAGATGCGACGCCAAACTTTCAGTGTAATTTGCCGCAGATTGCTCGTTTGACGGCACTGCTTTATTTATTTTTTAAACCATTTTTGGAGGAGGAAAATGTAGCTTCAACAGTCTGGTGCATTTACAGTTTCCTCTAGAATGCGAAAACACCTGGTCTTTTCACAATCTGATAGCTATCCGATCAGAAAATGCATGAAGTGAGTTTTCAAAACATTGTCGTGTGTGTGTGGAATGTTTAATAGGACTCTATAAAGGCTTGGTTGAATATTTCTGAAATTTATAGCATTCACTTTTTGGTAACACTTTACAATAAGGTTAATTAGTTAACATTAGTTAACTACATTAATTAGCATTAACTAATAATGAACTGCACTTATATAGCGTTTATTAATCTTTGTCAATGTTAATTTCAACATTTACTAATACTTTATTAAAATCTTGTTAAAAACTAACGTTTAACAAAGATTAACAAATACAGTAGCAAATGTATAGTTCATGGTAGCTAGTAGGGGTGTAACATTATATTGTCACAATATATCGCAATAAAAAAATGCATCAATATGTATCGTGGATAGTGACTATGTATTGTGTATAATTTACCCAAAATGAAAATTTCTGTGTGGTAAAAATTCAAGTTTTCAGAGTTTTAGTGTCAGAGCTACATTAAACTAGTATATATAATGCAATGGGGGAATATTTATGGCTCCTGATAATGCCAAATGTCTTGTTACCAGTAAAAAGTGGCCTACTTTTTTTTTCTTTTTTTTTATCGTGATATGTATATAATCGTGACATGAGGGTGTCATTTCACACCTAGTAGTTAATACATTAACTAATGGTAACTAATGAACCTTATTGTAAAGTGTTACCAACTTATTTTTTTCAAAGCCAAGCACAACAGATTCAGCAGAACAAGCTGTAAGCTGTTATTCACACAGACTCAACTTGTGTGTGCTTAATGCGCAGCGGTCGTGCTAACGGTTTGTCAGAGGTCCTAACTTAATAAAACAAGCTGTGTTACTCTGAGGAATGATTACCTTTAAATGTAGATCTGTAGGCAGGTGCGAGATACTGCCGTACCTTATTGAATTCATTCCCTTTTAAAATGGCATCCTTTTTTGAGGAATATTGTGATTTATGGCAAAACAAGAATGATGATGGCTTCGTTCTGGCTGTACCTTATTGCCTTGTCTGTTGAGTGAGATTACTGCTGTGCTGAGCCCCTGGGTTTGGCAGCAGATTTCTCCCTTTCTATGCTGTTGTTTTTTTGATGCACGTTTTCATACCAACTGCTTTCAGCATAAAAATGGTTGACCTCTTCCTTGGATCTGTGCAGGGAGCTGATGATGGCGTCGTCTATCGGCCCAACCCTAGTAGGGATGCACGATATATCGGCCACCATATCGGTATCAGCCATATATGTTCCTTTTCAATGTTATCGTTATCGGCCCGATAAGAAAATTTGGCCGACATATTAAAGCTGATAAATAATGGATTTTTCCTTCAGATGCGCATGGTTTGCCACGATGATTTAGCCCTGGCAAGCCAGACCTACATCAAGATGGTAGGTCTGGAAACTCACCATAGTCACGGCTCAATCCGAGGGGCGGGATAAACGGCTGTCTTTCAAATTCCCTCTGCACGCAATAGGACAGCGCTTCAACCAACCAGAGCGTTTTCCCAACAGCGGAGCTTAGTTGATAGATTCAACTTTTGCCATATCTGGCCGGCAAAACGACGAACACATCTTCCTTTTTTTAAGAATGACTTAAGTGCCGTTCTTTGCTCTTTTCTCAAAGAAAAACTTAACTCCAAGTCCTCCAGAGTCACGGCCAAAGCCGATTTGAAAGACCGTTGTTCTCCATCAGCAGCCGCCATTCTTTGTTTTCAAGTAGTAGCAGCCAGGTAACCGTCGCAACTCTGTCGTGTATGTTAAGCCCGCCCCCGCCTACTCTATACACAACGTGATTGGCCTGAACCAATCTGGGTTTTTGCAGCGAGAAGGTTTATTGAGAGTTGCTAGACCCACCTGGCTGCGAAATACATTTTGCTGCCGCTAGGGTGCGTCTAGATTTCTAGGCTAACGATGATTTTGAATAGCTTGAAATATGATTGGAATCACTAAGTGCAACAGTGAAGTCTGTCATATAGGCTACATAAAGTTATATTAAGAACATTATAATTGTGTGCTTGGGACGTGGCTTTTAATAATGAGACTTATTTTTGAAATCATGCTCTCAAAAATTATATAAAAATTTGGATTTAGATTTATCAGTCAATATACCGGTTATCTAGCCTGGCTCCGCCCTCCTGCGTACTTTCGCTCAATTTTATTTCCCTTCAGTACTACGTCTGGGATTGTGGTGTATTCTTTGGTTTTCTCCGGCCAAATTTTTGGCAGCCCAATCAGCGAACAGAGGGAGTGGCTGAGAACGGTGACGTTGATGTCGTGCGTTAGTTTGAGTTGTAGGGTTACTTCACGACCAAAGGTTAGCGATTGGTTATGGCAGATCCAATAGTTTTAAACTTCAACAGAATACCCGCCTACAAGGAAGTTAACGCTTGTCAATGGAGAGAGGCCAGACTCTTTGTACAAATGAAATGTACGAGAGTCTGGTAGAACCAGGCTACCGGTTATCGGCTTTCAAATAAAAAAAAAAAGATCGGTATCGGCCAACATTTTTATATCGGTGCATCCCTGGTCGGCAGACTTTGAACATAGTTTATCAGGCTTTGCTCAGTAGTCAAGACTGGGCATGATAAAATACATTTCTATGTAAAGGGAGTTTCCTTTTTGTTGCTATGGGCTTGCTGAATGTCATGACTGACATAGATACAAAAATGTTATCCATAGTGAGTAAATGAATCTATGATTCAGGGAGTTCTTCTCTAGCTCTGCTTAGAGACTAGTGAGGAATGCAGACAGACGGGCCTCAAGAATGTGTGTGGCATTCAGTGTGTACCTCAGGTGTATTTATAGGCCACTAAGTATGCTTTACACAGATTTTTATTTTTGGTCTTTGAGATAAAGAATGCCGCTTTCTGAACTGCTAGTCCTATTTAAACCGCTTAATAGCTACTTTAACTTGATGACCCTATGGTCCATTGGTTATTTGATGCCCTTTGTCTTTTGTTACTGTCTGCGTGGTGTAATTCAGGCATGTTTATGTGAAAAGAGCTACTTTTTCCTCTTAGCAACTTAAAACAACACCTGGAGAGATGGAGCATTCATTCTTACAGTGTTATCCTGTCTCAAAGCAGGACCCATATTTCCTCTCCTTTTCTGAGAATGGCACTGGTGGCCTCTTTAATGTTTATTAATACTCAGAATTCACACTCGGGTGCCTCCATTCTAGCAGGCAGAAGGAGCGAAGTTCATCCTTTGTGTTCCAGTGTAACATTAGTCATGACTTCATCACCTTCTGGTGACATTAGGTGTGAGATCCTAGTGTTTTTTTTTTTTTTTTGTCAGTTCTCGGTTAGACATTTACCTGAGGAGCCGTTCAGTGTTTAAAGGAAAAGAGTCATATTTCAACCCAGGTCTTTGGCTGTATGTAGAGCTCTGTTATATAGATTAAATCTCACCTTAATGTCAGCATTAAATGATAATTTTTCTTAATGCATGTTAATTATCTTAGGGTGCTTTCACACTAGCACTTTCGAAATGTTCGAATGACGTCAGAGTTCGGTTCGTTTGGATGATGTGAACGCTGTTTTCCGAACTCGGGTGCGCACCCGCGAACCGTACTCGAGTCCGCTTAAAAAGGTGGTCTGGGGTACGGTTCGCTGCTGATATGAACGCAATCGTACCAAATCGCGGAAGTGAACCGCTATTGATGACATATAATGTGGTGCGTGCCTGTGTGCGTGAGTGTTTAACAATTGTAAAAGGGTCTATTACCTTGACGAAAAGCGGGATTGACGCACTGCAAGCAGAGAGATGATTTCTGCTTGCCTCCACAAAAATTGTCTTTGGCGGGCGGGCAGACATCCCGCTGTCTTTGGAACGGTTTTAATACTTTTGCGGCAGACAGACGCAAGTGTGTTTCTGTATCTTTTCTTTGAAAACAAAACCAAAGGTTTCAAAAAAGAACCAATGTGAAACGAGCAATTCTATCCATTTTGATGCCTTCTCATAGCGGTTACCAAGCAACACGAGTACGCGCCAGCTGCAGCTTGATGACGCAAGCTTACCACGGTTCAGATACAAATAATATAATGTGAACACATTCAATCGGGGGCAGGGGGAGGGGGGAGCAATCGAACTCGGGTTCGGAACAGGCAATCGAACCAAGTGTGAAAGCACCCTTATTGTAAATTTATCCATGCATACATTTAATTAAAAAAAAATTACAGCATAATTTTAAATGAAATTATAACTACTTCTGATGAAACAGATTTCTCTCTGACACACCCCACCCCTTTCTTACACTTGACTTCAGAACTCTCATTCAGATCTGCTTTCATCCAATCAACAAACAATGGATTGAATTCTTTCTTTTTTTCAACATTTTCATTTTGTAATATTACGAGATCTAAATGACAAATGTTTTTTTTTTTTTTTTTTTTTATCCCCGGAAAAATCATTGTGAATATTTAATGTATCGCTCTCAGCCCTACCTGTACGCTATCAGCTGAACAATATTCCGTTTACTACTTTATGGCAGTGCCAACAATACAGTGACACCTGCCCAGCCAAACCTCTTTTTCTGTTCTCATGAGTGTCTTCCGACTCACCTTTTCATCTGTAATGGCCTGGAATACAGCTAACAAAACTGAAACTCTTTGGCGGTGTCTATTCAGGGAGCTTAATGCAAAATCAGTTGTTGCTTATTACAGTAATCGGTAAAGGAATGTTTACCTCCTTTCTCAGTTATGCATTTGTGGTGGCCCAACTTGATCCAACTTGCTTTTTCTCTTATACTCTCCCATACCATTTTAATTAAACATCCTGGGAGTTGTTATATGATTGCTTGTGGCATGGCCTGTGGAAACCTGCATGGCTGTGTATTAACCTTTCTGGAACTGATGTAAAGTTTACTGCTTGTGGAATTTGCTTAATGGCCTCAAATCATTCCTGTCCTAGACTTGGGCTTATCTTTTCTTATCTAGATGGAGAATTCAGGCGTTTGCTCTTGTGGTTTTAGTTGCCGCTGCACTTTCTCACATGGCTTCCACCACGGCAGTACAGCATGGTGATTGCAAGAAGTCAGGCAGATCTGAACAGGTGTATCCAGGGCTTGAATTTCGGTGCGGGATTGCGGGTATTGCGCATATTTTTTATCATTCCCGCAGGTCTCCCATTTATAATGCGGGAAATTCCCGCAAACATTGATTCACTTTAGCATGTAGGTTCAGGTTGTATTAGTAAATTAATCCACGCAGATGGAAAATCAAATCAGTCATTTTAAAACTGTCTGCGAGACGCAATTTCACAAACAGCGTGAGTGATTCAGCGGCGCTGCGTCTTCTATCTCGCGTCTCTCAAAATGGGTTGCACAATGCAATCGTTAAGCGCGCAGCAGGCGGCGGAAATACACTCTCGCGTTTCGGGAGTCGATCGGGCCAGCATTGCATCACGAGTAACTAAAGTTTACCATTTGCACGTCTTTTCAAGTCTCACCAGTTTAAACAGTCACGCGATTTTAAACTCTTCGGTACTTGCGCGCTGTCTGAGAGATGCTTTTTTCTCTGCACACATACATAGAGTAAAGCAGCCTCACAAACAGCTCGCGGGTAACAAAAGTTATTTTTCGTGGATTATAAATCGCTTTAACAGTCAAAAACATAAGAAAATGATGTCAATTTCGGTCTTGGAGAGTATCCTCTAATCTAAACACAGTCGGTTATGTCTTAAATAAGCATAAATCGCACGTGACCGTATAATGAAAACAGGATCCGTGCACTAGCTCTTAAAGGGACAGCAGCCATATGTGTCTGTCATTAATTTGTTTGTCAAAACAACAAAACATAGCTTTCATTTTAAGGAATCAGGATTAATAGCCTATGAATTTAATTTAGTCAGGACTAAAATACTACCCAGTGTTATTTTACATTTGATTAGGCTACTTTATTCAGTCTCTGTAGTATTTCTGAATAGCCTACTAGTTTTAGACCTAAGCAAAAACTTTTCTCTTTATTTCTCTTTATTGATATCTTTATTCTATTGTATTTATTTGTGCTACTTTTTTCAATTTAATTCAAAGATTGAAATCAAGCTTCCTTGAGTTGTGTAAATTCTTAAGAACAAAATGACCCCATTGTAAAAATGCAATGAGTAGGCTAAGCATACATTTAGGCGAGATAAATGTAATTAAAAAAAAAGTCTAAACTCCCCCCTCAAATTAAAAATTCCCCCCCATAAGAATCACCTAAGGGGGGATTTCCCCCCCATTTTCCAAAATGAAATTCAGGCCCTGGTATCCTCACGTTTCGCTCCCTCACTGCTTGGTATCTTCCGCATACTTTGTAGTGGAAATGGAGTAGACAGTCTGTAACAGCGGTGCATGTTTAAAGCTCCGGAAGTTCTAGTTAGAGTGACATGACAAGGGAAGCTTTTGCACTTTTGTGGTAAAGTGCGGCAAGTATCAACACTTGTGTAAAACACAAACACGCATGTTCTCATGCAGGATTCATGTGATCAGTTTTCTGCTGTTCGCTCTAATGGCAAGCATACTGAAGTAGCAATCAATGGCAAATCTCCAGAGTGCTCGTCACCTGAAGAACATTTTTCTAGTACTTGCATACATCTGTTCTGTGTAATTGGGGTGAGAATCGCATGCGTCAGTGCTGTCGGGGGAGTTTTTCTGTGAATTGTCAATGCATGGGTGGATGTTTGCTCTCAGCAGGGTGGAGTGCATATGCGTGTGCCAATTATGCTGTGTTGAAGGGATACTTGCTGTTTAAAAAGACACTGTCTGTGCTGAAGCAAAGAATAGGTCTGGAAAGTGTGTACCAGTACTGTGGTACAAAGTCCACACACGCACACGCACACACACACAAACACACTCACACACTCACACTGGGTGGGGCTGGGTATCGTTACAAATTTTTCGATACCGGTTCCTGATCAATGCTTTTTTCAATAACAATTTTAAGAACAGATAATGTTATAGCAGAGGCTAATGTATAGCTAACATTAAGGATAAGCACACTTGATGCCTAAAGTTTAATGTGAGTTAATTCTGTTTTTCCGTTAAAATTCTTCTGGATTCATTTTTTTTTCCCCCGGTTTAATTTTTCTGGATGGTTAAATTAAATAGTAATCAAAAAGCATGTGTAATTAATTTAAATCATGAAACGTGTTCAATTTAACAGCAATTTATTAAGTTTAACAAAAATTACCATCTTATTGTTTTTTTTTTTTTCAAATTCCATTTTATTTTTACCCAGTTCTCTGCTGTTTAATTTTGTCTAGATTCCATTTCAATGGTTTAATCAAAATCATATCTAATTAATTAAATTCATAAAAACAACTTAATTTATTAATTTGTATACAATAATAGGGCCCTATGAAATGTTTTTAAATTGTGTGTGTGCATTTAATTTATTTTTCTGGTAATTAAATGAAAGCATAAAACATTCATTTATCTTTTATTGAAATTTTAATTTAAACAAGCTATTTTTTTTTTGAAAACAAGTGCTACACAACAGAGGTTTACTGTAAAAATGATAACATGGAAGAAAATTTGTTTTAATAATATTTATTAGTAGTAGTAGTAGTAGTAGTATTACATTAAGATGAACATTATACTGTGCAAGAGTAATATACTTCTATATAATTTTAACCAAACTTATTTTGACGGGTTGCCGTCTAGACCACCTTCTGTGATATGATGATAGTTTCTCTCAAATGAAATGTGAGAAATCAAAGTGAGAATATTAAACCGCAAAGGGACTATTAAATATGAATCCTGGATGTTCTGCGTCAATGAATGGCCCAAACGCGTGGTTCCCACTACACGGAACATGCGACGCACGCGGTGCTTGTCTGTGCCATTCATTGCATTGCGGTGATCGCGTGCAAGCCGACGTAAACTAGTGTTTTTCCTGGATGCCTCGGCCCAAAAGAACCGCATTTGTTTGAAATAGAAATATTTGGTATAAATGTCTTAAACACTTGCATTAAATTGATCAGTGATTTCTTACTCCTGGAAAAAATGTGACACAATGTTTACTTATTTGAGATATACTTGAAGGCTATGCAATTGCTTTAACTTGTTAATACAACCCTGTGTGATTATAGCCAGAGGTTTGAGCACAGCACAAGCTCTTATCTTTGGTTTTCTCTGCATCGCTCTCTCCGTCCCTCAACCCAAGGCCTGTGATCTCAGACTCATTCCCCAACAGTTGTGAAGGAGAGAGGAAGGCCTTGCAACTGACTCTGATACAGGTCAAGCTTTGAGTCGGCAGAACTTTAGGGAAAAAAACAGGTGTGTATAACAAGTAGAATTAATTGACCAATTAAATCAATTATTGTTACATTCTAGTATTACTCTATTTTCACTTTCTTTCTTTTTTTTCGTCAAATGACATTCATTTTTCATGAGTGAGTCAGTCTGCTTTAATCTTGGCCTAGTTCTGTGTGTTCTGACATGCTGTGCAATGCATCTGCACACCCTTTGGCCCATATTTAGCGCAGGTTTCTGACTGGATTTAACATGGAGGATGAAAACACAGCCTCAGTGTCCCAGCTGGATTTGTTACTCAAATCAGAGGGATCTGAGAAGGATCATTGCTTTGCTGTTGGCATATTAGCTATTCAAAAGCCCTGTAATCTGTTTCGCTGGCTGAGGAGCATTCAGATGATTTTGGCAGGGTTAGCATGTTCTCAGATGCTGCTTTTAGATGTTTTTGTTATGCCCCTATTTGAAAGCCACAAATAGTTAGGTTAAGTTATATGTACACATTCACACTCATTAGACCTCTATTACACTGGTGTTTATATCACAACATGAGTCACCCTTTCTTGCAACTGCTAAATTACTGCAAATGTATTTTGTAGTATTGCTAAATCCCTAGAATTCATTCAACCAAATTCATTCACATAGATTCTCGCCCCTGCTCTTACAGTATGGGATATGCTCAGTCACGCTACGTAAAACAGTCCGTACCGCCTCTATCACCTGTTTGGGCTGCTATGTTCCCAGATAGAGCGCTCATTATCACTATGTACACTACTCTCCTAGATTATGACAAGAGCAGACGAATGGCCTTTCAAACTTTCCCAGCTGTGTTGGGTCGAGGGAAAGAGGGCTCATGGAAGAGAGTGAATGGAGAGAGAGAGAGACAGAGCTCTGGACCCAGTGACCTCTCGTCTAGATAACATGCAGCAGTATTTCACAAAACAGTGGGCAACATGAAACTGTCATTTCTGAGAAGTCTTCCTTTTTCCACTACTCTGTTCGTTCATGCACAGGGCAGCTGATGTGTGTGTGTGTTTATATATGCAGCAGGGGAACTGAGCAGGGTGTACGTGTGACACAGCAGAGGCTTCACACTGGCTCGCCTCCGGTGTTAGAGAAACTGAATGTCTTACCGGACAGTTCCAGTTCTGCCTAGTTGAAACGTGTGACCTCTAAACGCTAGATGTGTCTTGTGTGAGAAGATTGTGTGTAGTGTATTATTGCCAGCTGTGTGATTACCTAGTGACTTTAAAGGCACAAAGATCCCTGTGATCTGTATTCAAAACTTAATTTTTTTTTTTTTCGTCTGCCTTTTCTTTTCTCTGTCACTTCCTGTCTCACTGTTACTTTGCACTCATTTCTTCCCCATCTGTTCTGGTAGTAGCAATTACAGGAGTGGCTTGCAAATGCGGTTCTATGATTTGCATGAGTTCCTGGTAAAAGTAGAGCAGGAGGAAGTAGAGCCTTTATAGGAACGCCATTTCACACAGCTGCATCCCTGATTGTATAGCTTCTCATGGGGCTTTTTATTTGCATTGTTTACACTTGGCATTTGCATGCATTTTGAGAGATACTATCACCAATGTGAAACAATGTATGGTAAACACTAATATAATTTGACAGCTATCAGTTATAGTTTAACCTATCAATCTTCACCATCAAGCTTAGTAACATACAGCTGTGCATCACCACAGTGCAACAGTGAAAAGGGACCCTCTCAAACAGTGTCGTGCCGTATGTTGTTAAAGCGGCATACCGGTATTGTGGTATAAAAAATGTATATAATAACAAAAATAAACACTAGTATTCGCTATGAACCGGTATACAGCCCAGCACTAGGGATGGGTTAAAAGTATGATTTTCTCAATTTTAAATGATTCTCGTTTTGAAGAACCGACATTGATTCTTATATACCAATATATTCAGTCTATGCTGTTTTTTAGTTGATGAATGACCAAAGCTTTGTCATGCGCCTTCCATCCAATAAATGGTTGAAAACAGTTTTTGCATTTGTCAATGCCCAGCCCTACCAAAATATTTGTTCTGAAATCACATTCTGAGCTGGTGAGGAATGAATATGTCCCAAGTCGTATTTGTAGTGTAGACATGAATGTGTTCTGATGCATCCCTGATAACAATCCACCCACATATCAATAAACACTAAAACAAAGGACTTGTAATAAATGGCAGTGCTTTTATCTAGCAATACTTTTCCTCCTGATATTATATAGATATTTAGTTTTTATTAATTTATATCATATCATGTCCAACAGTTCAGTAATGAAGATGCAGGCCATCTATATAAGCTCAAACTCTTGAGAGCTGTGTTTCTCATGAATCTTGCTCTTCGAATCGGTTTAAATACTCCCAAATTCTGTCTATTAATGTAGTCACAGAAGTGGTCACAGGGGAAACACATGACCAGATCAACCAATACCGTATTGTTCGGAATATGACAACCCCCCTTTTTTTTTACTTTTAGCATTTTTAAAACGGTCTTTTTGGGCTCGCCATCTTCTAACGTTACACTCTGACACTCTATTTGGCTGCTTAATGAGATTTGTTTGATGACTCCTGCCTTTATGAGTCCTGGGGGAAACGCTTGTTTTACTCATATTTGGGGTGTATTAACATACAGTTTAGAACCCGAATATAGACAACCCCATTTTTTCAGAAAAACATCGTCTTATATTCGGAACAGTACGGTAATATCAGGTGTAAACGGGGGCATTGTCTCATTTCCTACAAGGCAATGCGGCACCTCAATGTCACAATAGCCATCTCTTTCCACCTGTCCTATGCCTTTGTGTGGTTATTTCCTTGTGCAGCTCAATTATCCTCCCTGAACCATTTCATGGTTTTCTAGTCTTGAGCAAGCTTTTAGCTCAGCTGCTCTTTTGATAAGATAACCACTTTCCTAGTCTTGCTGCTTTTTCTTTCTTGAAGAGGCCACTTTTGTGCCATCTATTTAGCCTCATCTGTTGGATATAGCGCTTGAGACTGCTTCTTTTCTTCTGAGAATTGCAACTTGTTGACAATCCAAGTCTTCTGATGTTCCTTTTTTTGAAATCGTGTCTGTCTCAACATGTCCAAGTCTCACATCATGAAGACACTCATTGTGTGTGTGCTGTTTTTTTTTTTCTTAATGTGGTTATTCAATCTGTTGCAGATCAGGGAGCCAAGATGACTTGGTTACTTTGATGGGTGTCCTTTTATTGTGGATGGGGGTGGCGAGTCGAGGAGAGAAGCGTGGGACTGTGAAACAGTTGAGGCTGTTTGAAGCTTTGCCTGACTTTAATCCTTGCGACTGCCTTTTGAGTTTTCAGAAACTTAGGAACAAGTCCTCCCTGTATTGTCCACTTTGTGCCCTTTTTTATCTCAGCCTTTCTCTTTCACTCTCTACCCTTCTATCCCCCCCACCCATGCACACTACTTTTGATTTGAGAGAGACTGCATTTAGAGGCAAACCTGCTATTTGCATGACACAGAACATTGTGCTCCATGCCAAATCAGGAAGTAGGTGTCTTGATGTCTTAGACTTGCTGTTATAACCTGTCTGCTTCAAATTGCCTTTCTCAATGAGACAAGTCACTGGCTTATGCTGCTGCAACAAGGGTGAACCGTCAGTCCGAGCTGAGCAGTTCTACTCTTTAAGATTTTAAAGGATGTCTAAATGATTGTTCAACTGATGATATCTCATTCTGCACTCACTGTCTTCTTTCTCCCTCTCTCCAGTGTTTCTGTGTTGATTCGGATCACACATATATGGCGTTTGTGACCGTCTGCGGAGAGTTCTGCCAGGCTCAGCACCTCACCTTTGTGGACAAGTGAATTGTTAGCCGCCCGAGGGACTACGCTACCCAGAAGCCTCCCTGACAGCCAGCACACTGGGTCCAGTCTGTCTCTTCTATACCCTTTTGGGATCCTGTGTAGTCCTCGAGCGAGCCCGCCTCACTTCCTTCCTACAACTTTTTCTCCCTGTAGCCAATCATAAACTCTTCTCCTGAATGGGGTAATCTCAATTGTCTCAATTGGATGACTGAAGGATAGTCTCCCTTTTTCTTTATTTTCTTTTCAAGTTTCTCATTCTGTTTTTTTTTTTTAATACATCCTTTGAGCATCGTGGACTAGATCACCCTCCTTCTGGCTTTTGTTTGTCTAGTGTCCACTCACCATTGCACCCAATATTATTTTTTTTGTCTATTTATTTTTTCATACTGCTGAGATCTGAGCCAAAGATTTTTTTTAAAGAAACAAAGGAACAGGAGTTATAAGTACTTCATTGTAATTGTTTTAAAGACGTCTTGCCAACATGAACCGCCCTGCCGCTGTTGAGATTTCCTATGACTGCATGAGATTCCTCATCACACACAACCCCACCAACTCCACTCTCAACAAGTTCACTGAGGTAAGGGAACTGTCTGGATCCTGCTTTTGTGAATGAGCTTGTCACGAAAGGGGAAACCCAAATATCTTCTCTTACACGTTTCACTCTGCCTCCCTCCTTAGGAGCTGAAGAAGTTTGAGGTGAACACACTGGTGAGAGTATGTGAAGCCACCTATGATAAGGCACCAGTGGAGAAGGAGGGCATCCAGGTCCTGGTGAGTAAATCTAATTGATGATTTGAAGAACAGTGTTTAAAGGGAAGAAGTAAAGAAAAGGTGCTCATTTTGTCACACTGAATGACAGTGCTTTTCTGCAAGATGGTTGATTTAAAAAGGCTACTGAACTGAACTCCCAGTAGTAATTCACTGGACCTAAAGCGCAACTAATACAGTAGTTGCTTCAACTGATCCAAAACCCTGACAATAGCCCTTGGCCATCCTTATTGTTGAACCCTGTTCATTATTATTTATTGTGCTTTTTATGTTTACTAAATTGTAAATATTGAGCTCACATACACTGCCTTTCAAAGGTTAGGGGTCAGTAAGTGTTTTTTTTTTATATATATATACTTTTATTCAGCAAGTATGCATTAAATTGATCAAAACAGTAAAGACATTTGTAATGTTACAAAAGATTTCTATTTAAAATTAATGCTGTTCTTTTGAATTTTTTTTTATTCATTAAAAAAATCCTGAAAAAAAAAATGTATCACAGTTTTCACAAAAATTAAGCAGCACAACTATTCAACATTGATAATAGAAATCACTTCATTCTAATCAAATTCAACATGAAGTTTCACAAAATTAGAAACCGTTTTTCGTCTTGGTGTTTTATTGTGCATAGTGAATATATGCAGTAATTGTCTATCAAATATCCAAGACTTTCACGGATCACCATTGAATATAGGTAGCAGTTAGGGTTAATTGAGGTCTCCTGTGTAATGAATTAAGTCCTATTTATGAGTTTTATAATTGTTTACTAGATTCAAGTAATTACACTGGCAAAAGAAATGTAAATTAACTGTAACCAGAGCAATTCCAGTGCCGCTTTAACGCAAACAGTTTGCCTGCAGAGGATTGCGGTAGCTCTGGAACGATTTTATTGATTGCTTTGTCCTGTTTGCAATGGTCTTTTCTGTGATCTCTTCTCAAAAGGGCGAGTGATCAAGCAAAACCTCCCATGCTTCTTTCACTCTTTTGAATTATGTAGGTCGTTTCACCCAGAGCCCTACTGATGTCACTAACAAGTGTTGTATGTGGGTGTGTGTAATAAAAACACCTTCTTGGTGGCTTTTAAAAAAAAAAAAAACTTACTCTGCGTATTTATACTTGACATTATCTCGTTCTGACCCTGCTGGAAAAGCCTAGATAACCCTCCTAGTTTATTTACCATCTCTGGGGCCGGTTGCACCAGCTGGATGCAAAAAAAAAAGTTGGGTGCAAGTTCTACGCAGGGCTTAGCTACGCCCAGCCTTCCGATAAATATTAACACCTGTTGCACCAACTAAACCAGGCGCAATTACGCCCAGCGTAGATGATGTGCATCCACGCTGATACATTCTACAGCAGTTATATTAAGATGCCATTCAAAGTTTGCTATTAATAAAGAACTGAATTGCTCATGATATCATAACAAGTGAAGCCACAGCACCATCTGATTTCAATGAGTAAATATGGCCTAACGAGTCAGCGTTTTTATATCTGAACTCCCTGTACAATGCAAACGTCCAAAGCATTTAAATACTTGTTTATATAAAGTCGGGAATTGTCTCTGCTTATTAAAATTGTGAAAGAGATACGTATAAGTCTTCTGCAAATATTGAATCTGAATACAGACATGTGCGTTTTTAATGTATGTGCATACAATTACAGTTATTCACATTTGTCATGTAATTGTTATGTGTTAGATAATATTGTGATATTTTTTTTTTTTTTTTTGTACAGTAAATTTAAATGAGTGGCTGGCTATATCACTTGCTGTGATTGGTCTTAAAGAGGTCCCTCCGAGCAAAATGATGCATGGTATACAATTTCGGCCAATATCCCCAGATATATGTTCATATTTAAAGTCCGCGTGAACCGGAAGTTGCAAACGACTTTTCTCCAGTGTTGACATATTTCCCAGTGAAAAGGAATATTGAACAGAGGGCAGGGTTTTACTCTAGCGCTCCTCCTCTCCATCTCTCACTCATAGCAGACTAACGGTTTGAGGGGAGTGGTTAAGCTTTTCCCAACCCAAGCTGTCAAACCTACGTCATCAGCAATTCCAGACCGGAAGTTTCAGACTTTGATTAAAGATTACGACGGCAAACTATTTTGTTCTGTGTATTAACTTGCACGGATTAATTTTTCACCACAAGACTAGTAATATGTGCTACCAAAGTAAATAGGGTCAATTTTGATTTCAGTTGGACTTTTCATATTATATAATATTTCCAGCATAATTACATGCATAAATTTTGTTAGGTCAGTTACCTGTGTCGGCAGTGTGCAGTAGACACACTCATCTTAACTACTAGGACTAGTCTTTTAACTGGGTGTACGTCCAGCTTGTGCATCCAGCCCCTGATCACCTGTACGCTGCATGCTATGTTGGTAAACAGAAGATATTTTGACAGCTACAAATGTTTTATAAGCAGCTATATCTGAGGATTAAGTCAAGCCAATTTCTCCTGTAAAAGAGGAAATTTCCACTCCTGCCTTTGTTCCATTTTATGTATTTGATCATTTTTCTCCTACAGAATATTATTTGAAAATAATAGGGAAGGAAAGGTGTTAGAAGGGGAACAATATCCTTACTTCCTTAAAGAGAAGGTACAGAGCAGTTTAAACTCACGGTAGGGTGGTAACAGTCAGCAGACTGTGTGTGTGTGTGTGTGTGATATATGGCCCATGGCATCTGTCTAACTGCAGCTGTAACCCAATACCTGAGAAAAGATGTACATCCCTGCTATTCAACATTGCACCACGAACATTTTTCTTTGGAAGTGTCTCACTCACAATTGACGGGGAATGGCTGAAGAAAGAAAGAAATAAGGTTTGATTGGGAACAAGGGATTGCGTGTATGAGAAGCATAGTAAGAGAGAGAAACTGAAGCTGTCTGTGGGTCAGCATGAGCGCAGCGGCCCAGACAGCTGCACAGACACAGAACTGCCAGCCAGTCTGTTTCCATTATCTGTCATTCTCGCCCACACACCCTTTCTCTTTAACATTCCCAAGCATCAAATCTTCTCACACACTCAGATTTTGGGATATTCAAAGAGGAAATGGAAAGCAGACCTAGATTAACTACATAAAACTGCTAAAAATTAATGCAGTCCTAAGCTGTGTTTAGTGATGCAAATGGATGGATTCCCCAGAAAACCACCGTACTCCCTTAGGATGACATTAGACTTGTGCGTCATTTCGGTGAACCTGATACATCTTGCCCCGAACTCCCCTCTGTCCTCCCCACTCCTCCTGACGGCTCTCCTTATTGATCTCATTTTGCCAGCTTCACATTATATTTTAATCTCCCAGGTCTGTCCGTCCTCTCCTCCTTTGTCTCCGCATAGCTCTCTCCTCTCAGGCCTCTCTCGCTATTTGTGTGGTTTGGCTGGGAGGAGTCCAGATCTCTGTGGCCTTCTGTCTAAAAACAATTCATGAGGGCTTTCTGCTCTTCCACAATGCCTTGCTCCACAAGCAAGTTCTGCAAGGCCACATGTAAAACTTCTCAAGTTAATCAGCTGTTTTACCTTGTATGTTCCCTCTAATACTCTGAAATGTATACAAGACATTGAAGCATTTAGTCAAAATCTAAACTGCTGTTTGTTTATTCCTGTTTTTTTTTTTTGTTTTTGTTTTTTCATGGCTGCAGGACTGGCCCTTTGATGATGGAGCTCCGCCCCCCACCCAGATCGTAGATGATTGGTTAAACCTGCTGAAGACTAAGTTCCGAGAGGAGCCAGGATGCTGCGTCGCCGTTCACTGTGTTGCAGGGTTGGGCCGGTCAGTCTTCTAGTTGTAAAAGTGCTTCTTGAAATGTTTGTAACTCAGAGAAGCCCTCTTTCTTTAGCTCTACTGATAGGACATATGTCTAATCTCGAAAGAGACAAAAACTGCGTTTATTTGATAAAAAGACAGGAATATTGAATATGCAAAAATAAATAAATCTTTAAAAAAAAAAATATATATATATATATATATTGTGAAATATTATTATAATTTAAAATAACCGTTTTCTATTTTAACATTTAAAATGTAATTTATTCTTTTGATGGCAAAGCTGCTTTTTAGCAGCCTGTCTAGTCTACAGTGTCATGATTATATGCTGATTTAGTGCTCAAGATGCATGTCTTATTATTATAAATGAAAACAGTGATGCATAATATTTTAGTGGAAATCATAATAAAAAAAAATTTTCCCAGAATTCTTTGAATAAGTTCAAAAGCATTTATTTGGGATCTTTTTCTTTACTGTTACTTCTGATCAATATAATGCATCCTTGCTGATTAAAAATATTGATTTCTTTAAAAATATATAACTGATCACAAACTTTTGAACTGTAGTGTAAATAGTGTATGGCACATTTTTATTTCTAAAGATTAGCTGTTGAGTTTCTTTAAATTAGAAAAGAAAAGTGACAATTAGCAATATAACAAACAAGGTTAATGCAGACATCCCACCCTGCCAAAACTAATGTCCAGGAGATGGCACAACACCCCCAAACAATAATATATAAAAATATGATATTATATTCTTTTGTGTAAGCCGCCTTAAAGTGGTACATTCATTCAATAGTATTTGTGTGCCGAGAGTGATGTAGTTGAGTGTAATGAAAATAGATTAAAGGGTTTCCACAAAATCCAAACGCAAGTGGTCACAGAAGAATCATTTGAAACGTGTGACAATACCAGGTTTAACGGTAATGAGTCTTGGCTGACCACTGATCTGTTCACCGAAAATGTGTCTTGATACCATGTGGAAACAGGCTTTCTCTCTTGCTCGCTCAATTTCCGGGATTTTAAATATAATTTGCGGGTGTCAGGGAGCCGTTATCAATATGCGGGAGACTCCCGGACCTTCTGGGAGAGGTGGGATGTCTGTTAATGGCACTTCACCATTTGGATTGTTGCAAACAGTAAAGAATCTTAAACACATTCACACGCAGGTGAACTTGAAACCTGCCTAATTTTACTGGACATCTAGTTAAGACCGAGTTGATTAGTTGCTTAAGCAACCCATGTCTAGTCAAAAATACAAAAGTTGTGTAATAAGTGCATGTGAGACCCAATTGTGTTTTTTCAAACACTTGTGAACTTTTGCATATTTAGCACTTAGTCGCTCTCACCTTTTGCATAAACCCGCTGACACAAACGTACGCACAAAACCAGTGTCTCAACTTGAGAAGTTAAGCGTCTGTGACCTGCTGGTGTTAGTGTGGTGCTAAAAATTATCTCGCATTCATTTTCTTGAGCTCAGTTTACACCAGTTCTTTTAGGGACAAACAGCAGCACCATTTAAAACGAGCCTGTGGTCGTGCTGCTCTCCAAGCGTTGAAGTGTTGTTTTGTTGTTGTTTTGTGAGAACTCAACTACAGACTGCCTTCTCAGCTCTTTCCCTCTTTTTGCACACAAGCAGCTCAGAATACAGTTTTCTCTGTGAACACAAGCACTCTTTTTGTTTTTGAGCTCACAAAGATGGTACACTCTGATTTGATTGTTGTTGATGCAGGTGCAAAAATCATGACCTGAAAATGGATGTTTAGGGCCCGAGCACCGATGGTGTGAGGACCCTATTGGAATTGCTCCGTTTATTTTGAGTAGGGGTTTTTTTTTTTTTTTTTTTTTGGTCATTAAGCTACAGGTTTTCAAGTTGAGTGAAACCTTGCATTGTATTGAAAGCTGTTTTGTCTTGTTTTCATAGAGCACCTGTGCTTGTGGCTTTAGCCCTAATTGAGAGTGGAATGAAGTATGAAGATGCGGTGCAGTTTATAAGACAGTAAGTAGCTCGGATCATTTGTCCTTGATCCTTAATTCTGACATTCTAACTTCTGCTTTAAGGTTGGATACACTACACAACTTCTTAAATATCTGAACCCATTTTTAAACACTAGGCATCATGCATTTGACAACTTTGTAAATGGTTACAGAAAAAACTGAGCATCATACACTGAACGACGGAGGATCAGACACTACCAGACTTTCCGAAGTCATTCCGAACACAAACTTGCACAGAAACATGCTCCTCATTGCTAGGAGACGCTTGACAGATGGAAACAATATATTCTTAAAACTGACCAAAATGTCAAACAAGTTTGATATCCTTTGACTGGCTGGAGTCAAATACCCCTTTCACACATTGTTTTTATTGGTAAGTTACTGGCAAATTACCGTTTAGCGATCATATGTGAACCAGGAACTTTTGTTCTGGCAAATTTCTGGAATGAGAAGTTGGAACATTACCAGAAAATTACCAGTATGATACTGTGAGAACAAAAAATATGATTACCGGCATGATGCGAACGAGGGCAGGACATGCTGACCTAAGAAGTTTGCTTTGTGAACAGCACATTTGTGTTATTACCAGAATAGTCAATCTGGTAATTCATGTGTCAAAGTCTGAAGCTTAAAAATAAATCGGAGCCTTTGCCCATCGTGCACTACACAGTCTGTAAACTCTTACTGTCTATCTGCAGACTTGCTCTGACTTTTGGCATCTAGCGACACTAGGAGGAAATTATTTGGGTAAAAGTTGTGTATCCCAGCCTTTAGTAGATTTTAAACTGCACTCTCATGTAAATTTTATTTTTTTTATTTTTTAGGAAGAGACGTGGAGCCTTCAACTCCAAACAGCTTCTTTACCTTGAAAAATACAGACCCAAGATGCGTCTGCGGTTCAAGGATGCCAACGGTCACAACTGCTGTGTCCAGTAGTGTGTCATTCTGTCAGTCATACAAAACAACAGTGGGAATTTCAACCAGGGTAGAGGGGAGCAAAAGCTGTGGGTTATAATTGTGGTGATTTTTTTAAATCAAATGAATCATGGCTAATCGATCACAGAGATGTAATGAATGAACGCTGATCTATGGATTCACCAGCAGTATCAATGCGAAGGGTCAAAGCACACAGATCAGCCCGTAAACCTGGTTGGTTAACCAGCGTTAACAGTCACGGGCAAGAATAATACACAAGTTCCCCTGATTTCCCAAATTTACAATCATGGGATGACTTTTTATTTTGTGTTATTTCAGAACGAGTACTTTGAACCATGATGAAAAGATTTACAATTGTAAAATGCTGTCATTGTTGATTTTTATTAAGACTTGTATTGGTGGGCTTGTTTTTTTTTTTTTTTTTTAGCATTTCCACAGACAATAGCCAATTTTGTTACAGAAACAACTCTCAAGTAGACATATGATATTTTTTCATGAAGTTCCTTTCCAATGCAGCAATTGCCCCCTTGAAATCACTTTTAATTTAGGGTTAGCCTAGGTTTTAAATATGTCAGCTGTATTTATTCACAATAATTAGTGTCTTGTCAGGAGTGTGGGTGTGGGGTTAGGACACTTCTTTCTTTCATGGAGCCATGTTATTTTCTCTTGTTTTTGTAATCTATGGGGAGTGCAATATTCTGTCCAGCTTAGAAAAGCCCTCACCCTTAGGACCGTCCTACATCCAAATTCAAATACAGGAGGACACTTGGCTTGTTTTAGGTACTCCCTTTCTATAGCTGCTCTTCGCTGGCTGGTCAGTAAAAAGCTTTACCGTTGACCTGGCTGTGACACGCACACATAATGTGTACACACTTAATCTGTCACTCTACTGTTCAGCCCTCAGACACTGAAGGAAGTGAGAGGCGGGAGACTGGTCAGCTCTGGGTTTATTTTATTTTTAATCATTGTGCCCATTTTGAAAACACCCCCACTTCATCTTGGTTTTAAGACAAATAAATGAATTGAAATTGATTCTGGCCTATTTTCATTGTGTTCTCCTTCCTGTAATATGTTAGCTATTTACTGTACTTGATGGATGAGTCATTACATGATGACTGATTTTTACGGCCACCTTCAAGATAACGCATGAAATTATGGCGGAAGATAATGTGAAAAGTAATTGGGTGAGAATGACGTGTTGTCACCTGCAACTGAAAGAAAAAAAAATCAATCTAGTGATTTCTATTCTATAAAAGAGACACAAAAAGTGTCTCTTTTGACCTGTCACACAAAAATGTGACTCATTTGACCTCATGAGGCTTTTCCACACCAGGATTTCTGTCCAGAAAGTTCCTGGCTGATCAGCGACTCATGTACGTAAAGGAAACGGCTCCCCTTTGTGACATTTCTAATGTGATGAGTGATAGTGCAGATGGAAGATGACTAAACTCTTGAAATATTTAAGTCGGTCACATGGTAGAAATCCACAGGAAGTTGGGAATGACCTATTTACTTCCATCTCTAACACCTGCTGACATAATCCACTGGAGTCTGTAATATAAAGAGTCAGACGTGTGACTAATTGTTTATCATTAAGTCCATTTCTAATGCATAAACTATTTATGTAGGAAACCATAGCACTAAGCATATGCCTTTTAAAGGGATTGTTCACCCAAAAATTAAATTAAAATTGTCATAATTTATTCGCCCTCAATTGTTCCAAACCTGTATGAATTTCTTATTTCTGCTGAACACAAAAGACCAAACAGTTAATGGGACCACGTTGACCCCCATAATATGGAGGGGGTAAAAAAAAACTATGGAAGTCAATGGGGACTAGAAGCTGTTAGGTTACTGACAGTGTTTAACATATCATCTTTTGTGATCACCAGAAGAAAGAAATTCATACAGGTTTGGAACAACTTTAGGGTGAGTAAGTGGTGACTGAATTTTCACTTGGGGTGAACTATCGCTTTAAATGACTAGTACAAAGATGGAAGTCAGATTTTCCAGATTGCACAAGTCTGGGCTGGTTTGTCTTTATCTGCAGTGCCATCTGCTGGATCAGCTCGTGTGCTGGGATCTGGACAGTCTATCCATGGTCTAACATCATGGTTGGGGATTAGACAAGTTAGAATTGCATTTAACCTTTTTGTACTAGTTCATTTTTATTAATACTATTCAGAGAGTAACATTAGATGGACCACATAATTTAACTAGGATCTTAAGATATAAGATCTTGCATAAGTCAGTTTATGTTGATAAATTGGAGACTGAACTGAAAGCACTGAGCCCTGCGAATTTACCCTTTTTGTAGCTTTTACTAAAATAACTTTTCGCTGGAAAATGAAAGAAAGAAAAAACGATACATAAGTGTGATATTAAAATGTAATTTTATAACATAAAATGAAATGGGTTCGCAAATTCGATAGTGTTAGGCTTTCTTGCGTTAATAGATTTGGATAATGGGTTATATAAAATATTGGTTAATGGGTTTTTTATGCCACAACATACTGTATGAGATGGTAGAAACAGAAAGGCTGGTTTCTAAAGTACTTCTTCCTACCTCTATATATTAATGCTCATGGGTAGCCTAAATGGGTTCCATTCAGACCTTAACAACAAAAAGTATTTTACTGTTATATTATATGGCAACAAGATTCAACAAGACATTTTCACCTGGCTATACCCAATGTTTAGATATGTTGTGGTATTTATGCAAATCAGCACATGCGTAATTAGATTATGCACCGTTTGTCCATGTTAACAAACAATTTTTAAATAAAACTTGTAATACATTTTTTGTTTGTCTTGATGTAAGTAATCAACTCAGTAATTTTCATGGTGAGATCTAAAGGTTAAAATTTTTAACCTATTCACGCAAGAAAAATAATGAATAGGCGTATATGAATAGGCTATCTTTGGGTCTTTTTCAAAACTTTCCCCTAATGGGATTCTTCGGGGCTTTTTTCCTTACTCAGGACATATTGAGGACACAAAATCAGTTGAGTTAGCTTCTGTTGCAATTTGTTCAAGGTTGACACCCATTTTGGCTTAAAATGACTGGACTATAAACAGCGCTATTACATTTAGTCAACAAGCAAATTAAATTAATCCAACTGTAGTGCAGCTTCGTTGATTTTAAATGGGAGCTTGCAGTTTTGTCGAGTCTAAACTGTTGTCGCTAGGCGTTATTTTTAGGTGGGCGTGGCTGCGTTAACAGACTGGACTCTCATTGGTGCAGCTCGCGTTCAGTGACGTGTTCACGACCGTTGAGATGGCTCTGACAACACCGAAGTGAGCAAGCGCTAAATTCAAAAATTTCAAACAGCTGAGGAGCGCGTGGCGTGTGAGAGAAAGCGGAGAGACTTTTACTCCCTCGCCAGACAAAGAAAGAAGAAAAACATAAAGGATTGGGTTTTAATTTAAGCTTGTTGTAGCATATATTAACATGGACCCATTCACTGAGGTTAGTGTCTTTTGTGACAGCTTATTTGGTCGTTAGATGATTATGGAGGGTGTTGATTTAAAATAGCTCGCCTCTAGTCGGCATTAACTGCATTTACCTTTATTTAGCGATAAAGTTCTCTTTTTTTGTCGTTACTTATCATTTTACTAACTAATTAAATTACGTATTTGCCTATAATTTCTTGTGTTGCTGTTTTGTTTACGTTGTAACGTATGCTCGTCTAAGTTACTTGGTCATAATGTAGCATATAATAAACATTAACTTTTACGTTACTTGCAATATAATTTAAACAAACTGTTGGTTTTTACTTCTATAATGTGTGACTTTAAATCACGTAACATCCTTTACGTCTTGTTGTTTTACCTATTTTTTTTTTGTATATTTTCTTCTATTAAAGCCGTTGTTAACTGACTGTAAATGTGATACCTATTGTTTTATTTAAACATTTTCGTATCAAAATGCTAAGCAGGCTCTGAACAAGGACTGTGCTTAGTTTCAGTCACTTAAGTTACCAAAAAAACAATATTTGCATTTAATATCTGTCTGCACTTAAATATCATGCATTGGAATATACAATGTTTTTGAATAAGGAAAAAAAGATAAGCTGTCAGGGCTGTGGCCATAACTTGCGGCTGGTTGAATACAGGAAGCCTGGTTTGACCAATAGGATTCATCTACTGGTCACATGACAAAATTCCATGGACATGAAATGCTCACTAACTGAAATTTCCATTCATTCCCTGGGAGACGGCCAACCAACAGCCACACTCCAGGAATGTGTTTGGTCTTGCTCAGTAACTAACTGGGCTGTTAATCATGTGTGTGTGAGATGTTCTGCTAGAATGAGCTGCTGGTTTGTTCACACTTAGAAGATGAGAAGTGCAGATAAATGGGGCTGTGCATGAAAAAAGGATTTGAAACTTTAGATACTTGAATGTTATTTTAGTCTTTAACTCTTGGGTATCATCATGACTTTTTTTGGTCATTAAATGAGTTGTTCATGGCATGCACACTTTCATTTTGTGTGTTTAAGAGGTCTATGTCTGTTTGTTTAAATATAAGCACTGTCAAATGGGTTATAGTAATATTGTGAATACATGTCATTTTGCTCCCCCAGAAACTGTTAGAGCGCACACGTGCTCGTAGAGAGAATTTGCAGAGGAAGATGGCTGACAGACCAACGGCGGCCAACCGTCCAATGGCAAAAAGGACAAGGGATCCTCTTGCAGATACAAACTGTGTCACAAGTGAGCCGACCATTGAAAAAGGTTCAGTTTTGTTGAACTTTTTTGTTGCATGCTGTAGATGCACATCAGATGTTAGAGATGCCAGTAGATGTACATCAGATGTTTAATTTACTTGCATTCGAAATCCTTAAAACATGTT
This sequence comes from Scardinius erythrophthalmus, assembly GCF_964197995.2. NCBI lineage: Eukaryota > Metazoa > Chordata > Actinopteri > Cypriniformes > Leuciscidae > Scardinius > Scardinius erythrophthalmus. Next base: position 37,586,428 of record NC_138230.1, on the reverse strand, counting down.
TTCCTTCTTTTTTGGACAGCACTTCCCTCCTCCAAGCCGTCCCCCTCAAAGCGTCGTTGTTCAGATGAAAATACTCTCCTTACTGGAGAAGAAAACAAGCAACCGCTGGCCCTAAAATCGACAGCCTCTGAGCCCATGACAGACAAGAAGCCACCCCTGGCACCAAGCACTGTTCGTTCTGTGCCCATGGAGCATAGGTCTGCTCGTTGTACACCAGAAGCAGAGGTGCTGCCCTCTCGACCTCCTCCAGGCACTGAAAAGATGGTGGTGTGCCCTCCACAGTCTCCAGCAAAAAGCACAAATACTGCAATGAAGCACACTGCTTTAGATGGAGCCAGAGAGACTCAGAAAGATGTACCAACCAACATGAGATCTCGTCTACAGAGACTGGCTGAACAGAGGCAGTACTGGGACTCGGAGGGTAGGCAACTCTCTCTGACTACCTGAATGCATAGAACCTATTACAGATCAATATAAGATTCACTATATTGAGGTAAAAGTGATAGCCCAGTATATTGGTTCCGAGTGATTTTTGTATTTGGCCTTTATGTCGGGATCACATCAGCCAACTGTGCCATTAATAGTGGTTGCAGTTTTTAGTTATCACCAATGGACGATAGTTAAAGGGATACTCCACTTTTTTTGGAAATAGGCTCATTTTACAACTCCCCCAGAGTTAAACAGTTGAGTTTTACTGTTTTCGAATCCATTCAGCCGATCTCCGGGTCTGGCGGTACCACTTAGCATAGACCATTGAATCGGACAAGACCATTAGCATCTCTCAAAAAAATGACCAAAGAGTTTTGATATTTTTCCTATTTAAAGGCACAATATGTAACTTTTTTGCTTTAAAAATAGCAAAAATCACTATATCTATGTTATATATTTTTTTTAGTTGTGTACTTACATTATCCCGACTGTTTCCAACAACTTTCAAACCAGGAGAAATTTGTAATATAATTCGAGAAACGTCCCGTTTCTTTATTTCCGTTTTGTCGCCGTCAATGGCGTCATATCCGCGTTCTCCCTGGTTTCCGCTCGTACTGCCATAGCAACCAGAGCCCTCTGATAGTAAGCAAAGCGACTGACGTGGACAACTGTGTAGTTCGCAATGTCTATCTGCACGCTGTTGTTGTTTCGTTCAAACATTATGGACCATGGCAAGCAGACTTTGGATAAAAAAGGAGAACTAAAACGAGAATCAATATCAGCGCGGTGTTTTCGAGATGCCGAGAGCTCCCATAGACTAACGTATATAAACGAGAGCTCCACGTCTGAGACTTCGCCCGCTCCTACATGTACTTTATTAAACAGGTGAGCACATTTACATAAAACTAATCAATGTTATATAGTTCAACAATGATGAAATGTCAGAATATGATCTGTATGTTATTCTAATGTTGATCTAGCTTACTGCTAATCTCATACAGACAAACTAACACATACATTTCAACACATTCAAATGCAGTTTAGTGTGATAGTGTAATGTTAGACCAAGTGAAACAGCGCTGCGTTACCTCACAAGTTTAATTTGTCTAATAAACTGACCTGTGAGTAGTAATTCTGCGTGTAGTTCGGTAGAATGAAATGTCCGTATTCCTTTCATATCCGCGGGAGCTCGAGTCGCGTGTGGAGCTGATAGCTGTCTCTTAGCAATCCCGACCTGCTTCATATCACAGTCATGATAAAAACATTGATGTATTCAGTCATCCATAAACATTATTAGATTGGTCGGCTTGATGTTGATGACAAGATCCATAATTCTTACAAAATGTTGCGTCATCAATCTACGCCTTTGTTATTGTAAATAGGTTAGCGACCCCTAGTGGCGAAAAATGCCATACTGTCGGTTTAAAACTTGACTCTTCTGTAGTTACATCGTGTACTAAGACCGGCGGAAAAAATTTAAAGTTGCGATTTTCTAGGCTGATATGGCTAGGAACTATACTCTCATTCCTGCGTAATAATCAAGAAACTTTGCTGCCGTACCGTGAGTCCAACAGGCGTAATGATGATATGACGCAGCACCTGAAAATGGGTCTAATAGGTTAGAAAAACTTAGTCCCGATCACGTTGGAAGTTACCGAGCTGGGGACTATTTTCATACACCGCCAGACCATATTTTTATACCGCCAGACCCGGAGTTCGGCTGAATGGATTCAAAAACTCTGGGGGAGTTGTAAAATGAGCCTATTTCCAAAAAAAAAGTGGAGTATCCCTTTAAAGTTTTGTCTAATAATAGAAGGCAAATGCTAATATTATTTTAATCTACTGTCATTTTTCAGAAAATACATATTTATATCATTAAAACAAGTCTTTAAACATTTAATTCCACAAATTTCTGCAAATCAATGGGTTGGAATGTAACATCGTTAATTTTTAACATTGGGATAAAATGCAAGTACACATTTATAAGGTTCTTCAGAAGACAAAAATCTAGACTATGTGATCTTATTGAATAATAATGACACTCAGGATGATAAATAAGCATCTAACTATTTATTAAAAACAAAATTGTGCTTTCAGGGACCTCAGAAACAGTTCCAGAGAGCGTAGTCGTGTCTCCTCTGAAGTCTCAGAAAGTGGATCTCCCTCCTGCTGCTCCGACAAGCTCTGAGATCTCTGTTGGAAGAAAGGGTAGGCTTGCAAACCTTGCCGCCACAATCAGCACCTGGGAAGATGACCTTGGACACCCGCCCATTCGCCAGGACAATGCACAAGCACAGCTTGGCAAGGCCTGTGTGCGCCCACCAGTCAGTAAAGTGACGAGTAACAGTGAGCGACTTCAGTCTGCCCGGCCAGCTCCACACAAGTCTGTTGACCAGCAGGTGGGTCAAGTCAACAATAGATCCTATCCTATGCTTTTTATTACATATGGTTTTATTTTGGCTGTCAATTGCTGAATGTTTTTTGTTGGTGAGGGGGGAAAAGAATCTTAAGACCTAGCATTTCAGTATATTATGGTGTTTTTACATGAGTAAAAAGTTATAATGCTAATGGGAGATATTTGTTCTTATAGCCAACAGTTTATTCTCCAGTTAAGACGGCCAGATTGGTTCCCCCTAGTCCTCAGAAGACAGAGTTGCCCCAGCCCAGACTTGCTCAAGCAGTTCCCTCTCCTGTTTCCAGCCCATTGAAGATTTACTCCTCCACCCAGCCCTCCAGTCCACTTAAATCTTTGACCGCATCTCCCTCTAGTCCCCATAGAGGTTACATCTCTCAGAGCCCCCTGAAGAACCAGGGCCCATTTAAGTTGAATTCTGGAGCAACACTTAATTCAAGCCCTGCAAAACCAATTTTGACACCTAAACCCTCTTCTACTGCTGATGCGGCTGTGGTACCTCAGGGTCGTGAGAGGCTTACCAAGGACACAACACCCTTACAGCACAAAGGCCCAGCTGGAACTCCTGGTCAGTGGAGTTTCTCTTCTGCTCGTTATTGTTGGTGTTTAAACTGAAGTGCATGACTGTGGACTTATGTTTGCTTATGTTGACCTTTAGGTGGCGTCAAGTCATTTTTGGAGCGTTTTGGAGAAAGGTGCCAGGAGCGTAACCAGAACTCTCCCTCCACATTAGGAAGTCAAGGCAACACACCGATGGCTACTCCCTCTGCTACCTCTAAGTCCAGGCTACTCCAGGAGAGGCTGGGGGGGGGCGCCCAGACCACCTCCACCACAGCTGTCCTTGCTCAGAGGCAGAAAATGGTATGCATTAACTATTTTAAGTGCATGTTTGTTGAATTGCATATTAAACATTAGCACTACATCTATTTATTTATTTATTTATTTGTTTGTTTGTTTGTATTAATAGGAACGAGAGGCAGAACTGGCACAAATTCGTAATCGATTTCAAAAAGGCAACATGTTGAGGAGTAAAGAGGATCTCAGTGAGGTCAAGAATGACCCTAAAAATGAGGTTTGCTATCATGTTTGCTGCTGCTGCTTGAAGATAGGACAGCATCACACAATCTGAGATTAGTCCATATTGTTGTATTATACATATTGTTAAAAAAAAAAAAAAAAAATTCTGTTTTAGCTATATGAAATGGTAAAATATGTTTTTACTAATCACAATTTCCTTGTCTCTATTTTAGTTTATTAATTAATTTATTTGGTTATTTTTACTCAGTAATTTTACCCTGTTCTTGCTATGAAAATATTCATATAGCTGAGATGGCATAAAACCAAATAAATAAACGCTAATATTAAGAGCAATATTGAATACAACATGCTTTTAGCAGAAATTTAAATTATCACTTTGATTTGAACTATAAATCTTTCCAGAAACCACTGAGTTTCTGTACTTTATAAACCCAGTACTTTAATTTTAAGCAATGGATAGAACTTAATGTTACCATTTTTTTATCCTCAGGCAATTGAACTGCCTGTACAGAGTCAGACTTCTGTGCCACTGCGTGATGATGAGCCTTCTTCACCAGTGCCTGAAGTATTCAACAGCCCTTCTAAATCTAGTAGAAAAGGTATTTTTTAATATAAACCATAATACAATTTAATGCTCTGTTCTTCTAAAGCATCAGGCCACTGTTCTGTTGACAATTGTTCATTAGCCACACTCCGCCTATGCTGTGTTTTCATCTGGTTGTTTTGTTTGCTGAAACACTTTAGTGGCCCTCATGTTTATTGAAATATGAGTAGTTAAACATTCTGTCCTCTTTTAGACATAGAGTGTGCTCTTCCAAGCCCTAAGAAGAAAGTTGAACTCCTAGGAGAGATGCCTACAGTGAAAGAGCAAGAGAAAGTGAAAGAGCAAGAGGAAGTGAAAGGTATGTCTATAAGATAAATTCTAATTTAGATTATATCTCTCATACTCTAATTTTGATATTCACAGAAGAATTCTTAATTCTATTTCCCCTGAAATCATGGTGAATAAATATATTGTGAAAATTGTATATTGCTAATTCCCATGACATGTTTTTGATAATGGATGTTCTTGTTGTCGTCATTGCAGAAGAAGAGGAAATGCATGAGATTGAGATGAACGTGGATGGCTCTGTTAACTCTGAGGTGATAAATGGGCTGTTTGATGGAATACTGGAGGAAAATGAGGACCAAAGTGATGAAGAGGATGAAGATGCTCTGAATATCTCCTCCATGTCACTCCTTGCTCCGCTTGCAGAGACCGTAGCAGCTGTGGTCAAGAGTCCAGAAAGAAAGCCTATGGTGAGCCCTGAGGATGATACGTTTAAAGTTAAACAGTGATAACACCAAATAATCTGATAACGAGTTACATTCCTCAATTTAACTTTTATTTTGGTCCAGACATCGACTCCTGCCAGCTCATTCATTGAAAAGAGTTCCACCCCTGAGAATGTATCCAGACCCAGTAAGTTCCAAAGGACACGCATGCTACGAGCTGGATCATCTGACAGCGTCGATGTCATAGATGAGCAGCAAAACCAGAACCTTCCTTACAGGTACGCATCTGCTCGTCTCTCTTCAAGCAACATTCAAACTGATTTGTTCAGTATTAGTTGTATAACCAGTTGTTTAATGAGTGGTTGTTTGATTTCAGCATTGATGCCTACAGATCCACAAGGGTCAAGACCGAGTCTGAGAGGCCTCATGTTAAACAGGTGATCGTGAGGAAAGAGGATGTTTCTCAGAGGAAGGAGATGAATGGGAGTCCCAGTCACATCAACATCAAGCAGAAAATGAAGGTCCGTTTAGTAAAGTGTTTTTTTTTATTTTTTTTTATTAAAAACTAAAACATCTTTTCTTTTCTTTTTTACAATGTGTTATGTTGCGCATACCATATATTTACAATACTGCCTTTAGCAGATGATTTTATCGAAATCAAGTAGAGGAGGAACATAAGCAATTTGTCACAGAGCCAGCAATATTTGTAGTATATACAATGGTTGCTTTATTAGAAAACAAGCTATGGCAGAGAAAAGATAATTGCTGATAAGGAAAAAGGATTTGTATAAATGGAAGAAAATATGCAATATGTATGTGCTGGATCCTGGTAGTGTGACTTAGATCTGAGGGGAATTTATGATGCCATGTTGTGTTCTCAGATGCTGACCAATGAGATGAATCTGCAGCAGACTGTGATCCATCAGGCTAGTCAGGCTCTCAACTGCTGCACAGATGAAGAACATGGGAAAGGATCTCAGGTGGAGGCTGAGGCTGAAAGATTGCTGCTTATTGCCTGTAAGTGATACTTTCCTTATTGCACTCCACGGGTGAATATCAGAATTATTTCTTAGACTTGTAGTAATCACTTCTTTTGTTTGGCCTCAGCTGAAAGGAGGGCCGCCCTCAAGGCGGAGATGGACAGACTAAAAGCAGAGGGTCCAATGGCCCAGAAGAAAAGCACAAGCAGTGCCCAGGATATGGGTATACCTGCTTCTAAAGGGTCCATCTCACTGCTGGAGCTGCGACTGCCTCTAAAGGCCGACTTTATCTGCTCGTCCTCCAACAAGCCTGGTAGGAAAGTTTCTGTGTTTATGTATAGCTACTTTTTGTTTTGCATCTTCATGCCCAATCAGACACTCACTCATGTCATCTTTTTGATGCAAGATTGTGGAAACCATTACTTTTTTGTTATGATCCGTGCTGGAGCCGAGAACACAGTGGCAACTCCTCTTGCAAGCACACGCACTGGTCTAAGTGGCGATGCTTTGACCTTCACCACCAAATTCACTTTGTAAGTGTCATTTCCTATCAAACCACTCTTGACATCCCTGTCATCTCAGTGTAGTGTTTTTCATGTTACTTTCTGCAATGTGCAGGTCTGAAGTCTCTAATGACTTTGAGATTGATATTGAGGTCTACTGTTTTGTAAGTACATCTTTTTCATGTACTTTCAAGTGAAATGCATGTGTTTGAATACAAATTATCTTTCTTTATCAGAAAGATTTAGTAAATGTTTGTTTTTCTCTTAGGTTCAGAAACGGGAGCTGAACTCTGACAAAAGGAAAAAGCCCAAGTCAAAGGTAGATCTTAGTTGTACTATATTACAGTGGCTCAGTATACATGGAAGTTTAGTTTGTAAAACTTTAACAACTTACTAAGTTTTAATGAACGCTACTCTAAAGAGCAGTGGTCAGCGTGTCCAGATTCTCCTGAGCCATTTCCATGACATGGAAGCATGCTTGTTGGTATGCGGTTTCAAAATCATCACTTGCTGGTGTGCAGGCAGTTGATTAGATTTTAAACAAACGTTTTTAATATCTAGTCTAGTCAGTCTAAACAGTGCACGGTGAAGGGTATTTTTATTAATTCGTTTGTGTTCGTTAAAAGGCCTTTTTTTTCTCTCTGTTTCAATAGTACTTTATAGACATGTTTGTGTATAATGAGCTCTTATAAAAATTGTTCTCTGTATTTTACATTGAAATAAACTTCTCTCCCCAGGCTATCACACCAAAAAGGTTCCTCGCCATCTCTGTAAGTAGCCACTTCACTTAAATTTCAAGACATACTACCTGTCAAACGTTTGGGGTAGTATGACTTGTAAAACTGGCTAAAAAACTCCAAGTATTGGCTGAATGAAAATTCAGCTTTGTCATCACAGAATAAATTGCATTTTAAAATGTATTCAAACAGAAAAATTATTTTAAATTAGAATTTTTTCACAATATTACTTTTTTACTTTAATCAAATAAATGCTGTCTTTGTCAGCACAAAACTTCTTTCAAAAACATTACAAAATCAAACCAACCCTGACCTTTTAAATAGTAGTGTAAAGTAAATGCCATGAGTATTAACTTCATAGTATCCAAATTATTATTCCATATACCACTAGAGTTACATTGTGATTATACAAAGAAACTCAAACCTGATGCTCAAAAGAAAAAGAAAACCATGTTTTAAATGCATTGGTCAATAATCAGCAAAAACGGTAGACTGTTGCAAAACTATCAAAAATCTGTTTTCAAGGCCAAATTCATTCTTTCTCTGGGAAAAAAATCCAGTCTTTCATCTTGAATTAAGGTTAATTAAGGGATTTAATCTCTGAAACCTAGACTATACCAAATCTTTATAAGTTTTCTTTATAAAATTCTTCTCCCTTGGCCAAATAAAAACAATATAAACAATGAAACTATCTATACCTGTTTGTATAATCCTGCAGTTCCTCATCTATCTGTAAACAATCATTTCACCACGTGCATGATTTGTTATTTGTTCAGCATGTAATATCGCAGTGCCATTTACATTATTTGGTTTTAAATTATACTTTTTTTCTGAAACTGTTTGCCTTCTCCATTTATTTATTATAGAAGAGCAACCTACAAACACCTGGTGAGTATTAATTTCCATTTAAATGTAGTTTATATTCAACTAATTTTTTAATGGTTGTTATTATTAAATGATTTATTTTGTGTATTTATTTTCAGTTATGGCTAGCCCTGGTGGTCCAAATGCAGTGCGCACCAGTAGCTTTGTACTCGTTGGATCACACAAGCTAACTCTAGCCTCCATTGGGAAAAACAAATTTCCGTTGGAGAAGGTACTTTCCTCCCTTTGCGTCCTTTTTGTCATCAACTCTTGCACAAATGAAATGCTAACACCACCACCTGGCGAAACACTAGATGTAATGCTTGCTGGCGTCAGAGAGGGAGAGATTCAAGCACAGTGCTAGTGTTCACACCAGCCTTATACAGTTAACATTACTCTTGTTTTTCTTGCGTAGCGCTGCCTTTTGCATTTGCCAGACTCTTTCACATGCAGTCATTTCTCTCTTTTAGATCAAATATGAAAGGAGTGAAAGAGAGCTGCTCAGTGACATGTTTCACAACAAGGTTGCTATATTTGCTGTGTATAGTAACACGGGTTATTATGTGTCTGAGAATTTAGCTAACAAGGCTTGGTGTCTTTTTGGTAATACTCATTGTCACTTTAAGCTGCTTATTTATAATCCTGTGTGCACATCAATGTCTTTATTTGTGTTTGCTAGTTCTGTTTTCTTTATTCCTTCAGGCAAATGTATAGCCTCTAATGTATCTTTCGCTCTCTTGCTTTAAATGATGCTTCTGTTGGAAATGCTTGTGCTCCAGTTCTTAGTGTCCTATCTCGCTACAGGTACCTTTCCTTTGTCCTTTGGAGGGGCACGTTTACCTGAAAATGCATTGTGAGGTTGGCTCACGGATAGAGGAAAGGGGCTTCCTGGTGAGTCTTTATTCTGAAAGTCCAAAGAATGATAAAAACATAGTTCTCCTTCCATTAAATATCCAGTCATTGCTGGATAAACTAGATCAGTAGATAACCAGGACCCAGTTGTCCAAATGTAATTGGCTATTGGATTGGATCAAATCTTGAAAATGTGTTAAAATAATTAAATAAAAAAAATAAAAATATTTTGAGATCAGATTAGATAAAAAAAAATCAAATCCATCAGTTTGTGTTAGTAAGATTGGGATACCTTTGATCCAGAGAATCAGGATTTTTGCAGAAAGTTTAATAACTTTAAAACTGGTCAAAAATATGTACATGCATTTATAAATATTTTTCATTTTATTTATTAATATATTTTAATTAGGTGATGTAAGAAATTCATTTTAATGCTTTTGTGTTCTTTTGTAATTGTTTTGCGTTCCCCTAGGAGACTTACTTTTGAAAACTTTTGAGTTTTTTGCGAATTAATGCAGTTTCTTGGTAGCCTGGTTAAAACCAGACCATTCTCAGTAGTAACTGAGATATGGTCTGGCAAAGCTCCTTTAATAACTCATTTCCAAAGGGGCGTCACCAACGGGCGTCGCTCAAATGCCTCTGGGCACAATTGGATAGACCTAAAACTCCTAAAACCAATCAGAGATCGTCATGTGTAAAGCCTGACGATTTTTTTACAGTCTATGGTTACACTACGCCATATGTACTCTTTTTGTGAAGAAAATTTATTTACTTTTGAATGTGTAGCAAAAAAGTAGGCAACTTTGGGACTTACTACTTCGTCATCTTTATCGGACGGATCTGTCGAGTACATCCTGTCATGTAAACTGCCCTGTCAATCATCTTGTCACAGTTAAAATCCTCTATTAAATCTAATTTAATTTCCTACCGTTTCGGAGAGAAATGTAGTAGCACGTTCATCTGCCAGTGGGTCTTTCATGGAGACTGTCCTCGTGTTTGCAATTTGAATAATAATGCATTTAAAAGTTGGTGTGCTTCACCAATGGACGTCGGAGTGGACGTCGCTCAAATGCCTCTGGATAGGCTAGACCTAAAACCAATCAGAGCGATCATCATGTGTAAAGCCCGCCTCAACATTTCTGATTGGTGCCTTGATTTCTTGGCATGGGGAAATGGACTTGAATGAGCTCTTTGCCAGACTTACTTGCAGAGCAAATCTAAATTTGCCGGAAGTTGTCTGGGTTTTCCCAGGCTAGTTTATTGGTGGAAAAAAACTTTTACGAGAGAACACAAAAGCATTAAAATATATCATTATCTCATTTTATGTTATCTTTTTTTTATTATTATTATGAGATAATAAATAACCCCCCCCCCCCCCCCCCCCCCATCACCATGTCCCTTCAGTGCCTCTGTAGGGGTCTGATTGTTTAAAGGAAATTGAAAATGGAAGGGGGTGTTTGTTTTAGTTTTCTTTCTCCTCAAATAAAACACTTAAAGTGAGACACTGAGTCGTCTTCTATAGTAGGCTAGTAGCCTATATTGTGAAATATAACCCCATTTGGAGCACTAGTAATCCAGATATGGTAATATGAAAAGGTGTATCTGGGTGATCCAATCCTATTTTGCTTTGGGAAAATTGGCGCTTAAGTGAGATGGATTACCTAATCTTGGATAGAAAAACATTTCTTGTTTATACTGGGATGGTTTTGTGTGATTGTTAGTGAGGTTGTCTTTTATTTGCAGACTATGTTTGAGGATGTCAGTGGATTTGGAGCCTGGCACAGGAGGTGGTGTGTCCTTTCAGGATACTGCATCTCTTATTGGACCTACCCTGATGATGAAAAACGGAAGGTAGGCCTACTATAATGTTTTTTTTTTTTTTTTTTTTCAGATGCTCTTTTACATAGCATTAAAATGAGCACGTTCTTCCTTTTGCAGAATCCAATTGGTCGTATTAACCTTACCAACTGTACCAGTCGTAAAGTGGAGCCGGCAAACAGAGAGTTCTGTGCCCGGCCCAATACCTTTGAGCTCATCACTGTGAGACCACAGAGGGAAGATGACAGGGAGACCCTGGTCAGCCAGTGCAAGGACACACTGTGTGTTACAAAGTAAGACCCAATTAACAAATGTGAATTAATCTGCTTTGATGAAGATCAAGTCCTAAATTAAAACATGACATTGTAATATGCAGGAACTGGCTGAGTGCTGACACTAAGGATGAGAGGAATCTGTGGATGCAGAAGCTCAACCAGATCTTGGTGGACCTGCGCATGTGGCAGCCAGATTCATGCTACAAACCCATGTGAGCCTGCTCTCACCTGACACCAAGGGCCAGACATATCCTCGTCTGACTTTCACATTGACTGCGTACATGATGTCTGATTTTGAAGTGCAATATGGCATTAGTTACAGTGTGTTTACAGATACATTTTACAAGTTCTTCATTATAAATTTGACAAAAGTCAAATGTATATGCGTAAAAAAGATCAATAAAGCCATAAATGAGAAGATTTTTCAATATTAAAGAACAAAATGCTTTGCCTTAAAGGGTTTTCAGGTATATTCTAGATATTTGTGTAAATTAGCATGGCTTTCCTAAATACTAATGAAAGTTTGTTTGCTTTGTTAAATTTGTGTATTTAAATGTTTTGCATGACTGCTGTCTGCTGAAATACCTGCTGTATTCTTCAAGACCAGCACGACAGGATGCAATTTCCTACATTTTTAAATGAACCATACACTTAATGTCAGTATTTTGTGTTGACACATTTGATTCCTATTCTAAGTTGAACTTCAGAAACCCATGATATTTTGTAAGCAAGGTACATGCTGTCATAGGGATGACTTGATTTTTTTTGCTCGTCCGTCATGGGAATCAGAATTTTATTTTAAAAACTAAATGGTTTGGTTGGATTGTGGAGTTATAAAAATGTATATTTATATCTTTTTGTTTACTTTAAGTACAGAGTGGAGAGCACACTTGGATAACCAAAGGGAATAGGTTTTTTTTTTTTCTCTTTTTTGGACATTTATGGGTAATGTGGTTCAAACACTGCAGACAATTCAAAACACAATTAGATCTTTCCGTCATAACAGCTCTTCATCTAAGTTTCCGCAATAACACTATGATGAGGGATATGAGCCTTCATAAGAATACAAATACACACTGCATCTGTCAGATATTTTCATTTTTTTATTGAAAAGGAAAATGCCCCAAGACATTTTTTTTTCCATTGCTAGATTACTTTGCAATATTTGTGAGCTAAAATATATTTATCATGCACATCCCATATTTTCTGAACTCTACACCATATGTATATTTTTGTGTTTGCTTTACTTTTAGATGAACTTTTTATAACTTTTTAAATTGTTATAATACCTTACTCTAGATTTAACTTGTATCCAAATGTGTTTGTTGAATAAGTGACATTTACAAAAGCTTTTTTTTATTGGCACCACATATAAAATACCAAAATGCAGCCACTATCACTGTAGTAACCCCAAGGCACTTTAGTGTAATGACTTAAATTGACTGTTTTGTGTGTTATGTATCTTAAACACTCCAAATGTGTATTACACAGAGCAGCAGTTTAAATAAAACAAGCTTTTGACAACATGCATGCCATCTGTTTCTTAAAGTTGTTTTGTGTGTGTGTTTTGTTTTTTGTCACTATTGTTGAAGTAGAAAGATATTTAATTTTAAGAGACATGCATGTTTTATACCTTTGCAAGTCAATCTTGATGCTGATGTTCCATCTTATGTTGGCATTAATTTGTCATCTCAAAGTATTTTGTTAGATTAGAAATGTTTAGTATAGTAAATATCTTTTTAAATACTGTATGAGTAACCTACTGAATGTTTGTCATTACTTTTGATTAGCATTGTCGTTACAATGATCTATTGAACATGGTGTTATTGTGAATCAAAACAAACATAAAAATGTTTATGGATTGAAATGAAGCAAAAATAAATATTAGGTGAACATCAGCTGAAACGAAAATTAGAAATACCTGGTCAACTAGCAGCTAACTAAAATTTAAAATACTAAAACTGAAAGATATTTATAAATAATATAACAGTACACAAATGATACTAAAATAATTTATAAATTCATCAAACTATTGTTAATAGTATATAAATAATACAATTGAACAAAAACCTGCTAAACGAATAGTTCTACTAGTTTATTTAGCGTTATTAATGTACTTTTATGGTCTGGTTAATATAATGTAAGTCATGAAGTTGGAAGTATAAAAGCGGAATGATAACCTTTGTTCAGCCTGATGTGAGTAATAATGTGTCGTTTTAGATACGGATATCTTTAGCCTTATGTTATCTATACTTTTAAAATCTTTTTGATGTGCAATGTCACTTCAGGACAAATCCCGGATATTAGATGATGTTGAGGTATTCGACTTTTTTCCAATGAGCTCGCGCTGTTGATAATCGGCGTGTCATTGACCAATCAGATTGGCGGTCTGGTCCTAGAAGGCGGGTCTTGGATTGCATAGTCAGCGGAGGCGTAGCTGCTAACCACTTCCTTTCTCGGTTGAGTGAATTCACGGACGTGTGTAGTGGTGGAGAGAATTGTCTTTAGTTCGTTTACACCTGTAACCATGGCCCCCAGCGCGCAAGCGGATGATACTGTCTCCGGTATACGGAAAGGCATTCGAGCCATTCTGCTCGGCCCACCCGGAGCAGGGAAGGGGACGCAGGTGAGAGTTCGTGCGAAGGGCCGCGTGGCTCATTTAGATTTAACCGTTCAGCAGAAGCAGGATGGATAGTAAGGAGATGGTTCACCCCCCCCCCCCCCCCCAAAAAAAAATTGTCAGTTACATATCCTCATGCTATTCTATACCATTACGGACTTATTTCTTCTGTGAAAAACAAAAGCAAGATGTTAGACAGAATGTCACCATTCACTTTCATTGATATTTTTCCATGTCATTCTGCCTAACATTCATTCTGCTCCACAGAAGAAAAAAAGTCATACATGTTTGGAATGACATGAGGGTAAATGACGGCAGGTTATACATTTTGGGTTGAAATACTCCTTGAACTCAGCTAAACCCAACATTATGCCATTGGAACCAACATGTGTCACTGTCTCTTTAAGAGCGCTGCCCTGTTGCCCTGGGCTTTATTCATTCAGTGCAAATGTGGAATGATCTATGTGACAATCAACACATGTAAGTTGGTGACCACTGGGAAATTTGTAGTCAGTACAACTCAATATATCATCTTCTTTCACATGCAAATCATTCTTGGTTTGAACTTTGCATTACTGCTTGGTGATATTGAGCAATATTGTTGCACATCAGTAAAATACTTCAAACTTGGCTAATGAAAGTGGTTACAACAGAATTGTGATTGACATTATAGTTTTCATCATATGAACACTACCGTTCAAAAGTTTGGTAATGTTTTTAGACTCTTATGCTCACCAAGGCTGTATTTATTTGATCAACAAACAGTAATGTTGTGAAATATTATTATTACAATTTAAAATGGCTCATTTCTATTTGAATATATTTTAATTTATTCCTGTGGTGGCAAAGCTGAATTTCCAGCATCATTACTCTAGTCTTCAGTGTCACATGATCCTTCAGAAATCATTCTAATATGCTGATTTGCTGCTCAATAAACACTTCTTAATATTGTCTATATATATATGTGTGTGTGTGTGTGTATACAGGCACCCAAGCTTGCAGACAAGTACTGTGTGTGTCATTTAGCTACTGGGGACATGCTGAGGGCCATGGTGGCATCTGGATCAGAACTCGGTCAGCGTCTAAAGGAAACCATGGATGCTGGCAAACTGGTAAAATGAACAGATAATCAGTGTAAACAATAACAATTATATATTTTTTTAATATTTAAATTCTGACACTACTAGATTTGTTCTTCTCCAGACTTGAATCTCTGTTCATCACCTTTCCTTTAGGTGAGTGATGAGATGGTGGTGGAGCTCATAGACAACAATCTGGACACTCCTGCATGCAAGAATGGATTCCTGCTGGACGGTTTCCCCCGTACAGTCAGACAGGCAGAAATGGTGAGGACTTCTACAATCTGTGAACAATTGACTCTTCGTATGTCTATAAAGGCCCGTTCACACCAATGACGATAACTACAACAATAAAGATGAAGGTATAGTTCTAAAAATCGTTCTAAATATAAAAGAATAACAGTCCACAATTATAAGGATAAGCTAATATAGTTAGCATCCACACCACACCTAGCGTCAACACCTCCTATCGTTCTTGGTGTGAACGGAACTTAAAGGGATAGTTCACTTTGAAATTAAATTTTGGTATGTTTTAGCTTACCTCAAGGGCATCCAAGATGTAGGTGTCTTTTTCCGCAGTAGTTTCAATTTTGATATTTTTAGGTCAAACCGTTCTTGTCTGTCAGTCGTATAATGCAGGTCTATGGTCACTGTCTCAAAGAGCATGCACAGAGAAGTCCAAATTAAACATGATTTAATGACTCGTAAATGTAAGTACACATTGATGGCCTAAGACACAAAACGAGCGGTTTGTGTGAGAAAACGAACAGTATTTATATCGTTTTTACCTCTTGTACACTTTCCGGCGCTTGCGCAGACTAAGCCAGAACGCGCGCACACGTCACACACCAGGAAGTGCGCGCGCCCTCAGATCATTTGGACGTGGTTGTGTAGAGGTAAAAACGATATAAATACTGTTCGTTTTCTCACACAAACCGCTCGTTTCGTGTCTTAGGCCGTCAATGTGTACTTACGATCGGGAACTGTTTAATTTGGACTTCTCTGTGCATGCTCTTTGAGACAGTGACCATAGACCTGCATTATATGACTGACAGACAAGAACGGTTTGACCTAAAAATATCAAAATTGAAACTACTGCGGAAAAAAAGACACCTACATCTTGGATGCCCTTGAGGTAAGCTAAAACATACCAAAATTTAATTTCAAAAGTGAACTATCCCTTTAATACAGTCCTTGATTTTGTGCACCACAATCTGTCAACCTGTACTGTACATCTTTCTCATTTCTAGTTGGACGGCCTCTTGGAGAAGCGTAGTGAGAAACTGGACTCGGTGGTTGAATTCTCCGTTGATGACTCCCTGCTAGTACGCAGGATCTGTGGGAGGTATGAGGATGCAGGGGCCTGTAAATTGGAAGCATTGTATTGGAGCCCTTCATCACTAATGTAGTCTAATAGCTCAGTTTAGTTTAATGAATATGGAAAGCACTGAATAGAGCATCACACTCATTCCAAGAATAAGAGAACACATATTCTTGGTAGGTCATACAAGAGGTCAAAAACTTTTGGCTCTGTAATATTTAAAGAGGGAGGTGGCAGAAACATTTTTCATTATGCAGTTTTCATTGGAACTCAATAAGGAAGTGCACCTTCCTTTTTTTAAGTAAGAAATGTAAAGCATTAAACTTATGCTTTTGTTTAAACCAATTGACAATCTTTTCTTCCAAATTGTGACACACGGTACATTCAATTGTAATGGATTATCGGAAAAGAAAAAATGTAGAGTGGGGACTTGGTTCTTCTATGCATCTGTTGTTGGGTTCTTAAGATGTGGATATTGTACTCATAAGTAGATGCAGATGAACTTGAGCTTGCAGGGACGGAGTTTAAGCCGACTTAAGTCGTTTCACCAGAAAGTTCAGTTATATTAAGCATTACGAGTTAAAATTTTTAAAAACAAATGAAACATGTACAGTTGTAATAGTCTTTTCTTGCCTGTTGTGATGTATATCCAAGTGAAACGGCTTCTCAAACAAGTAAAAATGTAGGGCGGGACTTGATTTTGGAATGATTGTGGTTTGCTATTGGTCGATCTCATGTGAGTGACAGGTTGTCCCGCCCTTGTGCGAGTAAACACGTCATCAGAGACGAGAAGAGATGTCGCTGTAAGAAGGAGAAGTTATTCTGATTAAAGATTGAGGGCACATGAATGCAATATTCCATAAACAAATTAGTGTGTGTGTGTGTATATAATGTATAACGTATACCATTACGTTCCTCAGGCTCATTCACCAGCCTAGTGGCCGATCTTACCATGAAGAGTTCAACCCCCCCAAAGAGCCTATGAAAGATGATGTGAGAAACAAAACTGTTCAGATTCTTATTAATATGGCATCTTCGAGCATTGCTATAAAGTTTTGTTCTGATCCATACATCCACAGGTGACCGGCGAGCCTCTTATTCGCCGCAGTGACGACAACGAGACGACTCTGCGCTCCCGTCTGGAGTCGTATCACCGGATGACGTCTCCTCTAGTGCAGTACTACAGTACCCGTGGCCTGCACACTGCTGTCGATGCTTCTCAGTCCCCCGACCTCGTCTTCGCCTCCATCCTCGCCGCCTTCTCTGCTGCTACCTGTAAAGATCTCGTTTATTTTGTCTAAATCATCTCTGCATACCCTCTTTCCTAACATGCATTATAACACTTTATTTTATTCCTCTCATGTTTTGTCTTTAGACATGGTTTTGATTCATCTGCTGTTTATTGAGCAATGGATAACAGCTCTTGACAAAAAAAGGCTATAATATATATGATTGTAGAACCCAGATTAAGTGTAAAGTCTCAATGATCAAGTTCAGACTTTATAAACTGAAGGCTCTTAAGCACTTTTTGTTCAAACCAGACACCTGTAAAGAGGTATGGTTATTTCATTTGCACCATTTACAAAGTGAAATGTGAAAAGTAATTTATAAGAACAGGAATCATTTCTAATTCACTTTTCTAGTAGACTTGGATCTTGTAGTATTGCTTGATATCCAGTAGAGGTCGTGTGAATACTTGGTTTGATTGCTGAATGTAAAATAATAATAAAAAACATTTTAATTAATTGCTTTATTAGTTAATATTTCTTAATTAATGTCATGAGTTGAATCATTCATTTACTTGTGGACCTTTTTTCTTTTTTTTTCTGCAGCTGTATGAAATCCAGTTTCTCCCATCCAGGTTGATCCAGATGGGAAAATAATGGATGGGGGAAAGGGGGAAGCTGGAAGTGTCTTGTTTGTTTTTTGTAATGAACACAGATTTGACTAAAAAACAGTTGATTACCTCCAATAAACTTGGGAGACTATTTTGTACTACCTTACATGAAGGTTTTGATTCATTGTGTGTCTGTATTAGTCCAAATGCTGACTTCGAGAACGCCTTCTGAAGTTTGTGAGGCAGAATATATATCTGTTTTCTAGTTATGCTCTTTTTAAAATATTCACAAATCAGTCAATCTGGCTGACGCACTGGTTTAAATGATTCAGTGAAATGGTCCGTATCAAAAATGTAAAACATTTTTAAAATGTGTGCACTATAATAACAGACACCTGGAAAAGTCATGGTAATTTAATTATTCCAATGATGTATTCACTGAAATTAATAATCTTTTGGTCAAAAATGTGAGATTTCAAAAATAAGCACTTTTTACATATTTTCTTTGTATTAGGAGAAATACAAAATCAGTGGTTCTGAACCGTTTAGGCCCCAGCTGTTCAAAGGCCTTCCCGTCTAAGCTAATTTGACCATTGATACTTCTGATGAAATAATTACCAACTAAAAAATGTCAGTTTAATGCTGTACATCTTTACTCTTTTATTGTTTTTCAATTTTAGCAATTAAGATTTTAACCCTTTCACGCATAGTGGTCACAGCTATTAAAAAAGCATTTTCTTGAATTTGCACGGGTTTTTATGGCAAAGTTGCACATCAGCCTCTTCATTGGACCCTGGTGCATCATCCTATAAATTGCAACCAAGTGGCAAGCCTTTGTGTTTCGTTTTTTTTTTGTTTTGTTTTTTTTTTTCTCCAAACCAAGATGGCCAAGGGTCAGTCAGACATGCCAAGTTGCTCCAGAATATCCACCGATTCCTTCTATCCTAGGAGACTCTTGTAGGTAAAAAAAATATTGCAGCATCAAGCAATATCTAATGAGTCATATCACAGTAAAATTTTCCAAGTTTTGATTTTAGATTGAGAGAAAACTCTGATTAATCACATGTCCACTGTAGTGGACGTCATGCATCAACTGCTATATTTCAGCTACAATTCATAATTATAATGTGAAAATTGTTTTTGAAATTTAAAACTTAAAAACTTAATATGCATTGACTTTTTCTACTGTAAATAAATGTATTTGTATTTTTAGAATGTAATTTTCATTGACATCGAAAAAAGTCATGTGATTACATAATGTATGACACTTATAATGCATTACTTGTTAGATCAAAAAGTAATCTGATTTCGTAATGCATGTTATATTGTAA
Source organism: Scardinius erythrophthalmus (assembly GCF_964197995.2). NCBI lineage: Eukaryota > Metazoa > Chordata > Actinopteri > Cypriniformes > Leuciscidae > Scardinius > Scardinius erythrophthalmus. Next base: position 37,567,056 of record NC_138230.1, on the reverse strand, counting down.
TGCGTTTTTTTACTTATAACATCAAAAAGTAATCTGATTACGTAATGCATGTTACTTGTAATGTGTTTCCTTTCTCATAACATCAAAAAGTAATCTGATTATGCAATGTGCGTTATTGTAATGCTTTTTTTTACTCATAACATCAAAAAGTAATCTGATTACGTAATGCATGTTACTTGTAATGCGTTTCTTTACTCGTTACATCTAAAAGTAATCTGATTAGGTAATGCACATTACTTGTAGTTAATTACTTGTTAGATAAAAAGTAATCTGATTAGGTAATGCATGTTACTTGTAACACATTATTTTACTTACCCCCAACACTGATCATTTCAGATGAGATTGAAAAAATGTATTGCTAGGTTTTCTCAGAGGAGGGCTATGATAGAAATGTGCATGTCCATCGTGAACATAATCAGAATTATCAGCTAATAAGGGTAAATCTCCATACTCTGATGCACTGGAGGGAGCATCTGAGTGGTTTCCACAGTTGTACCTTGACAGGCTGTAGAAAATTCTGATGGAATCACGTCCTCATGTTCTGATATCAAAGATACGTGAAGTGCAACTTGTATGAAGTTGTATGAAGCCTTAGCACTATTTTGCATTTATATTTTTTGTATATATTTTATAGTTTTCACATGATTTGATATAATTGCATTGATTAGTTTGTTAAATTCACATACTTTATCTGTTTGATTATTGTCTTATATTTAATACAGTATATCTTCAGTTTTAACCAACCGCATGCTGTCCACTCAAGTGGACATCTGAAGATCTCTTTGAAAAATTTGTAAAAAAAAAATGCCCTAAAAGCAATAAAAACACATAGGAAAAAAATCCTGACTGAGGTTATCATAATTCATGCATGAAAGGGTTAAGGTTATTGGTCCCTTCCCTCGAAGTTCGCTGAGCGGCCTCTCAGATTGAGAGAACCATTGTTTTACATCACTTTATTTAATATTAATATTTAAAAATATTTGAACTGTACTAATAATACACAAAACATATTTTAAATATACGGTTCAAAGACTCGACTTATTAAACGGTCAAAACGTCGTGACACGCAGTCATTTCCGTTTGGAGCGACGTCAGTGGGCGGGGTTTCCTTCTCGAAATGCGAGTGTCGTCACACGCTGGGGCTTTCCTCGGTGACGTGAATGGAAAAGAGAATCAAGCTGCGGACATAATCTGAGAAATATCGCGGACAGGGCAGCAAAACAGGACTGACATCCTCCCCTCGGGCTGATGTTCTGGGAATGTTGTAGCGGATAGCACTAGGGTGATATTTGTCAGATTTACAGGACAGTTGGTTGAATGTACATGGTGTACAGTAGCACCGAAGCTCACTGCGTACCGCCCTATTCCGCTTCAGTTGCTTCCAATACTATCAGATCCATCTGAACGGTAAGTGCCCAACAGATCTGTCGCCATGGTTACTCTTTACAATCCTTTTAGAGTCATTTTGTGCTATATGACTATACAGTGATCGATGTTCTGATGCTGACCAAGTGTTTTAGGATCATTGTGTGGTTGATATGAGGACATATGCCAGGCCACTGATCAACATTGTTTTGTTTTACTGTAGACCTTTCTTTAAGTACAGTAATGCGACACAAATAAATAAATAGTAAATAAACTAGTTTTAAACATTGGCGATTTTATTTATGTTTTAGTAGTTACTATTGAACTTGGCATATATTAAATCTTTACATAACAGGTGTAGGTGTGTGTGTGTGTATATATATATACATATTTAGTCATGTTATTACATTTATGTAAAGACCTTTGTGTGTGTGTGTGTGTGTGTGTATATATATATATATATATATATATATATATATATATATATATATATATATATATATATATATATATATATATAAATCAATTATAGTGATTAACTTGTTTTAGTGATTAAATGTGAACTAGGCAGGACGCAAAAAGCTTCAATTTAAATATTAATATTTATATAATATTAAATATTTTGTCTGTGTACTAACCTTTGTATATTTACATGAACGTAATTTATCCTAAATATATCATATTTACGTATTTAGGGGGCAAAGTTATGCAATAGCCTATATACATTACATGTACGTAATGTCCTTTTTTATTGAGGAAAGGTTTTGTCCTTCTTCGTCTGCTTTGTTGGCTTGGCTGAGTCTCTGCGTGTGGCTTCCTCAACTCCTTTCTAAATATAGAGCGTACTAGTTCATCATGAACTTTACAGTATTTCATGAATTCAGTGTAACTGTTAATATGTTGGAGTTTTGGTGGCACTTCTCCATCTAGTGTAAAGCAAGGAATGCACAGAATGACATCAGTTTCATTTCTTCTTTTCCAAACAGACGTTTAATTCCAGTCTTTCTTGTGTTGTTTTTTCTGAATTTTTGGGTTCTCCTTTTTACCGTAAACCTCCATGTGACTTTCACAAACTGATAAAATCGAGTCTTTAGTTTCACAGGAACCATGTTTTTTTTTTTTTTTTTGCACCAGCCAACCTCACACAATAGTCAGTGAGTGTGAATGTGGCCTGCTGGTGTTAGTCATGTTTTGTCTTGACTCTTGAATCTTTGTACAGTGCATTCATTGTAATGTATACGTTATATGAGATTTGGACTTCTATGAGGGTACAACAGGATGAGGCGAGCTGGAGAACAGACAGCCTGCTTCTTAGCAAGAATGGTACATGAACAAACACAACCACCTGCTCCACACAGACAGCTCACAGCTTAAAGAGATTTCATTAAAGGGATAGTTCACCCAAAAATATCAATTCTGTCATCATTTACTCACCCTCAAGTTGTTCCAAACCTGTATGAATTTCATTCTTCTGCTGAACACAAAAGAAGATATTTTGAAGAATGTCAGTAACCAAACAGTTTATGGACCCCATTGACTTCCATAGTATTTTTTTTTCCATACTATGGAAGTCAGTGTGGCACATCAACTGTTTGGTCACCCATATTTTTCAAAATATCTTCTTTCGTGTTCAGCAGAAAAAAGAAACTCATACAGGTTTGGAATAACAATATCAACAATACTTTGAACCTACATTGTTTAATATGATACAGATTAGATTTAGAGCTGTAAGATTAGTCATTAAAGATCGCGAACTTATACAGTTGTCATGTATAGTTATAAAACAGCTTCACAAACAACCGCACAGTATCATTATTTCTATCACAGGAGTACTGGGATAAAAGTC